>NC_037669.1:43333324-43633324 GCF_003255815.1 Theropithecus gelada | reverse complement strand
GGTGTCATGTGCTTGGGTCTTTGTCTCTAATTCACTCTGTCCTCTGGGCTGTAGTTTCCTCATCCTATAAAAATGAGAGAGTCGAACCAGATGACTGTGATGCCCCTTCCTGTTCCAACATAACATGATTTCATAAAAATACATTTATTTTTATTTTATTTTATTTTTTGAGATAGTCTCACTCTGTCGCGCAGGCTGGAGTACAGTGGCGTGATCTCGGCTCACTGCAACCTCTGCCTCCCGGGTTCAAGCCATTCTCCTGTCTCAGCCTCCCAAGTAGCTGGGACTACAGGCACATGTAACCACACCTGGCTAATTTTTGTATTTTTAGTAGGGATGGGGTTTCACCATGTTGGTCAGGCTGATCTCAAACTCCTGACCTCAGGTGATTCACCTGCCTAGGCCGCCCAAAGTGCTGGGATTACAGGCATGAGCCACCGTGCCCAACCATAAAAATAAACTTTAACCACCTGGTGGTTTTATGAGCATGCTTACCAGTTTACCCCAGTGCTACATGACAGGCTGACTTAAGTGACTAGTTGGCAGGTTCGTTCAGTAAACGCTCATGGTATGCAGGATGTTTGTACTCCTGCAATAAACAGATGACAGAGAAAACCAAGACACTGTCCCTGCATTCAAAGGTTTGACATCCTCAACTTGCTGAGGCTCCAAATCTGCACTTCGCACACCCATTACATGCACACCAACCTTGAGTGCTGGCACGTTGTGTGGGAATGAGGAAGTGTGTTCTGATGCCACACATGGGACCTGACGTCCTCTTCAAATTAATCCCTGTCCCCTGCCTCTGCTAAAGAACTCTGAAATAAAAGGGGGTGGGAGATGGTGATGGTGAAAAGAGACTTGTGTCCTGTAGTGATGGTGAGGATGAGCAATAGACTCGCCTGTTTTTCTGTCATACGGTGGCACACTGAGTCCCCGAGCAACTCCTCTAAGAGATGCAGGTCCCTCTCAGCCACTCAGAAAACTCCAGCAGGGATTAGAGCAGGATGAGGTGGGGGCAGGCAGGGCCTGTTGAGAGCTGAAGTTTAGATGGTGAGCACAGAGTCCCAAGCCTGGGAGGGAGGTTGTCTGTGGAGTGTGAAGAACTTGGCTCAACCCGGCCACCAAATGCTGGGAAGCCTGACAGGGGAGTGAAAAATGAGCCTGGAAGAGTTGGAGCCAGGAAGGCAAGGAAAATCAAATCAAATCTGGATCCTGATTTAAAAGGCATTAGGCCGAGGGGAGCCAGGCACCTGAACATACTTTCCACAGCCTGTCATGCTGGGCCTGCCTCATCCGTGCGCAACGAGGGGATGTCGGGCCCAGGGAACTGGTTCCTAGGCCACTATCCCCCAGTCAGTCCGCTCAGGCACAGGCACGACCCCATCAAACGCCATACTCTGTTGGGCTGGAGGCCGGGAGAGCTGCTGTGGCTCAGTCCAGAAAGGAGTGAGGAGAGACTGTTTCTGGAGCAGTCTGGCACCAGTCAGTCCTCCACATGCATAGTGAACACTGGTATGGGATTAATGAATTATCTGAGACAAAGCTCTTTTGTCATAAGGTCAAGTTATCCCCAAGCCCACCCCACACTCTTTATTTTTAGCAGCCAGGACATAGCCATTTGGGGTCTGAAGTGAAATTCTGGACCCTCAGTGCTGGAATCACTCGTGGAGGCACTTTATAGAGAGTGATTTCTCAAGGTGGGATCCTGCAGAAACCACTGGGTGCCTGCAGAGTCCCACCCAGACCCACTGAGGTGAGACCAAGGAATCTGCACTTGAGCACACTGTCCCTAAACAGGTTCTTCTATAAGCCACTCAAGGGACAGCCGTTAGTCTCCAGAGACGGAAGCAAAGGTCACACCTGCAGGTTTCAGCTGCCCCTGGGGGAGCACGTGGGAAGTGGCTGGGCAGTGGAGGAAGGGGTGACTGGGCTTCTGCATCTTGCCTGATTTTACTTCTGAGGGTGGCGGGTCTGACAATCACAGGCCCTGGGAAGGGGCTCTCTGTTGATAGGCTGCTTGAGCATATTGCTGACTTATAGATTGGTGATTTATTTTATTTTATTTATTTTATTTTGTTTTATTTGAGACGGAGTCTCACTCTGTCGCGTAGGCTGGAGTGCAGTGGCACAATCTTGGCTCACTGCAAGCTCTGCCTCCCGGGTTCACGCCATTCTCCTGCCTCAGCCTCCTGAGTAGCTGGGACTACAGGTGCCCACCACCACGCCCAGCTAATTTTTTCTATTTTGTTTAGTAGAGACGGGAATTGGTAATTCTTATTATCACCATTATCTCCCCCATTATCACCCTCCCGAGGAATCCCCTAGTGAAAATTTAATACGACAGTTATACTTTATACTGTATATGTGTACTGTAGTATATCTGTGGGTATACATAAAAAGAGTAAGACTTTTTGCCCCTTACTCCCGAAAACAAATTGTCCGCCCCTCCCCCCACCTTAGGGATGCTATTACCCCCTTGAGAATGCATCATATAGATTAAATTTTATAATGCTTATAATCTTCTGGAGTAGAGGTGTGGAGTCAGAATAGAGAGGGAAAAATATGGGTAAGAAATAATAAACCTGGGTAAGAATAGCATACAGAAATAAGCACTGTACAGTCTTGTATTATAGTTGTTAGAGATGGGCTGCAAATGTGACTATTTGTTAGCTTTCTGGAAATCATTTTGTCTTTAAAAAATAAGCCCATTTGCTCAGGACATGCATCAAAGGCCTAACTAGTGGGAACTCTAGAGATTATGTGTGGGTATCTACACACGTGCCTGTGCATAAACAAGGGAAGCTGTCTGGATGCTAAAGGTGGTAGGGGATGCTTTTTGGGCAGAAGACTGGAGACCCCTGGCTCTGTCATTGTTCTATCTCCCCTCCTACCCTGAACTCAGATCACCACTATTGTCTGCTCCACACCCTCAGCCCTGTTCCCAAGCTGGCTCAGGCCCCTTCTCGCTGCTCTTCGCCTCATCTGACTTGTGGCCCTCGGGTCTCTGTTCTATACTTGGTCATGCTCCCTGAACCTCTCCAAAGTTTCAGTGGGGAAGAGAGGGTGAGGGCAGGACTCGAGCTGTGGCAGAGTATGGGTAAATACCTCAGGGAGGACCAGTTCACCTCGACCTCTTCTTCAGGGAGCAGTGGCCAGCCCGTGCTTATAAACATGTGCTTGCCAGAGTGCAAATGATCAAGAAACGTCAGGGCAGGCAATCAAGAAGCTTTGTGTCATGGGGCAATGGAAAGAATAGAAGCACAGATTTTGTAGCCAGGATATCTGAGTTTGAATTTCTTCTGCTTACATTCTCTAGGCTCCATAGCTGAGATGGGAATAGTAATTCCTACTTCCCAGCATCGTTGGAGGGTTGATGCAATGGCAGATGTGCACCAGCACATAGCAGTTGCCTAATAAAATGGTGGGCATCGTAGTACTATAGTAATACAATCAGGATCGCTGATCTGTCCACAGCACCGCTCTAAATGGCTTACTTTGAGAATGCTTTAAAGTAAAAATGCAATATTCGACTTAAGAAAGCAGATAAGCAGGGAGAAGATGGCCGCCCCAGCAGTGTCCGGTGTCTCCCGGCAGGTGCGATGTTTCAGTACCTCTGTGGTCAGACCGTTTGCCAAGCTTGTGAGGCCTCCTGTTCAGGTATACGGTATTGAAGGTCGCTATGCCACAGCTCTTTATTCTGCTGCATCAAAACAGAATAAGTTGGAGCAATTAGAAAAGGAGTTGTTGAGAGTAGCACAAATCCTGAAGGAACCCAAAGTGGCTGCTTCTGTTTTGAATCCCTATGTGAAGCGTTCTATTAAAGTGAAAAGCCTAAATGACATCACAGCAAAAGAGAGGTTCTCTCCCCTCACCACCAACCTGATCAATTTGCTTGCGGAAAATGGTCGCTTAAGCAATGCCCAGGGAGTCGTTTCTGCCTTTTCTACCATGATGAGTGTCCATCGCGGAGAGGTGCCTTGCACGGTGACCACCACATCTCCTTTAGAAGAAGCCACACTCTCTGAATTAAAAACTGTCCTCAAGAGCTTCCTGAGTCAAGGCCAAGTATTGAAATTGGAGGCTAAGACTGATCCGTCAATCATGGGTGGAATGATTGTGCGCATTGGAGAGAAGTATGTTGACATGTCTGTCAAGACCAAGATTCAGAAGCTGGGCAGGGCTATGCGGGAGGCTCTCTAAGTGTTGGTTTTCTGCCATCAGTGAAAATTCTTAAACTTGGAGCAACAATAAAAAGCTTCCAGAACAAAAAAAAAAAAAAAAAAAAGAAAGCAGATAAGCAAAGGTAGAAAGAAGGCTAAAATTACCTATGGTTCTGCTTTGCTCTCAGTCTGTATTATTGTTTTGTTTAATCGTTCTGTCCTATAGTTCTTTTCTAAGCTGGGGGTTTATTTTGTTTTCAACATAGGAATAACTACAGGATTTATAGGGGCAGAGTGGCTTGTGGAACCATCACAGGCCATGGGTCGGATTTGATTTTTAATTCAATCCCATCCTTTACCAGCTGTGATCATGAGTAATTTGCCAACTCTCCAAGTCATGTTGCTATCTATAAAATGGGGATAATGCTACCTATAATATGGCATTACTTAAGTGAAATATCTTTGCTGCATATGTAATAGAAGTGCTTAGTAACTTTTAGTCATAACTAAAATTATTCATACTGTTTTGTATCCTGCTTTTTTCAGCCAACATAGCATTTTTCAAATCACCCTGTCACCATAATTTTAATGGTGAATATTCCACTAAATTTGATATGCTACCATTTACTGAATCATTCCTCTGTTGGCAGTTATCTTGATGGTTTCTAATATTTCCTTTTATTAAATTAAATTTGCATCAACATCTTTACACATGAAGTTTTTAATTCCATATTTAATATTATTTCCTTGGGATTGATTAGTCAGCAGAAGAGAGGTGAATGGGACAAGGATTCGGGCATCTGTAAGCACAAGTACTTTCCAAGAGGCCAGTCTTCTTCAGCTTGCACTGTTATCAGTAAGGGAGACGACACAGCACCAGTTTTCATGGCCCACCTGCTCCCCGATCTATGAGATTCAAACTCGCCTTGTCAATTTGGAGCACCTCTGTCCACCAGCTTCTTCCTGCCCCAGCTCATAGCTTGGTTCTCTCCGAACCAAGAATCCTTCACTAGACCTCAGTCTGCATCTGCCCTGCAGCTTGGCCTCTTGTCCTGATGCCACACGGGGACCAGCAGGGCCTGCAGGTACCAAGCGGTCAGGAGGGTGGGAGGCAGGAAGCCAGAGAGTCTAGTGAGAGCTGAAACCCGTAATGGCCTCTGCTGGGGTGGCAGAGGGAGCGAGAACAGCAAGCAGACTCAGAGGCCAGGCCTCTTCATCCTAGTCCTCAGAAAGATCAAGACAGCCCAGGGCTCAGGAGACCTTAGTGCCTACCATGATGCCTAACACACAGTAGGTGATTAAGAAGTGAAAACCAAAGGCTGGACAGTGGGAGAGCTGTGAGTGCAAGGAGAACCATCTTCTTCCCAGAGGTTTACTGACCCTGACTGATTGATAGAGGACCTCATAATTTCAAGCTGAGAGACTCTTCCAGCCACACTGGGTCAAATGTTGAACTACTTGGTACTTGTCATTCCTCTTTTTCTCTTTTCTTCTCTACACATCATGATCCTGGCCCACATAGTGATTAATTTTAATCATTCCATTGAAATCATATTCTTATTCAGAGTATATTTGTCAATTTGTCTTCACTGAGCCCCAGACTAGGAGCCTTTGGTTGGATACTGTCTCCCCTGATAGAGAGTGAGCATCCTAAGGCAGGTGCCACGTCCATTGTACTGACTCTAAAGTAGGTGCACAACGAACACAGAGCTGGGTTCTAAGAGGCATGAAATGCTAAGACTCAGTTCTTGCTCATTAATGCCGCCTGATTGAAGTACTAAAATGTTTGTGCATGCACACACTTTCCTGAACTTATATTTGTTTCATAAGATCTGCCAGTGCTGACAGCCAGGTGAGGTACCCCATGCCTATAATCCCAGTACTTTGGGAGGTTGTTTGGGGAGGATTGCTTGAAGTCAGGAGTTCGAGACTACCAGCCAGGGCAGCAAAGCAAGACCCAGTCTCTACAAAAAATAGAAATAAAAAAAATTAGCTGGGCATAGTGGTATGCAACTGTCGTCCCAGCTACTGAGAGGCTAAGGTGGGAGGATCACTTGAGCCCAGGAGTTCAAGGCTTCAGTGAGCTATGATTGCACTCCAACCTGGGTAACAAAGCGAAACCCCATCTCTAAAATTTAAAAAAAAATTACCTTGTTGAATCTGTCTTTTCCATCTCCGCTATTAGAGTAGGCGCTCCTTGTAGGAGGAGACTAGATCCTTAACCTTCTTTACATCCCCAGTGTCTAGCACAGTAGCAGTGAAGGGTGCTCAATGAGCCTTTATCCTATGCATAAACAAACACTAGTAATGAACAAGACCCTATGCCCTATGGTCAGTATATTAATACAATAAAATGTGCAACAAAAAATATAGGAAAGAAGCATGCAGAAGACCTCATGAAGAAGGCCAGTTTTATTCTAGGCCTTTCTAGGGTCAGTAATTTATTCAGTTACAAAATAAGGGTGTGGTGTTTAACAGTGCTCTCGAAGAATACTCCTGCGGGGACACTGGTGAAATATCTTGTCAAAAGACTAGGAAGCCTTGGCATAACTTTTTGATACTTGGAACTTTCTTGCCCATGATTCTATTTGACTCCCCTGAAAAGTAGTGAGCTATGGAGGAACAAGCCTGAATTTGGGGACCTTGTGTAAATTACTTACCGTCTTTGAGATTTTTTTTCTTACCTATAAAATTAGTATGGTAACACTGACCTTACAGAGGTATTGGGAGGATTAACTCAAATGACGTACATAATGTAGCCTGTACTTCCCGAGAACGAACATCCAACCCCCTCCATGCTTGTACAGCAGGGGGAGGAGTAATTGCCTCTGGAGGCCTGTGATGCAGTCTCCACTGACCCTGCAAAAGTGCTGTAACCTCTGCCTGACCTGCTTGTAGGTTGCTTAGGAGGGGAGCTGAGAAGTGACAGGAAAAAGGTTTTGTATGCAGTTTATGAGTTAAGAGAATATTACTTAATTGTGGGTTTGATGGAAAACATTATGTGAGGTTGGTTCAGATCTTTCCAGAGGTCTGCCAGCAACCTCAGAAGTGGAGCCTTATTGAAAACAGCTGGGGAGAAGGTTGGCTCCCAGCCTCTCCTTGCTTTTCCATGCCCCAGAGCTGTCTCACTCAGTGGACTGAGCTCAGCCCCAGGACCCTGCCAAAGGCTCTGGCAGCCTCAGCTGGGGACAGGCAGTGGTTCTGCCCAGCTTGGGGCTCCATCTCAAAGATCGAAACCAGTTAAGCTAGGAATTTGCCAGGCCACCAGTCAGTATTTCTTCCAGGTTTTGAAATTAGCCACTGACTTGAGTTCTTGCAGGATGAGTTAACCAGTGCAACGTTTTCATGGCAGGGGTGTGGGCTGCCTACTGGATGTGTGATGGATGGGCTGTGTTGTCCTTTGAAGTCCTCCCAGCTGTCCTGCTGGGCACCAGCTAGAGAATGAGGATACTGTTCAAAGCACAGCCCTCCTATATGTCCATTTGGAAGCCTCACCCTCCTTTGCTGCAGAGGCTTTTCTATCGGAAGGCTGCTAGCTTTGCTATAGCTGAAGCCCATTTGGTTTTATCCCAACTACTCACCAACCATGTCGATTTCAGCTGACTTTTCTTAACGACAAATATGGCATGCCACTCCCTTATTCTTTCACTTCGAAGGGACATTTAGTCACTGCCAGTCTCTCATTTTATTTACTTTCTAAAAATGTGCTCCTAGTAAATTTGCATAATTTGAATTTCAGTAAAATTTTAAAACTTTTTTTTTATTGTTCATGAAAGTAAAATGTGTTCCATACTTTAAAAGATTTGAAATACAGACAGTGTAGAAAACAATCCCGCCATCCAGTGATGACAGCTATTTACACATTGGTAGATTTCCTTTGTATTTTTTTTCTATTGTAACAAGGAAAAGTATATTGTTATTAAAAGTTACATTATGGATATTAAGTAACTGGTTTTATATGCTGCCTTTTTAGTTAGTACTTCTTTTTTTTTTTTTTTTTTTTTGAGACAGAGTCTCGCTCTGTTGCCCAGGCTGGAGTGCAGTGGCGCGCTCTTGGTTACTGCAAGCTCCACCTCCCAGGTTAACACCATTCTCCTGCCTCAGTCTCCTGAGTAGCTGGGACTACAGGCGCCCGCCACAATACCTGGCTAATTTTTTTTTTGGATTTTTAGTAGAGACAGGGTTTCACCATGTTAGCCAGGATGGTCTTGATCTCCTGACTTCGTGATCCGCCTACCTCGGCCTCCCGAAGTGCTGGGATTACAGGCGTGAGCCACCGCGCCCAGCCCCTTTTTAGTTAATGCTTTCTCATGTTCTTTAAAATTCTTCAAGATAAATCTTAATAGTTATATAGTATTTTGGTCTTATAATTATTTCAAATAGACTATGTTTTTGATACTTTGATTTCTAATATTTAATCGTTTAAATAAATTAAACTTATATCCATCTTCATGGACATCTTTGCTAATTCCTAAGAGATATTAGAAATAGAAGTATTGAATCTTTTTAAGTCTTTGGATAGCTATTTCCAAATTGTTAAAAATAGCCTTATAAGGTCAACATTACTATGCTAATTTTATAGGTAAGAAAAATGAAGTTTAAATTATTACCCTCCCTTCAGCAATGTGTAAGAATGTAATTTTCTCACACTCATAAGCACTAGTTATCCCTTTACCTATTAACACATTTTTAAATGAAAAATATCACATTTTATTTTATATTTGCTTGATTAATTTTAAATTAAACATTTTTATATGTTTGGCTACTACTTCAGAAACTTCTTGTTCCTGTCGTTTACTTTTTTCCTTCTGTGTTCTTTTTATTTAGTCATGTAAACTTTTTATATCTTAAAAATGTTCACCTTTTTTACATATATATTTGAAATATTTTTAATGTGTTTACCTTTTAATTGTTATCCTAAGTTTACTTTTGTACAGAAATTTTAAATTTTAATGGTCACATGTCTTTATGCTTTCCACTATTAGTGTCATGCCTGGAATCTCTAAGATTATATCCACATTTCTTCTAGCTTTTTTTACTTTTAACATTTTAATCAAAATGGATGTTTCTGTGTATAATGTGAGGAAGAAATCTTGAATAGGATTTTTTTTCAAGTTATCCATACTTACTGAATAATCTATTCTTTTCCCATTAGTTTGAGATCAGCTTTACTGTGTACTGAAGTCTTATGTATAGAGTTTGTTTTAGGATTTTTCTGGACTATTTCATTAGTCAATATGTGAACCAAAATGGTTTTAATAATTGTAGCTTTTTAACATTCCGTATCTAATCATATAAACCCACTGGTTACTTTTAATACAAGAACAAAGTATTTCTCTTTATATATCGAAGACTTCTCACATGTTGTTTAGAAAGTTTTGAAACTTTAATTATATAGGATCTTCATGTTTCTTAAGTTTTTTCCTGGGTGAAGTGTGTGCGCATACCTTTCCTAATGGTAATAGCTACTACATATGAAAACAGTTTTAACTTTTGAGTAGTATATAACTGGCTAAAGCCAATATCAGAGGTATAGATGGTTTCCACCTTATGATAGTTCAGCTTATACATTGTCAACTTTATGCAAAAATGATACACATTCATTAGAAGCTGTACTTCAAGTACCCCCACAACCATTGTTTTTCACTTTCAGTGCTCAATACATTACATGAGATATTCAATGTTGTGTTATATAATAGGCCTTGTGTTAGATGATTTTGCCCAACTGTAAGCTAATGTAAGTATTCTGAGCATGTTTAAGGGAGGCTAGGCTAAGCTATGATGTTTGATGAGTCACTATATTTAATGCATTTTCAACTTAGAAAATGTTCGACTTAGGATGAGCTTATTGGGATGTAGGCCATCATAAATTAAGGAGCATCTGTATATGCATAGCCTTTAATGCTTTTATCATTGAACAAAAGTTACTAAAAATTAGTGAGCCAATCATTCAACTCACAAAATCAAAGGCTAGAACAAGCCAAAGGAAAGCAGAAGCAAAACATTTATATAAAAGGAGAAATGAGTTTATTACAAAGAGAAAAACAATATTTAGGAGTCAACTTAAGGACTGGTCTTAGAAATAGGAAATAGGCCAACCCTACTAGGCCATTCAAAGAAAAACGGAAAATACACCTAACATTTGGAAATGGGACTCTAACCACTGATCTGTAGTTAATAAAAATGAGATTTTCAGGGTAAACTCTGATTTGAAGATATTGAAAGAAGTAGATGCTTTTCTAAGAAAATTAACTTAAAAAGAAGTTGAAAACCTGAAAAGTTCAGTGGAAGAAACTGGAACAGTTGAAGAAATACATCCTGAGAAAGTTCTGGATCCACATAGTTTTATAGATGAGTTCATTAAAACCTTCAAGCAGTAGATCATTCCAAGCTCTGTATTTGTAGCACAAAGGTTATTTACAGTATGAAATGGAATATTTATTCCATAGTCTTTCTCACCTTTATACACTCAATTCCGTGAAATTCTTGGAAAACTAGGATTGGGGTTGTAAGGCATCTTAGAGGGTAGGAAGGCTTCTTCTGACAACATCCCAGCCAGACGGCTCTCCAGCCTTCTATGAACATTCTGGGGACGGGGATCTACCATGTCGCAGTTGGTCCATTTGGTTGTTGAGGCATTGTTGGTCTTACTTATATGAACCTAAATCTGCCTCTGGAGAATTTTGGACCCATTTCTCCTTGGCCTGTCCTCTGGCACTACATAGCATGTAGACTTTTATACAAGAGCTCATCATATATTTGAAGACAGATGTGCCCTCCTTTTGGTGTGTTTTACTCCAGGCTAAATAGACCAACTTCCCTCAACTAAACTTTATGTTCCTTCAATAAACATCTGTTGAGCACCTGCCAGGTGCCAGCCGGACATTGGGCATCATCCCCTCACACAACATGAGCCCCTTCCTCAGTATCCTATTAACACGTGGCACTTGTACCTGGATGCAGTCCGTCAGTGATGCCCATGTGGAATGGGACTGCCCACTCCCTGTGTGGACACCATGCTCTGTTAATACGGCTTAAGGTTAAATCGTGTTTAAAAGACTCATGCTTGGCTCCTTTGATGTGAGCTGCCCTTCCACCCTAATTTTGTCTAGTTGATGATTTAGAACCTTCACAAGACGTATTCTCTCCTAATATGTCTTGATTCGGACCTTTGTTCTTTTATTTTATTTTGAGAAAGCATTTTGCTCTTGTTGCCCAGGTTGGAATACAATGGCATGATCTCGGCTCACTGCAACCTCTGCCTCCAAGGTTCAACCGATTCTCCTGCCTCAGCCTCCCAAGTATCTGGGATTACAGGTGCCCACCACCACACCCAGCTAATTTTTTTTTTTTTTTTTTTTTGTATTTTTAGTAGAGATGGGGTTTCACCATGTTGGTCAGCCTGGTCTCGAACTCCTGACCTCAGGTGATCCACCCACTTCAGCCTCCAAAAGTGCTGGAATTACAGGCATGAGCCACTGCACCCGGCCTGACTTTGTTCTTTTAGAACATTGATTCTATCAGCCAATATGTATACTCCCAGGATTAATGCCAACTTCAGTACTCGTGAGCAGCCTTGTAGTCCATTCAAGTAATAAATTCAACAGAATAAAAATGTTCAACAAAAGAGAAATAGGAAGTCCTAGGACCTACCAGAGAGACCATGACATTAATTTAAAAATACTTATTGATCACCTACTATGTGCCAGTCATTGTACTGGGAGTTGGTAGTTCACTGGTGAGCCAAAGCTTTGTAGCTCTTTCCACAAACAGTTACAGTTTAGTGCATGAGACAGGCCGGAGTAACTGTGCACACAGATGAATTATAAGCTGTGATGAGGCCCACTGAAGGAAATCCCGGGGTGCAATGAGAGCATAACAACATGACTTAGTTTGGGAAATCAACAAAGGTGTCTCTGAAGTGACACCCAGGCTGGGATATAAAGACTGGAAGGAGAGACATCAGTCAGCTAGCCACTCAGTGCTGCCAAAAGGAAGTGGCCATGCTGAGTGTGGAGACAAGTTCAGAATAGGTGTAATGCCTGTTTCCCTCTCATGAGTAAGTCACAGTCTTGCAGTAAGTTGTGCCAAATATACCTGGAATGAATAAAAACATAACCCGTGTTACTGGCATAAGGGCTGTCACCTCAGATTGTCATGAGCCATTCTGGTTTAAAATATTCTCATTTTTCCAGTAAAGTCATCCAAATATGCTTGGAGTTCCAGTATTTTGATGTTGAAACTTTTATAGCACCAACTCCTTCTTGCACCTGGAGGCTGCTCGTAAATCTCTCGTCAGATAATGTGTCCTGATTTTTTTAATGGAAAATATGGTCCTGTGCTTGGTGTAGGGCAGAGAGAAATGTGGAAGGTGATGTCATGGTGATTAGTTGTCTCAGATTTTCTGGGATGGGCCTGATTTTAAGTAGTGTGCACTGTGATCAGATCAGCATGCACTCATTTTTAACACGTGATCACCGTAGGTAATAGTGTAGGTGCTGCAAGGTGAAAGCAGGGCAAGATCAGAGGCAGCCAGAGTAACTGGGGAGGCTCTCTAGAGGCAGAGCAAGTGGTCCTGGAGGAGCAGGCAGAGAGGCGAAGAGTGCACTGGTGTGGCCTTTTGGAATTGCTCCTCGCTTGGCTCTGCCAGCAGCGCACATTTCTAAGGCCCCTATCCTGTTCACCAGACAGCCAGACAGTGTATGGTGAAGATGTTTCGAAAGGACACATCCCATAGACAAATAGAAATAGAACTATGATTATCTCCTTTTGCGACAAGGAAGTAAGTAAAAATTGATTGTACCAGCATTTAGCCCTGGCTTTAGAATATTATTTTTCAGACTTACAAGCAAATACTACCTACTTAGAGGTAGAACTGAGTCCCCATTACCCAATCTCTGGGTATATTTACAGAACTAGGTCCACTGTGGCCAGGGGCCAGGAGCAGCAGTGGCCTGAGCCCTGCATGGGGTTAGGGGTCTTTGCCTTAGAGAGGGTCTGGGTGAGTCATTCAGGTCAGGGCTGTCCTTATTGAATGCGTCTTCCCTTCAGGTAACATAGCTGAGCAGTCAGTGCTGAGAATTCTGACTCTGCCCTCACCTGTATTTGGTGGCAGTCCTTCCCAGGGGCAGAAGACGCAGCCGAGGGCCAGGGAAACATTGGTTTTTTCATTTCCCCCTGTCCAGCAAAAGGAAGGGAAAAACATCAAGCTTGGAAATGGGACCCTGACCCTGGACCCAATTGTAAAGCTCTTAGAAAAGGCTTTGGAGTAAGCACTGCTCTCATGCTTGCATCCTGCAGCTGGGGGCGAAGGGCTCTCCAGACCTTCCTGCTTCTTTTGGGCTGCGGGTTGTCCTGGTTCCCCTCCGCTTCTAGGGCAACAGCCCTGCTGGGCAGCAGTAACAGCAAGTGATCACTGTGAGAAGCTGCTGCTGAGAGGCCAGGAGTTCGGTCAGCGTGCCCAGATCCTAGGGGCTCCTTTAGAAGCCAAGTGGTGATGGTAGGAGTCCAGGCTCTCTTAGGCTGAAGAGGACTCTTTAGAGTGTAACAAGTTTGCAGACCCTTCCAATACCTAACCCAAAGCTGACCCTTTTAACAACACAAAATAAAGTCATCTTCTCAAGAGCCACCGGGCCTCTCTTAGCAGCCCCCTCCCCTGAAGGCATCTACAGGCATCATTCATCCTTAGCAAGTACTTCTCCCTGTCACTTCCTGACACCCCCATGGGACTGCTACCCACCCATCCTTACTTCTTCCCCACTCCTCAGACCTGGAGGTCATTATGGCTAATGTGCTTAGTGCAGCAAAGGCCTTAGGGCAGCCCCGGCACCAGCCATGCATTTGTTTTTGTTTAGAGACAGAGTCTCACCCTGTCACCCAGGCTGGAGTGCAGTGGCATAACCTCGGCTCACTGCAACCTCCACCTCCCAGGTTCAAGCAATTCTCCTGCCTCAGCCTCCTGAGTATCTGGGATTACAGGCGCAAGCCACTATGCTTGGCTAATTTTTGTATTTTCAGTAGCGGCGGGGTTTCGTCATGTTGGCCAGGCTGGTCTCGAACTCCTGACCTCAGGTGATCTGCCAACCTCGGCCTCCCAAAGTGCTGGAATTACAGGCATGAGCCACCACACCCAGCCTCATGCACTTGTTTTTAACAGAAGAAGAATGGGTTGCGCTGCCCCTGAAATTCTCTGAGCTGGGTGGTCTGAGCAGTTGTCTGTACTGAGACCAAGCCCTACCTGCCGGCTTCTCAACCCGCTGCTTTTGTCTAACGGTGGCTCAGCTGGTTCCCCGCCCCCACCATTTCTTCCCAGTCCTTCCTCCCTGAGGATCACAGACTTGAAAGGGACGCTGGTGGGAGGGGGAAAGGAAAGTTTGAGTTTTGTTTTTTACTACATAACTGGGCAGCTTTTCCCTCCATTTTTCCAGATGCTTCTTTAGAAAAGAGATTTCAGTGGCATGGACTGGGAAGTCTAATTCTGCTTTAAATGTGTGTTTTGAACCAGGACTCTGACCCCTTTGGTGCTCCCCAGCCCCCAGGCAGGCCACCAACAAATACCCAGAGAACAACCACAGGCAGGGCTTGCTCACAATGGGTCCTGATTGGAGGGTTGTTGCTATGTGTTTCTTTTCTTTTCTGCAACTCCTGGGCCATTGCCCTAAAATTCCTGAGCAATAGCCTGTGAGAGGGCGGTGCCCTGTGGAACTAAGTTGGCAAGAGCCAATAGTTCAGGTGGAAGTGGCTGAGGAGAGCTACTCTGGTTCAGCAGGAGCTGTTTATGTGCTGGCATGACCCAGAATCTGCCTTGGCTCACAACCTGGGGTCTCCGAGGAGCCCTCCTAAGGTGGGCAGGGCTATTGGGAGCCATCTCGCATCTAGTGCAAACTGGGTTCACCCTTTCCCTACAAACCCTTAGGTACCAGCCCCAGCCCTATAAGTCACCCCTACTGCTGCTCCCCTGGGGCAGATGCTGTATTAAGAAGTGGTTCTACCTTCCTGCTCAACTCACAGCAACAACTCACAGCCCTCACCCTCCTCTGTGCTCCCATGGTCCTCAGCACACGCCTCTTCCACAGCCCTGACTGCATGTGCTGTGGGCCTTGAGGCTGCGAGCCACTTCTGGGCGGCCTGGAGCAAAGGCCTGTGTGATCATGGGCCAGAGAAGGGGGAATGAGGGTGGAGAGAAATAGGCAGACCAGGTCATATTCAAAGCACAATGAGAACTCATTGGAAATTTTCAAAACAGAGAGGTGGCTTTGGTCTGATTTATTTATTATAAGGCAGTGTAACATTTAGCAAAGGGATAAACATATAGCTAATTGAAACAGAACAGAGAGTTCAGAAATGGAGTTATATATATTGTCTCACTGACATTTTTGTTGTGGTAAAATATACATAAAATGAAATCTACCACTTTAACCATTTATAAGTGGACAGTTCAGCGGCACTCAGTATGTTCACACTGTTGCACAACCATCACTACCATTTATCTCTGGAACCTTTCCGCCTTGTAAAACTAAAATTTCATACCCATTAAACAATAACTTCTCACTTCCTTTCCTTCTAGCCCCTGGCAACCACCATTCTACTTTCTGTCTCTATGAATTTGACTACTCTAAGTACCTCGCGTAAGTGGAATTATATAGTATTTGTCCTTTGTCACTGTCTTACTTTACTTAGCATAATGTCTTCAAGGTTCACCAGCGTAGCATATGTCAGCATTTGCTTCCTTTTTAAATTTTTCCCTATGTAATGCCAAACCACATAACCTTCCTTTTTAAGGCTGAATAATATCCCATTATACACATATGTCATATTTTGCTTGTCCATTTATCTGTTGATGCACATTTGGGTTGCTTTCACTATCTGGATGTTGTGAATAATGCTGTCATGAATGTGGGTATACAAATTCCTTCTTTCTTTTTTTTTTTTTTTTGTGAGATGGAATCTCACCCTGTTGCCCAGGCTAGAGGCAATGGCACAATCTTGGCTCACTGCAACCTCTGCCTCCTGTATTCAAGCAATTCTCCTGCCTCAGCCTGCCGAGTAGCTGGGATTACAGGCGTGCGCCACCACCCCCAGCTAATTTTTGAATTTTTAGTAGAGATGGGGTTTCACCATGTTGACCAGGCTGGTCTCGAATGCCTGACCTCAGGTGATCCACCCGCCTCAGCCTCCCAAAGTGCTGGGATTACAGGTGTGAGCCACCACACCTGGCCTGATTTCTGTTCAAGTCCCTGCTTTCAATTATTTTAAGTATATGCTCAGAAGTGGAATTGCTGGATCATATGATAATTGAACTTTAATTTTTTGAAAAACTCTGCCATTTTACATTTCCACCAGCGGTGTGCGAGGGTTCCAATTTCTCCATGTCCTTGCCCAGACTTGTTATTTTCTGTTGCTTTTTTTTAAATAATGGTGTCCTTAAGATGAGTTTTTAAAGAAAGAAAATGAAAACTTATAAACCTATGAGGACAGAGAGAATGAGGAGAGACAACAGCAAATGAGAGATGTGAACAAACTGGTAGATGATGGCATGTGAATAGATGGTTGGCTGAGTTGGGTTTCAGTCTTCTGTTGCACTATGCCTGTGGTTAGGGGAGTGAGCAATGATGAAAGTAAGCCTGTTTGTGCCAGAAAATGTCTGAAGAGGCTGAGAAATTGGAAGATGACATACTTCCAGAGCCTAGGTTGCAAAGTGAAGCTGAAAAACTGGAAGATGAAAGGTCTGATAAGGAGCAGTGAGGCCCCGGGTCCCCCCTGTAGTCCATACCCCAGGCCTCTCTCCTCCCGTATACCCAAGGAGACCGAAAGCTCCCCCACGGAGAGGCCGAAGCTAACCAGCTCTCATGTCCTGGACATGAGGTACAGCTGCAGACAGGGCGAGGCGCTGTACTCAAAAGGGAGAGGGGCTGAGTGAAAGTCAGCATGTGGAAAATAACCAACTCACCCTCCCACCCCACCTTGGTCTTCCCTCACTCAGCGTACTAAATGCTGCTAGACAGACTTAATTGCTGTACCCATCCTCCACCCCACACCACCAAAGCAGCAACTAGGAAGATGCCTTTTTATGGAAACTGATCATCTCAAGGGAGAAGATCTGCAGATATTGATGTTGATGTTTAATATTCAATCCCTCTACCATGAGGTCTGACACATTGACAGGTCCCATCTGTACACCTGGAACTTCGTATTTCCTCACTTACATACAGGAAAAATCAGTAAAGGATCATCGGATGTCCAAGGGAATCCTCTGTTATGGAACAGACATAAAGAACCGAACAAGGAACCAAGTAGAAACAGAAGACTACAGGAAACAGAACTTCAAAGAAGTTTCTCTCACCTCAGAGATAAGATGTTATGTCCATTAAGCAAGAAGAGAAGACAATTCAAAACAATTTTGAAAAATTGAAAAAGGGGTTTTTGAAGTTAATAATAGCCAAAATAATAAATTCAATATAGTAGTTGGAAAATAAAGTCAAAGAAATCTCCTGGAGAGAATAAAAAGACTGAGGTGGGAAAAGTGGGAAAAGAAATGTAGGTCAGTCTAATAGGGCTCACGTCCAGTTCATGGGCGTTCCATGAAGAGAACATCAAGGAAAACAGTAGAGAGAGAATTCTCAAAACACAAACATTCCTCAAAACTGAAAGACATGCATTGCCAGTAATGAAAGTATCTACCAACGGTCTGACGGACAGTGAACAAAGACCCACGCCAAGTCAGGTCATCATGAAATTCTAGAATATCAAAATGAAGAAAAGATTCTAAGAGTTTGAAAGGAAAACACACACACAACCTCACACACATAATAGGTCACAGATGATGGATCAGGGAGTCAGTGTGGCATTATCGCTCTCAAACAGCAACACTGGTTGCCAGAATTGCCTTCAAATGCCACGAAGCAATATCTTCAGAGTTCTGAAGAAAAAAAAGGTTTCCACTTAAAATGCCATCTCCAGACAAAATGTCAGTTGAGTATAAAGGTAGAATGTGGATACTTTTGGAAATGCCAGATCTAAAAATTTTTAACTTTCCATCCGTTCATTCTTAGGAAACTACTGAAATGGTATTCTACCAGAATGGTGGCATAGAATGAGAAATTTCCAAGAGGATGGTGAAGGAATGTCCCAGGACCACTATGCATCAAGCCCAGAAAACATCCGGTTTAGATTAGAGGAGGATGACAAAATGTTCCAGGAGGGATATCTCTAAAGGAGAAAACAATAACAGCAACTGATGAATTATCTGAGGCATTTGACCATTACTGAGAAGAATTTATGGTTCTCTTAAGAAGTTGGAGTCCTTACAAAACTAAGGAAATCAAAGTAAAGCAGTTATTAACTCCAGGAAAATAAAAAGTTCAAGATATTTCTTGTAATATACTATGTGGCATGGCAGTGAGCAAAGTTAGAATGTAGTGAAGACCACAATTTTTGTCATGTCAATGTGTAATGTCATTTTGCGGGGGTAAGGGATGGATTTATGTGGGGGCAGATTTGAGAGCTAGAAGTTCACATTCCATATAGAGAACTTAAGAGATTGTCTTAGTCCATTTAAAGTTTGTGCTGCTATAACAAAATACCACAGACCGAGTAATTTATTTCACACAGCCCTAGAGGCTGAGAAGTCTAAGATCAATGCACCACTTGGTGAGGACCAGTCTTTCTGTTTCCAAGAGAACACCTGTTGCTGCATCCTCCAAAGGGAATGAATGCCATGTCATCCCATGGTGGAAAGCAGAAGGGCAAAAAGGGGCAAACTACCTCCGTCAAGCCCTATTCTAAAGGGCACTTAATCCCTTCATGAAGGTTCTGCCCTCGTGAGCCACACCTCCTAATGCTGTAGCATTGATGATTAAGTTTCAGCATGAACTTTAGAGGGGACAAAAACACTCAAACCATAGCAGAGATAATGCATAAAAATAAAAAGAATAAAGTAGGCCAGGTGCAGTGGCTCACACCTGTAATCCCAGCAACTCTGGGAGGTCGAGATGGGCGGATCGCTTGAGCCCAGGAGTTCGAGACCAGCCTGGGCAACATGGCGAAATCCCATCTTTACCAAAAATATGAAAAATTAGCCAGGCATGGTGGCATGTGTCTGTGGTCCCAGCTACTTGGGAGGCTCTGGTGGGAGGATTGCTTGAGCATGGGAGGAAGAGGTTGCAGTGAGCCAAGATCTGCCACTGCACTCCAGCCTAGGTGACAAAGTGAGACCCCATCTCCAAAAAAGAAAAAAAAAAAAAAAGAAAAGAGAATAAACTAGTAGTTGTGTAAGACTGTTGTTTAGGAATAATGGAAGAAATATCAGAAGAAATGACTAAAAGCGTTGAAGGTGATTGCCCTCAAGGAAGTAGAAATGGGAGTGGGAGGGCAGCCTGCGTTCTTATGACTTATAGTACCAATTCACGTTTTTAACCATGTATGGGTGTTTTGGTGAGAATTAAAATATATATATTATTTGAGGCGGAGTTTCGCTTTTGTTGCCCAGGCTGGAGTGCAATGGCGTGATCTTGGCTCACTGCAACTCTCCGCCTCCCGAGTTCAAGTGATTCTCCTGCCTCAGCCTCCTGAGTAGCTGGGATTACAGGCGTCCGCCACCACGCCCAGCTGATTTTTTGTATTTTTAGTAGAGACGAGGTTTCACCATGTTGACCAGGCTAGTCTCAAATTCCTGACCTCAGGCAATCCACCTGCCTCGACCTCCCAAAGTGCTGGGATTACGGGCGTAAGCCACCACGTCTGGTCGAGAATAAAAATGTTTTAATAAAGATCTGTTTTTTTAGCCTAACGACCAGTCAGACACTAACATGGCATGAGGAACAACTTTTGATTCCTTCTCTGACATGATTCTCTATGCAAATCATGATGCCTTTGGGCAGCTCGGGACATGGGGCAGACATTCGAGCTTAAAGGGACATTTTCATGAGGCTGCGTCTGCCACTTGTGCCAGGTATTTTCCAACAGAGTCACAGAGATGCTCTCCTGGCCATGTGGATGCAGGTGGCATAAAAGATCCTGCTTTCATAGCCCCACCTGCTCCACTCCGTCCCTCACAGCTGCCACCTGGGACAGTCTGAGCAGAATGCATGCTTTGTATGGTGGATTCCGACCCAACGTGGAGCAGGTGTTGGGTCACACAGACAGGCTGCAGAGACCAGAAATTCTGAAACAAAGCCAAGGAAGCCAAGTCATGATGTTCTCAGGGTGTTCAGAACCTCAGGTCACTTTTGCCCACCCCTGCTTTTAAACAGAAATTGTCAGAAAATAAGACAGAACAATCTGTGGTCAGTGTCTGAGTCTTCATGGAGGGGTAATAGTCTCTGTGTTGTTTGGGGAGCCGCCCTCTGCTCCATCCTTACTGCCAGTGAAGTATGTCTCTCCCTCTCTCCAGGTCCAATCATGACTGGCTAAAAATTTCAGATTTATTATCCAGATTTATTTCCTGACACTCACCCATCCTTCTTGAAATTCCAGGGATGCATTAGTCAGTGAGGCAGAAATCCAGGGGATGGTCTCTGTCTCCAAGGCTCAAATGGTATTTTGGGAGTGGAGTAATGGCACAGTAGAACTGCAGACTGGATATTTGTTTTAAAATGTGTTTTTTAATAATACATAAAAACAAGGATCTCTTTTCAAATTGGGTTTCGGTCTTTAAATAAAAATAATAAGCCAATTCAACCAGAGCAGAATGTTCTCAGTTAAAGTGTTAGATTTTTACCTAGTTAAGAGTGTGATGCCTTGAAGTTGTCTCTAAGAATACAAGTTGTGTAAGATGAGGTATACCAAGCCCAGAAGTTTATATGTTCTGATATTTCTTAGGGCAGAAGTAGTTTCATGCCATTAACAAAGCTGGGAGTGAAATGGAGTTTAGGGTACCTCATTATAAAAAAAAAAAATTATTGACTTTGAAGAAAAGAAGAGAGGAAGAGTCTAACCTTTAGAATCTATTAATGTGGTATTGTACGTGTGCTATCTCATTTAACTGTAAACTTCTCAGCTGGGCGTGATGGCTCACACCTGTAATCCCAGCATTTTGGGAGGCCAAGGCGGGTGGATCACCTGAGGTCCAGAGTTCAAGACCAGCCTGACCAACATGGAGAAACCCCGTCTCAACTAAAAATACAAAATTAGCCAGGTGTGCTGGTGCATGCCTGTAATCCCAGCTACTCGGGAGGCTGAGGCAGGAGAGTCACTTGAACCCGGGAGGCAGAGATTGCCATGAACCGAGATTGTGCCATTGCACTCCAGCCTGGACAACAAGAGCAAAACTCTGTCTCATACATACATACATACATACATACATACATCTCCATGGAAGTAGATTCTGGTATCATCCCCACTTTGCAGTTACGTAAACTCAGAGCCAAATAAGTAACATGCTCAATGTCGGGCAGCTGATGATTGATACAGCCCACATCCGCACGTAGATCTGTCTGACTCCAAAGGCCATATACCTTCCTGAAGTAAGTAGGTGGGACTTTTTTTTGCAGGTGACAGAAACTCCAGCTGGGTTAAGCAAAAGAGATGCATTGTCTCATATACCTGAGTGGGTCCAGAGTCTACTACAACTCTGTCAACTCTGTCTCCATTTCTTCTCTTCACTGTATATATCAGCTCTTATTCTCCAGATGGCTTCCGCCTTTTGGGAGGAGGCAAGAAAATGGATAATGGGGGTTGGGAGAAAATGACTGCAGATAACCTAAGTCTTATATCTTAGGAGTTTTGGGTCTCTGTGAAAAGAGCTTTGGTCTCTCAATATTCAAAGATAAAATTGCAGGGAAGATCTCTCATTGACTGGCTTGGAACATATGCCCATTGTTTGAGACCAAGTGCTTTGGCCAGGAGGCATTTTACCAATTGGCATCCCCACTGGGTCTCACACATAATAGGTGGAAAGGGAGGGGGCACTTCCTCCAAAGGAGAGGAATGCTCCTTACACTGGCAGGCAGGAGAGCCTAGCAAATCAAAACCATGCCAAACCACAGCATTAATTTGTTAAACCTCTGCAATGCCACATGCCTCTCATTAATACTTAATATGTCTGAGAGTGCATCTCAATTTGGTAGCAGAAACTGGAGAGCTGCCACAGAAGAGTGATCTCCTGGGCTTGCTCCTCCAGCTGAAGACACGGTATCCGTGGAGACCCATGGCGAGAGAGAGTACAGCCAGAATCCCAAAGTTTTGTGTAGAGGTTCCGGAAAGGCTGGAGCCCCACAACTGTCCCAGAAGGGCTGGGAGTTAAACCAGAAGGACACCTGTTTTGCTATGAAAACAATGCATTTAGGGGAATAAGGAAAGTATCAACGTGAGAGGTTGTCCATTACACTTAAAATTCTATGTCTTTGGCCGGGCACAGTGGCTCACACCTATAATCCTAGCACTTTGGGAGGCCAATGCAGGCAGATCTTTTGAGCCCAGGAGTTCAAGACCAGCCTGGGCAACATGGAAAAACCCCATGTCTACAAATGTACAAAAAAGTAGCTGGGCATAGTGGCATATGCCTGTAGTCCCTGCCAGTTGGGAGGTTGAGATAGGAGAATCACCTGAGCCCAGGAGTTCAAGGCTGCAATGAGCTGATTGTGCCACTGCACTCTAGCCTGGGCAACAGAGTGAGAACCTATCTCAGAAAAAAATAAAAAATAAAAATCTGTGTCTTTGTTGGGCTTCTCCAAAGGGTTTTAGATGCTTATATCCTGAAAAAGGGAATCAAAAAGTTGCATGTGTTGATAAGGTTGGTCTAGATAAAAGCAACCTTTGATTAAGCGGTCCACAAGGGCTTGAATTGTAACCCCCAGCTACAGAGCTATAACTTGCCTTGTGTTTTCAGTGACAGAAGCAAGTCGTCAGCCTTGCAGATGTCGAGGTGCAGGGATTCCTATGTCTCGGGTCATAGGATAAGAAAGCATGCCATAGGAAGTGAGAGTGGCTGATCACAGAGAAAGAGACTTTGAGCATCTGTCCCTGGAGACCCACATGGCGTTTGCTGAGCCATTCAGAGGAACGATTCTCTGCATACTGGTTTAATTTCCACGGAAGCACTTCTGTCCTCACTGGTTTACAAGTTGGGCTTGGGGTGGGGAGTGCCCAGCAGTTTAAGCCTCTCACTAATTGCTGTTTTTAGCTGGTATGATCTCTTCCTGATGGGTTCTGTGGGTTCAGTTAAGGCTTTTGACTGTTGGCAATGGGATTATTCAAAGCCTTAATTAAGTGCCTGCCTGCTTATGGGGCTGAGTGCCAGTTGCTGACACAGACGCAGGCTCCGAAGCTTGGTCATGCCATGCCCCTGGCTCACCCTTCACTCTTCACCCTCATAACATACCCATGAGGTAAGTTTTATAGACATTTTCTGTGGTCTGATTTGTTTGGGGTGTTAATGTTTTCCTTTTTTTTTTTTTTTTTGTGCAACCATGTCCATTTATTATCTGAGTGAGCTTATACTTGCAGATGGGGCAGAAGAAGATAGATTCTTCTTCAGTGAATCCCTCAGCACCGTTGGTTTTATTTCCTAATATTTTTCAGTTTTTAGTCAGCAGTCCTCTTCTAGTCTTTTGTCATAGGAGGAACAACACTTGTAACAGGGTAAGAAGTTCAGAGTAATGTGCTACAGGCAGGCAGCAATCATGAATACATAGACAGTGTTGCAGAATGAGGCTTTGTCAGCTTACCGGAGATGTCCATCCAGAAGAGTTCCTTAATGTCCCCTCCTCCAGGTCCAGCCTTTCCCAGCATCCATTCAGTTACTTAACAATCAAGTAAATATTCATTGACAGCCCCTTGGGTCTGTTGTTCCCAGCCCTAAAGATTCTTCAGCTCACTGCTCGTATCTTCTTGGTGCATCTTCCCAATCCCCAGTGCCCTGCTGGGCAGTCTGTTTTCTCCCTGGCCTCAGCTCAATCCTGCTTTCTCTCCTTCCTGGTCTTCCTCCATCCCTGACGTGGGTAGAGCCTCAGTTCCTTCTTCCTACTCATCTGACCTGTCTGCAGTTGGGCCACGGCAGCTGTGCCCTGCAGCTGTGTGGGTTTGTAGTGTGTGCACTGTGCCAGGCCCTGCCAGATGCAAAAGACATGCGGCAGATCTGCAGAATCAGCACAGTCACCCCCTTCCTGCTACTCTCCAAGCTTGAGAAGATGGATATGTGGCTTTGAGTCTTGGAGGGGCTATGGGGACAAAGGATCTGCCACTGCTTTGAGCCCAGGCTATGGTAGCCTGTCCTAAGCAACTGGAGATAAGTTGAAAGCCCTTAATAATATACATCAGAGCAAAACCAAAACACTTAGTGCTCCAACAGATGTTTTGCTTTTAGTCATTAAATCTCAAGGCAGCACCAGGTTCTGGAAACTGCCTCTCAAGTGAGACAGGCAGGTAGAATGCAGCGGCCAAGCGGCTGCCTGCTGCCTGCAGCTCAGCTTTCTCCTCAACCTTCAGCAAGCACAGAATGAGCCCTCATTCCTTTTAAAGGCCTTTTGAGGCCATAAAGGGTTTTAAGGACATTTTATGAAGCTGGAGCACAGTTTTACTATTTAAAATTATTATAGGGGTTATGGTGACTATATCTTTATTTTTATGACAAGTTGTTGGTTATGCCCTTGATTTATTTGATACCGGCTTTTGTTCGAGAACACAACCTCCAATTAAATGTGGTTACTGTGGCAAGAATACGATTCTCTCCTTAGAGTGACCCTCTTTGGGGCCATTTCCAAAACTCATTGTGGTGAAAACTCAGGGCTGTCTATTCATGTTCGTGAGCATTTCTTCTTGTGGTTACTTGGTTTTCTCATATGAAGGATTAGAGGGTACTAAGGCTGTGGGTTGGACACAGAGGAGAATGCAGGGGAAAGGAAAGAATCTTCCCTAAGAAGCTAAGTGGGTCACCATTTAAAACCATAATACTTCAGAGATGGAAGGAAACTTAGATATCAAAAGCAATTCCCTCCTTAATAAAAGGAAGGAATTACAACCCAAGAAAGCTGGGACACCAAGCCAGGCCCAGAGTGTGCCAGGCCCTGGCTTGCATGCTAGCCTCTCTGTACCACATTGACTCTCCTAGGGGTGTCTTAGGTACACACCTGGCAGGCACCAATCCTGTCCTACTGCGAATCCAAGGGAGTAGCCCAAGACTTGCTTATGGTGTGATTATAACTTTAGTGAACCATTTGACACTTTCCAAAAGTGGGGAGCAGCTATTGCTTTAACCTCTAAGGGATTTAGGGTCTCTTGGAGATAGACGCTTGTTAATACTTTTGGTTCTACAGAACTTATCTCACAAAAAACATGAATTTGCGATGAGGCATGGAGACAACCACTCGACCTGGAAACCAAAATTATGGTCTCCAATCTGCCATTTAAGCTGCCATGTGTGATCATGGCAAACCATCTAATTCTCCAGGCCTCTTTTCTAGGCTGCAAGGGCCCAGTAATATGGCTGGCTTTGCCAGCTGTTGTGGATGTTGCTGGTGCCCCACCCGTGTGCCTTCATTAGGCCCATCCCCAGTTGCTGTGAGTGTGGTGAGGGCTCGCAGGCAGCGGTCTCTGAAGCCCTGTCTGAGGTTCTGCTTCTGTGTACCTAAACCAAAGACATCTCCCTCATAGCTGCAAGAGTCAGGTAAGAGTCTATACATGGCAGCCCTCTGAAAACTGTGTGATCAAAGGGTTTTTACTGTGCTCTCGATGAAGATCCTGACTGTACAAATCCCTACTGTGACTTCTTGGTGGAAGGCCTGTGATGACAGCAGATAAGGCAAGCTGGGAGGGCAGGGCTGTTGTCATGCATCCCAAGGATGTGAACCCAGGCTTATTCCTTCACCACCCAGAAGCCCAGGGTAGCGGCAGACAGTAAAAATGGATTGATTTTCCATATTGGGAGGGCAGGTATTAAAGTTGCAAATCATTCAGACCTTGGAACTGAAAAGGTCACAAAAATTCCTGTGTTTGCTTCAGGTCCAATGTGCCGTAAAAGTATCATAGTGAACTGCAACTTTCTTAAGTGATGCCAGTTTCAGCATATTTTCAAATCCCTAAATATTTATTTTAAGAGGGCATTTCAGAGGTAAGCTTGGGATATGTGTAGAAAGTGAGAGGAAAAGAGAAAGAGACAGAGGGATCATGTCCCTGAGGTCTGGAACGTTTGCAATGTCCCCAGTTAATCATTGATGCCCCGGGGCCCAGTGAGCCACCAGAGCTGGCCCTGCTGCAGGGGGCCAGTGTGCTTACTAATGGAATGCCAGGATGCCTTTTGCGCAGTTAATGATTTACCTCCTCCTAGTTGCAGTGCTTGGCACTCCTTTTCTCTGAAGCTGATAGGAGGCTGCGTGTGATCATCTTCTGACGGTAGATCAGCCCTGCCTAATGGAGTGCAGGAGAAGACAATGATGGTTTGCAGATTCACTGTATGCAGAGTCCTGAGGGCCTTCCTTCTGTAGGAAAGGGTTTCACATGAGAAGAATGCTTTAACAGTGTAATTGTTTTCTGATGTTCCCGTGCGTGAACGTTTCTGCCTTTAGGGCCACAAGATGACATTTTATATGGGTGCATGACCTCTGTCACCTTCAAACATGCATAACATTTATTTGCATAGCTCTTCTATTTCCACTGCTAGATTTAAATTCCTTGAGGCCCTCAACAAATTAATGAATGTGCTATATACATTCATTATACAGCACACTGATATAAACGAAATGTATTTTTTAAGTACAATTCTTTTTTCTGTTTTGCAAAGGCCAGGTGTACTATTGCAGAACTCTCAGAAACTAATAGTTAACTAAAGAGAAAAGAGGAGGACACCCACAATCCTAACCACCCAGAGACAACAGCTGTTAACACACCATTTTATATTACAGTGGCTGAGACCCTGTGTATCCCAATGGATGCGGTCTCCTTCAACATTTCAGCCTAAGGTCTGGAACACTTGTTTTGGTGAGGCTGCAATGGCTTCAGGCGTTGTTCACATGTCTTTTGGGGAATCCACTCCAGAGTCTCAGGATTTCCTCCAAAGTACTCAGTCTCTGTCATGAGTATAGTTTAGATTTTGATAGGAAAGGGATATATTTTTGTTTCCAGACATTGTAAATAAGATGGACGATATTGATTTGGAGTTTTATTATTGTTTCTTTTTCACTGAAGCTTGAAAGGCAGTCTTGTGAGATTCACAAACTGGCACTGAAGGGTGACTATATGGAATAATCAAAGAGGGATTGTTCACTTTGGGAGTTTTCCCTGTTATTCAAGGCTTCCTTCCTTAGGAAGCAATCTGCATCCTGGTTACTGAGAATCTGGTCTAAGGGTGGGCTAGGGGCTGAACACCTGGGAAGGAAACTGAGCACAGTCCAAAGACAACGACTGACACTTTTTAGCATAGCTCTTTCCTCCCTTAGTATGCTTAGGGAAGAGACAGTATTTGGATGTCCAGGCCTGTGTGCACATGCGTCAATATAGCATGACTCTGTGACCTTGCAGAGGGGTGGGAGGAGGATTATTGCTGCAGATCAGTGAAGCCTTTCTTTGTAAATGCAATCTTGGGGTCATTCAGTGAATTTTGGTTTTGCTTCATCCATTTTCATTCTCTCTTTTCTTGAAGTGGATACATGGATAAAAACTATTACTACCACCATTTCGTAATGCAAACAACTTTGTTCTCAGGAAGCTCCTATGTTGCCTTCTATTTTCCAGTGCTAAAATCCTCAATTCTGGGTCCTTGGCTCTGCATTAGTGAGCTATTATGAACCCTGCTCCTCCAAAGATGCGTTAATTCTGAAGAGTCTACTGAGTTTCAGGTGTTTGAAGGCCCTTGGAGAACTTCTTTTCTCTAAAACTCAAAGTGAATTATTTCCTTTGAATTTATCTCTGCATTTTCCCCTCTTTTGAGAGATGTCTTCTCTCTGATTGGGTTGCTGTGAAACTCTAGCCTGGGCAACAGAGCAAGACTCCATCTCAAAAAAAAAAAAAAGAAAAAAAGGAAACTCAGATGAGCCAAGTACTTACAGAAGTGCTGAACACTTAGCATTAGCTCTCAGCAAATGTCAGCTGCTAACAACAGTTAGAGAAAGGTGAGTGGTCTAGAGCAGCACTACCCCACAGGAATATCACAAGGCCTGGGTGTAGTTGTAACTTTTCCAGTGACCACATTAAAAAGTAGAAACAAGTGAAATGAATCTTAATACATTTAATTCAGTATATCAAAAATACTGCTTTTCAACATCTAATCAATATTTTTAATTATGAGGTATTTTGACCTTTTTTGTATTGTCTTTGAAACCCAGTGTGTAATGCACACTTACAGTGCAACTCATTCTCACTGGGCACATTTTGAGTGCTCCATCGCTACCTGTGGCCAGTGGCTACCGTGCTGGGCAGTGCGGGTCCTGAACCTTGCTACTCAAGGTGAGTTCCAGGGACCAGCAACATCATTAGCATCCATGAGCTTGTCCCAGCTGCAGAATCTCAGGCCACAGCCCGGACCTGTAGAAGCAGAATATGCATTTTAACAGGATCACCAAGTGATTCATTAGCATGTTAGAGTGAGAAGCACTGGTCTAGAATCCCTATACTCAGTCCTCGCCCCCTGGGATTCTAATCTAATCGGTCTAAGGTGGGGCCTGGGCACTAGTGTTTTTTTTTAAGCTCCCCTAGATGATTCTAAAATGCTACTGGGCTTGAGAGTCATTTGTGTAGTGGGCTCTGGAGCCAGGATGCCTGACTTTGCCACCTTCTACCTTTGAGACCTTGGGAAATTGCCAAAACTCTCTGTACCTTGATTTCCTTATCTGTAAAATGAGGATGAAATGGGGGTGTTATGAGGATTAAATGAGTTAACACATGTAAAGCACTCGAACGATACCTGACACAGAGAGAGTACTCATGAAATACAGGCTCTTACCCTTTCTTCTTTTTCTTGAAGGTCCGGGGTTACCCAGAGCCCCAGGTGACGTGGCACAGAAACGGGCAACCCATCACCAGTGGGGGCCGCTTTCTGCTGGATTGCGGCCTCCGGGGGACTTTCAGCCTTGTGATTCATGCTGTCCACGAGGAGGACAGGGGAAAGTATACCTGTGAAGCCACCAATGGCAGTGGTGCTCGCCAGGTGACAGTGGAGTTGACAGTAGAAGGTGAGTTCCAGGAGGCCTGAGTCCAGGAGGGAGCTGAGCTCTCAGTTTCCCCAAGGCCTGCAGCTCCTGCCTTAGCCCTCTCTTGAAGGATGGAGGAACTGACAAGAGAAAACACACCCCATCCCTGAACTCAGGACCTTCCAATCTAATGGGAGAGATGTGGTCCCTGCGAACAAGGGAGGCATCCAGGAGACAATGTTTGTCAAACTAGGTATCACCTGTCTCCTGCTTGCGCCCTCCCCTGGCTTCCTCTCACACTGTAGCTGAAATCGGACTCCTTAGGATGGTCTTACAGAGCCCCACCCAATCTGGCCCCTCCCTAGCTCTCAGACCCATCTTCTATCACTCTGCGCCTGCTCAGCACACTGTGGTCACACCCGCCTCTGGCCCTTCTTTGAGCAAGGCTACAGGGCCTTCACCCTTGCTGTTCCTTCTGTAAAGGAAGAGCCCTTCCCTCAGCCCTTCGCCTGACATTCCCTTCACATCCTTCAGGTCTGTGCTCAGATGTCCGCTTCTTGGAGGCCCTTTCCTGACCATCCCAGCCCTATGATTCTCCATCCTCTCACCCCACTCGAGGTTTTTCTTTTAGGACGTATCACCATCTCACACTGCAGTGTCTCCTTCATCCCGCACCACTAAATGGAAAATTTAGGAGGAGATGGACTTTCTCTGCTCCTTGCCTTATCTCCAACATCTAGAAAGCTTCCTGGCACATGGTAGATACTGAAATATTTGAGGAATGAATGAACAATGTTTATCATAATTAACATCATCTTTAGCGTCATTATGAAATAATACATGCTCATTATTAAAAATTATGCAACTCAGAAAAATATGTAGGAAGTAAACACATCAGTGTGTTAACATATTAGTTAAAAGTAATTGCAAAAGCCACATTACTTTTGCACCAACCTAATATTCTTGTCTTTTTCCCTGCTCTGTACTTTAAAAAATTCTGTTAACTTTAAAACTTCCAGGAGAAGCATTGGACCATAAGTAAAATGTTTTTTTGCTACTAGTGTGTCCTTCTGCCATGCTGAAGCCACTCCACTGGAAAGAATATCTCTAGTTCAGGCTCCTGGCTGATATTTAAAGCCTTGATATGAGGAAGGACATGGGGTCTGTCAGCCCATCAGAAGTAACACAAGGTTCCCTTGACCCTTCCCGGCCTTTCTAAGCCTGGAAGTTTATAAATCAAGGCTCAGACTCATTTATCCTCTTTCAGAAGACTGTCCTCCCAATCTGGCTTTCAAGGGACACTAGATGGAGAATTAAGGTAGTCAGGGAAGGTTCCAGAAGGGGGTGAGGTGCACCTGGGCCAATGGCCACCCTTTGCCCTGTTTTCCCTGTTTCCCCACACCACAGAAGGGCCAACAGGCTGTTTCACAGAGCGGAGCATGCATAGTTTGGATGCTTTCCTTAAATTCTTTAACTGAGTGACTCACTTACTCTAATGACCTTTGAGTGCTTGTGGCTGGGGCATTCCAGATGGAAAGTGACCCCTGCTCAGAGCCTCAGGATGGACCTCAGCTCTGCCATCCTGGTGCTGTGCTTTCCCCTACATGAACCCCCTTTCAGTGCCTGAACTTTGTGTTGACACCTACAAATAAAAATTACCCTGTTCCCTCTTCTGAGTTCCTGTTTAGAGCTGGGGAAACTGAAGGAGCACTGAGTTATGAGTTTGTGCCAATGAGATACGTGACTCTAAACCTCTGCACCTGTCTTTCTGCAGGATAAAGGGTTTGACTTTGGTGGTCTCTACAACCTGGACTAGCCCTTGTTTTCTGTGATCCACATTAAGGAAGGACTGGAGTCTATTAGGAATTCAGGGGAAACATATAAAACCTAGATAATATGAAAACCTTTTCTTCAGTCCCCACTATTCAGGAAGTGAGATCTGATGTCATGATCAAGCAGGGAAATGTTTAGTAGCTCATGGTACTCGGGGCAGGGGAAAGGGAATCAGGCTGAGGGCTGTAAAGGATGGAGAGCAGGCCAAGGCTCTCAATCCCTCCCCTCCCCTTTGGTTTTCATTTGGGGAGACTCAGGCCCTCAAATTAAAATTGAAATACAGTTAATCAAAATAAAATTAAGACATAAAATGTGAGATGCTTTCAGTCTTCTAACTCTAGGAGATAGAGAACAGCCTAAAGGATGCAGCTCTTTAAATGTGTGTGAGTCCTATGTACATTCTGCTTCTGCAGCAAGGCCGGTTTTAAGCTCATGTGTGATTTGGGGCCACCCCAAAGACCTAGTCCTGAAAGAGTCCACTCTGGGCCCTTCTGCCATGGATAAGTTGTTGGCTGTGCCAGGCTAGCCCAACCCTTTACAAAGGAAAACTAGCAGCCCACCTGCCTTCCCTCCAGCTCTCTGTGCTATGCTTCTTACTTGGAGTGAGCAGAGGTCCAGGAATTCAGAGTGTAATTCATATGTGGAGTTTTGTAATCCTTTAGTGGTCAAGTTTAGGAGGCAGTGTTGAGCAATGGAAAGAAAGTCAAATGGTCTTGGATTGAATTTTAGCTCTACTAATTTCTAACTATGGAGAAATTAACCTTCCTAAGCCTTACTTCCTTTTCTGTGCCTTGGAGTTCATGGCTGCCCCACAGTGTGGTATAAAGATAAGCACAGCTAGTAGCAAATAGCACCCAGAAAATGGTAGCTTCATCATTATTTGAACTGGCATTTGCATCCTTAGAGCTACTTAAAAAGGGAAATCTGCAAGAGAGAAAGATTCCTCATCTGACTTTCAATTTGGTGATCAGGCCCAAGAAACATTCAGGATCCCCCAAGAGAATGAGTGCCTTGATGAGAGCTATGCCTTCATCAGGGCCTTACATGATGGAAATGAACTGTGGTCTGAGCCCCTGGAAGCCTCTCTGAAGCCAGCTCTGACACTTGCCCACCTCCAGAGGGCAGGTCATGAGGCTTGGTGCAGAGCAGGGGAGACATGGTACCTGCCCTCTGAGAACTTCCTCTCCAATGAAGGACCACAGACCTGTCCTGTAGAGATTTAATGTGAGCCATATATAGAAACTTTTTTTTTTCTTTTTTTGAGACAATGTATCGCTCTGTTGCTCAGACTAGAGTGCAGTGGTGTAATCTCAGCTCACTGCAGCCTCGACCTCCTGGGCTCAAGCGATCCTCCCACTTCAGCCTCCCAAGTAGCTGGGACTACAGGCATGCACCACCACACTGGGCTAATTTATGTGTATATATGTATGTATGTATGTATGTATTTATTTATTTTTCCAACACAGAGTCTTGCTGTGTCACCCAGGCTGGAGAGCTGTGACACGATTGACACGATCTTGGCTCACTTCAACCTCTGCCTCCTGGGTTCAAGCAATTCTTCTGCCTTAGCCTCCCAAGTAGCTGGGTTTATAGGTGTGTGCTACCACGCCTGGCTAATTTTTGTACTTTTAGTAGAGATGGGGCCTCACCAGGTTGACCAAGCTGGTCTTGAACTCCTGACCTTGTGATCCACCTACCTCAGCCTCCCAAAGTGCTGGGGTTACAGGTGTGAGCCACTGTGCCCGGCCTTATGTATTTATTTTTTTAAAGATGGGGTTTCACCGTATTGCCCAGTGTTGTTTAATCTTAAGTTTACTAGTAGCCACATGTTAAGATATCAGGTAAAACTCATTTTAATAAAATATTTAACCTATTAAATCCAAAATATTACCATTTCAATGTATAATCAATATAAAAATTATTAATGAGATATCTTACATTCTTCAACATCTGGGATGTATTTTACACTTATAGCACACCTCACGTCAGACCAGCTATAATGGCAAGTGCTCAGTAGCCACAAGTGGCTAACAGCTACTGTTTTGAACAGCGCAGTTCTAGAAGCTGCTACCTGAATAGGAATAAACAAGGTTTACAAAACAAAAAGAGAAAGCCACATGGATGAACAGGTGTTGATATGGGTTGGATGTTTGTTCCCTCCAAGTCTCTTGTTGAAATGTGATTCCCAAGGTTGGAGGTGGGGCCTGGTGGGAGGTGACTAGATCATGGGGGTGGATCCCCCATGAATGGCTTAATACCATCCCCTTGGTGATGAGTGAGTTCTCGCTCAGTTAGTTCACGTGAGATCTGGTTGTTTAAAAGAGTCTGGGACCTCTCCGTTCTCTCTCTTCCTCCCTCTCTTGTCATCTGACATTTCTGCTCCTGCTTCACCTTCCTCCATGATTGTAAGCTTCCCAAGGCCCTCACCAAGAGCAGATGCTGGTGCCATGCTTCTTGTACAGCCTGCAGAACCAAGAGCCAAATAAACCTCTTGTCTATGTAGATTACCCAGCCTCGGGTATTTCTTTATAACAATGTGAGAACAGACTAACGGGTGATAAGTAGTCCTGGGTCTTCACACATCCACACAGTGAGCCTCGGACATGAGGTAGAATGAGTGCCCAAATGGTGGGTGTGCCCCAGCCCCAGTAGTCTCAGTCTGAGAAGGCCTTTGACACTTCAAGGACCAGAGAGTCACTGCAGGTAATAAAGGGTTAACTTTAAGGACATAAGCTCAGGAGCCCAGGGAAAGCCAAACTGGCAGCCCCCAGAGGAGATCCAGACCTCAGATGGATCACCCACCTTACAGGATTGGTTAGTGCAAATGCATGTGCACAGAAATCACCTGGCGAATCTGGTTGAAATGCAGATGCTGATTCCACAGGTCTGGAACACAGCCTGGGAGTCTGTACTTCCAGTCTCTAGTTGATGCCATGCTGCTGGTCCACAGACCACTCTTGGAGTAGCAAGGAGGGATTTAATTACATATGTGATATATTCCACCTAGTACAGTGATTCTCAACTTCAGCGTGCATCAGAATCACCTGGAGGGCTGCTGAAAACACTGACTGGGCTGGAGCCATCTGCCTGGGTCTCCCCTCCCAGATGGTCCAAGCACACCTCCCCCATACCCCCAGCCACCTCTCAGTGCCACAGCTCCTGCTATCTACACCCGCATGAAACCACTGCGGTGCAGACCAAGGCTCTGACTATGTAAGAGACAGAGAGAGCCAGCCAGCGGGTCACCTAGACTGTGACAGCAGAAGGGAGAATGACCCCCTGTCACGAGATTTAAGGGAGAAGAGTAGCCTTGATGACCACTAATGCAGCTCTGGAGGTGCCACTGACACCAGGATTCTTGGGCCACCTTGAATTCGTAGGAAATGCTCCTGTGCCATCTTTTGTTGCCACTGCCCTTTTTCAGGGACAGATCTCAGATTCCTTTTATCTTCACGTTGGGTTGGATTGATGACATTATACATTTTAAGTCCATGTCTATACTGGCTGAGTTTAAAATTATTGTGTTCCTCCTGCATGTTTGTCATGGCTCTTCTTTTCATTCTTTTGGCTCTTATTTCTTTTGGACTGTCTTCCTTTATCTAACTTTTCTACCCATCTGAAGGACCTACAATTATATTTCCCATTTATGTTCCTTATAAATGCTTTTCAGCCTCTGAAACTCCCCAATGACTCTTCATTTTCTAGGGGTATATGCCGTATTTTTTAAAATCTAGGCAGAATCTTAAAATACTCTGAGTTTTTGTCCTTTTCTGTCTCATTAGAGTTAACAATACAAATGTGATAGAGAGGAATATTATTTTTTCTTGCCCCACCAGGCTCTTTGCTGTAAAATAGTCATGTGTTCGAGACTGCCTTGGCAGAAGCAGCCTTACTCATGTAGTGTACGAGAGTTAGCTGGAAAGTTACTTGGTCTCATTCTTTTATATATTTATATATATACACACACACACACACACACACACACACACACACACACACACACACACGGAGTCTCACTCTGTCGCCCAGGCTGGAGTGTAGTGGTGCGATCTTGGCTTGGTGTGATCTCGGCTCACCACTACCTCCACCTCTGGGGTTCAAGTGATTCTCCTGCCTCAGCCTCCTGAGTAGCTGGAATTACAAGTGCACGCCACCACGCCCAGCTAACTTTTGTATTTTTAGTAGAGACGGGGTTTCACCATGTTGGTCAGGCTGGTCTTGAACTCCTGACCTCTTGATCCACCCACCTTAGCCTCCCAAAGTGCTGGGATTACAGGTGTGAGCCACCATGCCCAGCCTCATTCTGTTCTTGAAGGATGACTTCCAAATTTCCTTAGGTGGACTCTTCCCTCCTTTAGCTTCACCATCCACTTTGCCTTTGCCTCTTTTTCCCTCTAAAATATGCATGGGTTGCACTTGCTGGCCCAACTTAGATTTTTGCCACTGAGGCTGCCTCCTTCTTTTTCCATCTCATATTCCTCCACCTCCTTCTCCCATCTCCACCCTGGCCCTTTGTGGATTTAGGCTTTTCCCAGTTGCTTATAGTTCTAGCCTCTTCTTCATTCCTCAGATTTTATTGAACTTTGTGCTGGGATATAAAGAACAATAAAGCTCAAACTCCTAGCCTCAAGCAGTCCTCCTGCCTCAGCCTCCTGAGAAGTTGTGACTACAGGCACATACCACCATGCCTGGCTTCACAGTTCTTTATACTTGAACTTATTTGTGTTTAAATTGTAAATAAAGCTGGGCATAGTGGCTCACGCCTCTAATCCCAGCACTTTGGGAAGCCAAAGTGGGCAGATCACTTGAGGTTAGAAATTTGAGACCAGCCTGACCAACATGGTGAAACCCCATCTCTACTAAAAATATAAAAATTAGCCATATATGGTGGTGGGTGCCTATAATCCCAGATAGGAGGCTGAGGCAGGAGAATCACTTGAGCCCAGCATAAGGAGGCTGCAGTGAGCCGAGATCACACCACTGCTCTCCAGCCTGGGCGACAGAATGAGACTCCATCTCAAAAATATATAAAAAATAAAAATAAATAAATAAATTGTAAATCGGTATTTTAAATGTTTTTCTTCTCCACTAGAACTATAAGCTCCATGAAGGCAAGACATGTCTCTCTTTATCAGTTACTGAATCCCCAGGGTAAGGAAACTAGCGCAGGGCCTGAGCCATGATAGTTCTGCCCTGTAGAAAGAGCTTAGTAAATATTTGTTGACTGCCTTTGTATCTGCCTTTGGGACTTCATCCCCTGTACTAAGAAAGGGATTCAGTTCCTAGTATATATAAGCAGTAGTCAGAGCTTCAACAAACAGGCTGACATGTACAATAAAATCCAGAATAATATCTGAGCCTTAAAAGAAAGGCAGAGTGCTTCAAAGAGGAGAATCTCTGCAAAAATGTTATTCACATTGAGCAATTTCAGTGACCTTTAGTTTTGACTTTTTTCATTCCTTTTTGCTTCAATACCAAGTTTAATATTCAACCAGAAATTCTGGTTCTAGGCACTTCTCTAGAGGTTTTATTAAGCCACTGGCCCTAAACAGAGACAGTATCACCCTTCAGGGGGCACTTAGGAGATGGTGGTCCTTTTGGTTTCCCAGTAATTGGGAGAGTTGCCGGATTTAGGGGGCAAGGGTACAGGATGGGCTTCACAGCAAGAATATTTTCCCAGTTCCTCACAGTCCTACCAGAACAGACGCCACAAATATATAAATCGGTGGTTCCTTAGTCTTCAATAATACAAAAAAAAAAAAAAAAAGTCTTCAAGACATTGTAAAACAAGCCCAGTAACTGAAGAAATGGTCATTGTCTAGAGGGAAGATTAAAAGGAATGAAGCTATAGCTCCAAAATTATTGAAAAATTTACTCTGCACAAATTTTCTACTAAATGAAATATAATGTTTCTATCTATATCTATAATTACCTCATATAATTGTATATATAGATAGTGCTGTTACTATACTATTGCCCTGAAAATGTGGACCAGAAGAGACTTAAAACTCATAATATTAGACGCAAATAGTATTAAGTTAATGGAGATGCATAAAATGTAGGCATCTTATTGACTTTTATTGCCATCTCACATTTTTTAAAACTTACCAACAAGGCACAAGTATACATATGTAACAAACCTGCACGTTATGCACATGTACCCTACAACTTACAGTATAATAATAATAAATAAATTTAAAAAAAAAAAAAAAAAACTTTGGGGAACAGTAATAAATCTATATTGTAAAAAGATTGTGTATTGACATTATTTTTTAGAGATGACTGGTGTTTTCATCCTAACACATGTCTTCTTTATAGTCTCTTGTTATCACTGTTTCTTCATCCAAACCATTCACTGAATGTATATTTCAAGGTAAGGTGGGATTTTACCTTGAAATCCTGTGATAACTTTTACTGTGGTATCTTTTTTACTACTCAACCCCATATCATAAAACGGAGAACTGTTTTAACACCACATTGATACATTAATCATCTTTCTAAAAATGTTCTCTACTTCAGTGGTCTGTAACTTGTCTTGCTATGTTATCTTCTTTTAAAGTTATTTTCTTCTTTCTTTTTTATATAATACATCTTTTTAGTTGAGTATTCTAGTGTCCACTTGTAGACCTGTGCTCTTTCGCTTTCTTGTGCTACTTGTACAGTATGATTTTTCATCACTCACTTTTAGATCTAAACATACATTAGGAGTTAATGCAAGAATCAGCCATTTCATTGTCTTCTAACGTGCCTGAGCACTGACATATTGAAATGGTCATGCTTGAACAGTTGCATATTGAAATCCACATTTTTATAATTTACTTTCCCTCTATATCACTGTAATGCTTTAGTTAAGGCTTTACATTTATTTTCTTTTTGAAATTATCACATATGTGTATGTGTGATTAGAAGGGAATTTTGATCAGGGTGGCATGGGGGTATCAGTTAATTATGTGTTATAAAAAGCAGATATTTGTTCTGATAGAGTGGAGAACCACTATTTTAATCCTCAAAAAACACTTTGAAGTTGGTTACAAGTAGAGTGACTGCTCCCCACTTTTCCTGCAACAGTCCTAGCTTTCTCCTGTTATCCTGGCATAATTATTAATTGCATTTCTCTCAGTGTTGAGAGTCTGTGTTTGGATGATAAATTATATCGCCACACATTTTTAGAAGCATTTCGGCTCCTTTCAATTTTGATCACATTATTCACTTTTTGAGCAGTATGTTCTGACCCGATTCAGTCTTTCTGTATCACTTGACAAACAGAGCTAGGTCTACCTTATCCCTTCCGCCACTGAACTTCCCAATCCTAAGACCTGCCAGCATTCTCTTTTACTTGTCTTTGAAAAATCTAAGATCAAATACCATCAGTGTCTTGGTCTCTCCTTTTTCTCGGCAACTTGCTTCTGTCCTCACCAATTCTCTTAACTCACTCTTCTATTTTTTGCATTTCTACTTTAATCCCCTTTCCACTTATTTTTCTACGTAACCTTACTGTTCTGCCAGATTTTCATACTTTTACAAAATTAATTTTGCCTTATCTAACAATTTGCAACTTCAGATTTTTCCTATAAGTAGACCCTGTTAGTAATTTTAGCCCAAATTCTTTAATATGAGTTAACAGAGATGTGAACTCTCTGTTAACTCATATTAAAATAAGCATCCATCAGTTCCATTTTTAGCTGACTGCTTTATGTGTTATGTTTTCATCATACCCTCTTACCCTGACATAGAAGTATCTCTCCCCAGCATTCTTTTGCTATTCTTTGGGGAAGTGGCATGTTTTTGCTTTTATTTTATTTTTTAAGGAACAAATGAATTTAAGCCTTTTGGATTAAGATGCTTAGCTCCCAAGACTTTTTAAAATGTTCAGTCTATTTTTTTTATTGTGGTAAAATATACATACCTAACATAAAATTTACCATTTTAACCATTTTAAAGTGTACAATTGTCATTAAGTGCATTCACAGTGTTGTACAGCCATCACTGCTGTCTCATTCCAGGACTTGTTTATTACCCCCGATGGAAACCCCATAACCATTGAGCATTAATTCCCCATCCCCTCCTCCCCCAGCTCCTGGCAACTATGAACCACCATCTTTCTCTATGGATTTGCCTCTCCTGGATATTTCATATGAACAGAATCCTATAATGCATGGCCTTTTGGGTCTGAGCTCCTTCACTTAGCGCACTTTTTCAATGTCCATCCATGTTGTACCACGTGTTAGTACTTCATTCCTTTTACAGCTGAATAATACTTCATTGTATGGATACACCACATTTTGTTTATCCATTTATCAGTTGATTAGTCTAATTTTTATGAAATCCTTATTCCCAGATGAAATGACTGATACAGTAGTGTGGGTAGTGCAATGGATGGTACACAGATATTTTGTGGTAAAATGTTAGAGCCTGGATAATGCTGTTGTATAGAGCATGTTTAGAAGGCCCTATCCATCCTCTGTTTGGATGCCAGATTTTACTTTCTTCCTCCCTGCCCCTTTTTTTGCAACTAGATGATGTTTTTCATGTTTTGTTTCTTCTTTACCATTGTATTTATAGGTTTTAGAAAATACAGCTGAGTAAAATTACTCCGAGTCCCACCACCCCCAAAATAATCAGTAATAATAACATGATACCTTTTCTTCTGGTTATTTTCCTGTCTTTGGGTGTTTTAGTTTTACCTAATTATGATCACATTAAATAGGTAATTTTGTATGCTGCTTTTTCTGCACAAAATGTATTTATTTAACAAATATTTAAATACCTACAATGTGCTGGGATTTGTTCTGGATACCTCTGATGAGTGAATAAAAAGTTCCAGCGGGGATATGGGTTGGAGTCTTTAGCATATAGATGATATTTAAAGTTATGGGACTAAGACCTCCTGGGGGAAATTAGATGGAGCTGGGGAGAGGCCCAGGACTCAGCCCTAGGGTGCCCCAGCGTGCAGAGGTTGAGCAGAGAAGGAGGTTGAGAGAAGATGGATAACCTGGTAAAAGCAGGAAAGTCTAGAAGAGAAAGCACTTTGAAGGGGAGTGGGACCTTGTGTCAAATGCTGCTGAGCTTCTGAGTGAGATGGAGACAGAGTGTCAACCATTGGGTTTGATGAGATTGTGGTTGGGATGGAGCCCAGTGGCGCAGAAAGGATCACAGCCCATGTGGAGTGTGCTGAGGAATGAATGAGATAGTATCCTAACATGTACCTGCACGTTTCAGATATTCTTCAACATAATTTAATGGCAGAATAAGACGTCTAATTGTACATTTTAGACGTACATAACTACTTATTTTCTTCCTACTCACTGACATTTATGGTGCTTCTAACTTTCACTATTACAAACAAGATCAAAGCGAATACCTGTGTAAACTTTCTTTTCTAACTTGAGCGTTTTTTCCTTTGAATGGAGTCACAGAAATGGAGGTGCTGGCCCAAGAGCAGAGCATCATTAAAGCTTATGGTTTTTCCTCACTCAGATATTTCCAGAAGGACTGAACAGTTGGCTCTGCCTCTGGCAGAGTCTGAGGGTCCAGCATCTTGACTGTCAGTTGGGTCCTTTCAAAATAAATCTCTCCTTTTATCAGTTTAGAAGTTACTTTTGAATAGAGAATGGAATGACAAAAACCAAAACACTTTAAAAAATGAAAGCTATACATAGCTCACTAAGTAATGTTAAACAGAAATTCCTGTAATCACCAGTTATATGGAGCCACAACTTAAATGTGATGCGAGTGTTTGTTATTAATCCCTTTTCACTAAGGTTCTGGTGGAACCTTAAACCAGGTGTGGCTGATGAAAATATTTAGCCATGATTTTTCTCCTCCACACCTATGTTTTTACACAGTCATATAAATGTGATCAAAGTTAAGGAAGTTTACCCTTTTGCAGTAAACACCTGCAAATTCCCCACAGCAACTGTCTGCTGATATCAGAGGATGACTCTACCCGCCCTGGGGTAGGGTTTTATAAACATCCCCAGCTTGTAGCAAAAGGAGAACAACTTTCAGGGTGATCATCATCTCAAAAACGACCTATTCCTCCCACCACACCCCTCAAAATAAAACTCCCACTACTTTAGAGTTATTTCATGGTCACACTGTTAATCGTCCCTCCCAGCTGCAGGAGCTGGATGAAAGGAGCTGACCCCAGCTGCCTTGCTGGCTTTGCTATTTAATGGCTTCCTGCCTAGCATGGCGGCAGCTCACCCAGGATCAGCAGCACCCAGTAGGACAGCACCTACTACAGCCGCATCATCTCACCTAGGACTGACTGGCAGTGCCCGGCATAGCAGCGCCTTGCCCAGGACTGACAGTGCTTAGTGTGGCAGCACTGCAGATACTGCAGGAGGTGCTGGCTCTGCTGTAGCTTATCTACAGTGATCTGTCCTGCTCCCTTTCAGCTACTTGCCAGGCCTTAAGTGGAAGAATGGAGTGTTGATTGTGTCAGTCAAGAACAGGTGTGGTAAGAGATAGGCGTGGACATCTCCCTCCCTCCCTTTCACTGAGAAAATGTTCTGGAGAGGTCCTGGATCACTCCAAATAATCCCCAAAATGGAAAGTAGAGCATGCCACCTAATAACTCAGCAGGGTGGTTGAGAGTTCTAGAATCTGGCAGACCTGGGTGAATTTCTGCACTGTTTCTGACTCTATGACTATGTGTGGATGACTTAACTTCTCTGAATCTTATTTCCCTCATCTGTTTAACAAATAGGATAATGTAGTATCAGCTTCATAAAACTGTTGCAAGAAATTCACATGATAATGTATGTAAACACCTACCATAGTATCCATAGTGACACAGCCCATGCTCAATTAAGATTAATAATCACCATCACTATCCTACCCACCCCTGCTGTTGAATCCTTTTTACTTTCATTGCTCCAAGTCTGTGGCTCAGACCTGACTCATCAACCCTTTTTCTTGCAGGAAGTTTTGCAAAGCAACTTGGTCAACCTGTTGTTTCCAAAAGTTTGGGGTAAGTCCTGGGTGTTCAAGACAGAGTAAGGGTTGGATCGCTTTCCTGCTGACTTGAGCAGGATAGGTCTGGGGAGTAAGTCTTCTTGGCTCTCCTAGGTTATAACAACCACAGTGCGGAGCCTAGTGCAATGAGATATGTCATTTACGCAGCACCTCCTGACCTGGCTGCCTCTGTGATTGGCCCCTTTGACTGGCCCAGCTGCTAAATGCTAAGGAAGTGGGAGAGGTGGCCAGAGTCTGCAGTGGACTCTAACAATCAAGGCAATAGTCAGAAGATTGAAATAAGCAAACCCAGAAGAGGCAGGTAACAGTAGCTGCTGTAATGGACAAGCCTCAAATCCCAGTGGCTCAACCCAGGGAAAGTTTGTTTCTTACTCAAGGAAAGTTCAATTCAGATATCCTGGAACAGGTGGAGAACCTTCCACATTATCTTCCAAGAGCCCAGGCTTCTTCCATTTTGTAGCTTCATCTTCTGTGCCCTTGAGCCTGTGCTGGGCCTTCTGCATCTCACCAGCAGAGTGGACGAGAGACTGCAGAGCCTCACAGGAGGTTCTTAGGAGTCGGCCCTGGAAGTGGCATACAGCTCTTCCGCTTATGGTTTCCTGGCCAAAATCCAGGCTTTCAGCCAGAGCTCAGTGAAATTCAGGCATACCTAACTGCAAGGCAGGCTAGTAAATGAAGTCTAGCTGCATGCCCAAGAGGTAGAGGAAATAGGTTTTGGTGCCACACATTTTTCTAGAGAGAGCATGAGAAAGTTTCTGAGGCATAAACCTGGGAAGGCTACACTTTGATGGCTTTTGACCTCAACTTAGTGCCTTTGGGTGAGGTGGAGAGAGGACGGTTGAATTGCTGCCTTGTCTGGGACTGGATTCTCTGCCAATTTCCTTACAGGGATAGATTTTCAGCTTCAGCAGTGGAGACCCGTCCTAGCATCTGGGGGGAGTGCCCACCAAAGTTTGCTACCAAGCTGGGCCGAGTTGTGGTCAAAGAAGGACAGATGGGACGATTCTCCTGCAAGATCACTGGCCGGCCCCAACCGCAGGTCACCTGGCTCAAGGTGAGGTTTCTGTCTGCCCTGACCCTGATCCAGCCTGTATTAGTCTGTTCTCATGCTGCTAATAGACATACCCAAGACTGGGTAATTTATAAAGAGAAGAAGTTTAATGGACTCACAGTTCCACATGACTGGGGAGGCCTCACAATCACGGCAGAAGGCAAATGAGGAGCAAAGTCATGCCTTACATAGTGGCAGGCAAGAGAGCGTGTACAGAGGAACTCCTCTTTATAAAACCATCAGATCACATGAGACTTATTCACTATCATGAGAACAGTATGGGGAAACCCGCCCCATGATTCAGTTGCCTCCCACTGGGTCCCTCCCACAACACATGGGAATTATGGGAGTGACATTTCAAGATGAGATTTGGGTGGGAACACAGCCAAACCATATCACAGCCTTAGGGACCCTGAAAATTCAGGGTTAGACCCTTCAACTAGTAGGAGTCTTTTGATTCTGTTCCTCCTGTTTCAGGTAGTTCTCAGGGGTTTTCTGTATGTTTGTTAGTGATGCATGTTCCTGCCCCCATTACAACTCTCCCTCTGTTACTCAGAACACAGTGTTCTGACAATTCTCACACTCACAAAATAACAGAAAACTTCTGAGTCAAGACAAGCCTGACAATCTCAAGAGAGTGGACTGTGAAGTTAGGGTACTAGGTGTCAAGCCACAGCTCCCTGGTTTATAAAGCCTGGGAAGCTGGATAAGTCATTTGATTTCTTGGAACCCTGGTTTCCTTATCTGTGAGATAGAAATAATACCACCTGCCTCAAAATATTGTCGGGAGGCTCCATGTGGAAGGGATTTATAAATCATTCAGAGCTGAGGGAAGTGAAGCTTCAGTGGGAGAGGTGGGCGGGCAAGGGAGGCAGTGGCATGGGGTTGGGGATGGCTGTTAAACAGGGCAATGAGGATCCAAGGGGAACAGGTAGAGTCATAGCCAGGGGAATAGGTTTTTCGGGGATGGAATGCCTGGGTAAAAGTGGGTATTGACACCTTTTACCTGCTTCGTAATTCTCTTGAACTCCCCTAGGAAAAGACTAAAAGAAATAGGGAGCTAAGGAAAAACTGAAGTGAGGAATATGGGATTTCCTACCTCAAACTCAGCCTCCTTTGAAACCATTTCCAGGCATCTGCTCTAAGTGGGACAGAGCACCACACCACATCCATAGACCTCAAATCAGGGCCCCTGAACTGTTTCAAGTCGGCTCTCTGAGCGCATTGACAGGGCCCACAGCAGAGGTGCTGCTGCCCCGGCCCTGGAGTCTGTCCCGCCAGGATTGGCAGGAGGCAGGAGGACACAGCCAGTAGGGAAGCAGATTTGTATGACCAAGTTACCCCATTGCCATCCACAGGGAAATGTTCCACTGCAGCCGAGTGCCCGTGTGTCTATGTCTGAGAAGAACGGGATGCAGGTTCTGGAAATCCATGGAGTCAACCAAGATGACGTGGGAGTGTACACATGCCTGGTAGTGAACGGGTCAGGCAAGGCCTCGATGTCAGCTGAACTTTCCATCCAAGGTATCGACCAGTGGAGGGCTAGTGCAGAACAATCCCTGCCTGGTGCCACACCCTCCTAGAGGAGCTGCTTGTTCACTGTGCACCTGTGTGTGTATACACGTGGCCCACTCACACACCCAGGCACTCCCCAGGGGCAGATCTTTTTTTCTTTTTTTTCTCTTCAGACAGAGTCTTGCTCTGTCGCCCAGGCTAGAGTGCAGTGACATGACCTCAGCTCACTGCAACCTCTGCCACCCAGGTTTAAGTGATTCTCCTGCCTCAGCATCCTGAGTAGCTGGGACTACAGGCACGCGCCACCTCGCCTGGCTAATTTTTGTATTTTTTGTAGAGACAGGGTTTTACCATGTTGGCCAGGCTGACCTCAAGTGATCTGCCTGCCTTGGCCTCCCAACGTGCTGGTATTACAGGCATGAGCCACCCTTCCCGGCCGCCATGGGCAGGTCTTTGACAAGAAGAAAGGGTGAGCAGGGGCAGCACAGACCTGGCCACAGGGAAGATGCCCTGTGCTTGGCTGCCACCTTCCCTTGTGTTCCCCTACTCTCCCCCTCCATGTCTTCAGTCCTTTCTTCTCACCCGGACTCGCTTTTGTGTCTGTGATTGCCAACTGGAAGAATGAACGTTGCTAACATCTTGCCATCACCCCAAATTTAACCTGCCCAGAATTTACTCATAGTTTACTCTGTCCTTCAAGTCAGGCAATCCTTTGACTTGATTCCCTCTACCAGGGTTCCCATGTTTCTTCACACCCAGACTGGACTTTCCAGCATCCTTTTGACCCCTGCCTCTTTCTCCTTGAGTCATCAGCCCTATCAGTTCTTCCTTGGAAGTCTCATTGAACACGTCTCCTCCTTACACTTCCTTGGTTCCTGAGGAGGTCTAGGCTGGTCCTTCCAGGAGGTCAAGGAAGTCCAGGCTGAGGAGGGAGTGCGTGGATGGGGAAGGGGCTGCACGTCACTTTACTGGAGCAGGAACTCGGGGGTCAGGAAGGGAAGTGGCTTTCAGTCCTTCTTCCTTCTGTGTCCCCCTCTTTTCTTCTGATTTTTCGCTTCTGCATCTCCTTCTCAAACGATTCCTCCTTGCTCGTTACTTTTTTTGGCCCGGATATTTTTCACAATCTACAGAGAGAAATATATTTCACAGTACATTGCAACTCAAAACATGTATACGTAGGTAAGGAAGTTTCAGGAAACCATCCCGACTGTACTGTGCACAGTGCGCGCTGGTATTCTCTATTTCACTTGACATCATGAAAACAAGAAATCCTGTCCTGACCAGAGAACCTGACTTGGTGGCTCACTGCTGGATAAGGAGCTGCCATCAGACACCCAGAGAAATGTGTGCCTGCCCTGGCGTTGAGTTAAAAGCTGTTCCCTCCTGGTGGACTTCATGACAAAATATGGTGCCTGATATTTGTTTTAAAATACTCAAAAACAAACAAAAGAAAACAAAAATGGATAGATAAGACCCGCAAAATGTGATATCTCCTTAATCGTGGTGATGGCTTTCAGGGTTTGTTTTATCTTTCTACTATTGTATATTTTGAAATCTACCATGATAAAATTTGATAAAAAATATAGCAGGAAAAATATGTATTTTATGTTTTTTCTTTGGAGAACTGGGTAACATTAACAGTGTGCTTTTCTGTACAATGGTAGGCTACAGCGTTTGGGTTTGGAATTTTCAGTAGATGTTTGTACCTGGGTTGGTTTTTTTTTCCTTCTGTTTAGTGAACAGAAATAGATTCCATGCCCTCAGGATATGGTAGCACCAGCCACTATTAAAAAGCCCAAAGGACAGCACCTGAAGCTTTGACAATGTTCTCCAGAGCTGGGGGGAACTCACAGGCCAAAGACGTTCAGCACCAGGGAAGCTGGAAGGAGCCAGCAGGGTGGGACCACGGTGATGGGGAAGTGTCTGGGGAGGGAAAGCTTGGTGCATACGGCATTCTACTAACAGTCTTTCCACCCTTCCCCCTTTTTCCAGGTTTGGACAGTGCCAATAGGTATGTCTAGTCTTTGTGACTTTTATATTTTCCATCTTGAAATGCCCTGCAAAGAAAGAAGGGATGTTATCGAGAAATGCCCTGAATTTCTGAATCATCTTATGGGGCAGAAGAATTGGCCTTTTGGAGGGTGTTGTTTTATTTTGGGTGTTTTTTCTTGTTCTCCTAGTGTAATATGACACACAGGTTCTATCCCAGGTTGCTGTCAGTATTGAGACTGGAAAACTCTATCACCACCTTTCTCAGTATCTACACAGTCTTTTCTCTGGTTAGCGTCCTGAGGAAGAACTGCTCTGAGAAGGCCACCTTCCTCATTCCAGGGCGGACTCTGTTCCCTCATCCAGCCCAGACCCAGCAGGAGCCTCTTTCCTGTGTGTGAGGCTCGGTGCTAGATGCTTGGGTGTGCAGGGGTGGGCGTAGAGGAGGGCTTCGGCAGAGCTACACGAATGCTCGTTACCAACTGGGATGTGTCTGTGAGGAAGGACGACAGGAAGGCACTGATTAGAATAGAGGGGCCAGGAAGCCGTTTTGGAGCTTGGTATTTGAGCTCAGACCTGTGCAAAGGAATGTTAGCTGGTGAAGACAAGCTCAGGGAGTGTGCTCCGAAAAGCAGGGATAGTGTGTAGAAGCTGTGAACCAAGAGGTGAGCCCATGGGGACCCAGAAGGATGCCAGTGTGGCCACAGCCTGGTGAGTGGTGGGACGGTGTCTGTACGATCGGGAGCAGCCAGAGCTGGCGTTCCTGTGGGCCCTCTTGTGGGGCTCAGTGTCGTTCTTAATGTAGTGGAAAAGCTGTTGGAAAATTCTCGGGCTTGAAATGACATAATTTGATTAATGTTTTTAAAAGATCGACTGTAGTCGCTGTATAGAAAATAGATTAGAGAGGGCAGAGTGGACATGGGACACCGGAGGCAGGGGTTGAACTAGGGAGGCACCAGTGGAGAAGGGAAATGTAGGGAAAGCAGGGCTCTGCAGGGCTGCAGGACAGGCACTTGTCGGGAATGGCTGCTTGTGCTCTGGCTTGGGAAACTGGGCACACTGCAGAGAAAGATGCTCTGACTTGCTCTTAACTTGTGGGCTTTTGTGACCCCTGGAATCCGTGCTTGTGATGAGTAATGTTTGTGAGTAACCAGATGATCATTCTATTCTCCCCTCTCCTCACCCACCCTACCCCCACCCTCACCACCACACAGGTCATTTGGGAGAGAAACAAAAGCCACCAATTCCGACATCAGGAGGGAGGTGACCAATGTAATCTCAAAGGAGTTGAAACTGAACAGTCTGGAGGCTGCAGCTGAAAGCAAGAACTGCTCCAGCCCCCAGAGAGGTGGCTCCCCAGCCTGGGCTGCAAACAGCCAGCCTCAGCCCCCAAGGGAGTCCAAGCTGGAGTCATGCAAGGACTCGCCCAGAACGGCCTCGCAGACCCCGGTCCTTCAGACGACTTCCAGCTCCATCACCCTGCAGGCCGCAAGAGTTCAGCCGGAACCAAGAGCACCAGGCCTGGGGGCCCTATCGCCTTCTGGAGAAGAGAGGAAGAGGCCAGCTGCACCCCGTCCAGCCACCTTCCCCACCAGGCAGCCTGGCCTGGGGAGCCAAGACGTTGTGAGCAAGGCTGCTACCAGGAGAATCCCCATGGAGGGCCAGAAGGATTCAGCACTCCCCAAATTTGAGAGCAAGCCCCAAAGCCAGGAGGTCAGGGAAAATCAAACTGTCAAGTTCAGATGTGAAGGTGAGTAGAGGTAATTAGGGTCACCGTTGCCAAAATGTAGCCCCTTGGTGGCCACTCCCTTCCTTCAGCACCCAGCTGGTCTGCACCTCCTATATCCACTCATCTTCTTGGACTAGCTCCCCTAGAAAACCACCTTACGGGGCCTTCCCCTCAGGAGGGACTCATTGTAGAAATGCCCTTTACTCCGGAGAGACCCCTAACAGCAGCCTGTGGTTTGCTGTTGGATAGAGTACCGGCCCTGTTCTTACCACCCTAGAAGAAACACCCTCATTATTGCCAACATCAGAAAACAAACCTCATGGTCTCCTCCGCCCTTTCGTCCCCTTGCCTGGCTTTGGCCGACCTGGAGACCTGGCCCATCGCCCTGTATTCATCCTCCTCAAGGCCCCTGACTCTGTCTCAGGAGGTTTCGTCTTGTGGAGTGTGGTTGAGGGTGAGGAAGCAGACTCAGAGGTGGGAGGGCAGCTCCACACCAGACTGAGCCCTTTCCTCCAGCTCACGCCTTCCCCACCTACCTCACAAGCACGGGATGCTCTCCAGGGCACAGGGAGCTCATGTTCTTCACCTGGCCCTGTAGTTTCAGGGATTCCAAAGCCTGAAGTGGCCTGGTTCCTGGAAGGCACCCCCGTGAGGAGACAGGAGGGCAGCATTGAGGTTTATGAAGATGCTGGCTCCCATTACCTCTGCCTGCTGAGAGCCCGGACCAGGGACAGTGGGACATACAGCTGCACTGCTTCCAACGCCCGAGGCCAGGTGTCCTGTAGCTGGACCCTCCAAGTGGAAAGTGAGTACACTTCTCCGGGTCACCCTGCATTCTCTGTGGGACAACCAGTCATGGGGTGCTTTACCTTCTGCAGATGGTTCATCTCCTATAGTCCCCTGCCTTGGTGCACAGCCCGACAGATATGTCACCCCCAACCACATGCCAGGGCCAAGTATGTTGCTCCAGGCCAGTGATTCATAATCAGGAGTTCACATCAGAATCACCTCAAAATCAACATGCATGGCCCCACGCCCAGCCCAGCTGACAGCTGCCTTTCCTAGGTCCCTCAGCTGTTCGAATAGTATCGTGACTCACGTTTGTAACCACAGAGAACCGAGTGTTCATTAAATATACAGGTTTAGAGTAATGTGAGATGATGTGGGATCCCACATCTTTTATGTTTATTGTACTGTCTGTTTATAAAAGTAATGTATGTTCATTGTGGGGAGTTTAAACAATATATAATCTTATGACTCAGAAATAAATTATATTTTAATGTTTTTATACAAACTTACCATTGTGGTATTTGTATACTGCTTTCTATCCCAATTTGCTCGTGTGATATTAACATCTTTTTATACAATTCTTGGAAAGCATGACTTTTAGTAGCCATATAATATTGCATGGAATGGCTGTATCTAATTTAGGTATGCTGTTATTTGCTGAATTAATTAAATTGTTTCCATTTTCACTATTATAACATACCTATGATAAATATTATTGTACCTGTCTATCTCTATAAAATTTCCCCCTTACTCTAAATGCATGTGTAGGCCCTCCGCCCATGCCATACACTTGAGAAATGTATTAACAAATACCACAAGAGTAGAATCTGCAAATTGCAGGCTGCTGGAAACTGTAGAACAAATAACTTTCACCCATTTTTTTTCCACGTACAAATTGCAAACAAACAAACAAAAAAAGACAACCTACAGAAAACTTAGATTAGAAGGTATATAGTAACATCAACAATTACAATAATTTTTGATAATCTTGTACCAACTCTGACTGAGATAATCTTTAAAAAGTTTTTATGGGAACATCAAGAAAATTTGGACACTGATAAGATTTAATATAAAGGAATTTGTGGTGTTTTAAGATGTGATGGTGGTCTCATTACTTTTTTTTTTTTTGTAAGTTCATCTGTTTGAGAGATATATCCTGAGTTATTTACTGGTGAAATGATATGGTTTTTTATATTTGACTTAGAAATAATTCATGTTTGGGGAGCACTGACAGGAGTATCAATAAAATAATATTGATAACAAATAAAAGTTGAGAGATCGGTACATAGGAATTCACTGCACTGCTTTGTCTACTTTTGTCTACGTTTGAAAATTTTCCTAATGCACATTTCTAAAAGAAAAAAAAACTTAGTCATGTATCCATATAGTAGAATGCCAGACAGCATCCTGTAGACTGATGCCAAAACATGTTCAAGACGCACTAGGAAGGGAGAGGAACAAAGTACAGGCTCACGTATAAAAGGAAGAAAAGATCTGTGTACACACATGCAAAAGATGCCTGTGTGTGCAGAAATCATTTCTGGAAGAGCACACAAGTCCCTCTAGGAAGGGGAACTGGGGGTCCACAGGAAGGAATGGGGCATCTTACTTTTCACTGTATACTGTTGATTCACTGGGATTTTAACTATTGTTTAACTGGGATTTTTACTAGTCTTGTGAATTCCTTTACAAGAAATATTATCCATGCCATTTGGAGGTGGGAGTGCCTGTAGGAAGAGTTCACAGGTCTAGGAGATCAAACCTCATCATCCAGGCCAGGTTTCTGTCCCTGCGTGGGGGACAGAAATATGGTGTCAGGTCCACCACAGGTTAATGGCGTATCCAGAGCGCCTAGATTCTCCTGTGGCTTCTTCTGCTACGAATTTATCTAAGTCTTGTAGAGGACTATTTTTAGCCTGTTTGCATCATGGGGTAATATATCTCAGGTTGATTCCCTATCTTGTTGTGTTTTGTGTGACAACTTTGAGATATAATTCACGTAACATAAAAGGCACCCTTTTAAAGTATACAATTCAGTGAAGTATACAATTCAGTGTATATATTCACAGAGTTGTGTGGCCATCACTATCATCTAATTTCAGAACATTTTCATTACCACTCCCAAAATATCCTACCCATTAGCCATCACTCCCTGTTCTCCCATCCCCACAACCCCTGGTAGCCACTCATCTACTTTTTGTCTCTATGGGTTTTCCCCTGCTGAACATTTGATGTTAAGTGGAGTCATTCAGTATATGGCCTTTCGTGTCTGGCTTCTTTCTCTTAGCTTAATGTTTTCGAGGTTCATCCATGTTGTAGCAGGTGTTAGTACTTCACTCATCCATGTGGCTGAATCATACCCTATCGTATGGATATAGCGTGTTTTGTTTATGCATGCATCAGTTGAGGTCCGTGTGGTTGTTTCTACTTTTTAGCTATGGTGAAAAGTGTTGCTCTGCACATTTATGTATGAGTTGTTTTCAATACCTGTTTTCAGCTTTGAGGTTTAGACCACATATATTATTGGGTCATAAGGTAATTCTGGATTTAACCTTCTGAGGAACTAACAAACTGTTTGTCACCATTTTACATTCTTCTAGCAATGTATGAGTGTTGCAGTTTTTCCACATTCTCACCAATACTTGTTATTTTCTTGTTTGCTTGCTTGCTTTTTTTAAAAAACAAGGTCTTGCTTTGTCAGTGGGGCTAGAGTGCAGTGGCATGGTAATAGCTCACTGTAACCTTGAACTCCTGGGCTCAAGCAATCCTCCTGCCTTGCCTCCTGAGTAGGTGGGACTACAGGTGCTTGCCACCACACTTGGCTAATTTTTTTTATTATTTGTAGAGGTGGGGGTCTCACTATGTTGCCCAGGCTGGTCTCAAACTCCTAGACTTGAGTGATCCTCCCACTTCAACCTCCCAAAGTACTAGGATTATAGGCATGAGCCTCTGCACTCAGCCTGTTTTCCATTTTTTCATTATAGCCATTCACAATCATCTATGTTTTTTTTTTTTTTTTTTTTTGAAACAGGGTCTTACTCTGTTGCCCAGGCTGGAGTGCAGTGGCATGATAATAGCTCATTGCAGCCTCAACATCCCAGTCTCAAGTGATCCTTCCCACCTCAGCCTCCTGGGTAACTGGGACCACAGGCACGTGCCACCATACTCAACTAATTTTGTTTATTTTTGTACATACAAGGTCTCACTATTTGCCCAGGCTGGTCTTGAACTCCTCGCTCAAGCAGTCCTCCCACTTTAGCCTCCTAAAGTGCTGGTTTACAGGCATGAGCCACCACACCCAGCCTGACTGCAATTTTGATTTGCATTTCTCTGATGACTAGTAATTTTGAGTATCATTTCATATACTTATTGGACATTTGTATATCTCCTTCAGAGAAATGCCTATTCAAGTACTTTACCCATGTTTTAATTGGGTCATTTACTTTTTTTATTGTTGAGTTGCAGGAGTTCTTTATATATTCTGGATACAAGTCATTTACCAGACATGATTTACAGTAATCCTCTCTCATTCTGTAAAGGCTGGATTATTTGTCATGTGTGGCCACAGAAGTCCCTGCTTAGTTAGCTTAGCTAATTGATTGAATGGAGAGTTCCTTTAACACCTTGAACTAATACTTTTCCCTGCCTTTGCCAAGGGGCTCTGTGTGTGTGTTACACCCATCTTCCGTGCTCTGGCCAGCAGTTTACAGGTCTGCTTTAGCCTTTACTTTCTGCTTGCACCAAAGCTCCAAGTCAGCCAAAGGTGAGACAGGAGGGCCTTCTTACATCTTCCCTGGGCAGGCTCACAGCCCTGCACATCCATGTGAGCTTCTCAGTTCTCAGGAATCTGTCAGAGTTTTTCAAAGTCCTGGACATCTCATTCCCCAGTTTTTCCTTTTAAGTTTTTTGATCAGACTCTTGTTAGCCCCAAATGATATTGCTGTCTCAAGTAGCTGTAATATTAAACAATTGTTACTGATTGTTTTTAACAAACACCCTGGAGATGGGGCCATCCACACAGAGTAAACTCTGAGTTAGGTTAAATAAAGACAACCCTGAAAATGGAGCTATTGAAGGAGCTGCCAGACAGGGCAAATAGTGACCATTTTCTTAGGGATGGGGTTTTTCAGGAGCTCTGAACCCATCCTACCTCTTGCTAAGTGGCTGATTTTCACAAGTACCATAGGTACTGTTGGTTTTCAGAGTTACCCCAGAGCTGGGGCAAGGGGGACAAGAGTGAGAAAGCACATAGCTTGCTGTTCTTACCAAGATTCAGCTGTGTGTTTTGTTTTTGTTGTTGTTGTTTGTTTTTTGGGGGGTGGAGGGGCAGGGTACTGTTGTTTGGGTTTTTTTGTTGTTGTTTATTGTTTTTACTTTTTAGAGACAGAGTCTTGCTGTGTCACCCAGACTGGAGTGCAGTGGCGTGATCACAGCTTGCTACAGCCTCAAACTCTTGGACTCAAGCAATCCTCCTGCCTCAACCTACTAAGTGAGACTACAGGCACATGCCATCATGCCTGGCTAATATTTTAATTTTATTTTTTTGGTAGAGACAACAGTCTTGCTGTTTCCCAGGCTGTTTTCAAACTTGGGGCTCGAGCAGTCCTTCTGCTTTGGCCTCCCAAAGTGCTGATATGAAAGACGTGAGCCACCACACCTGGATGTTTGTTTTTAATGAATGCTCTCAGAATGTTGCAAGCCTGTGGTTAATTTCTGGCATTCTGAAACCATTGCTTTTGACTCTTTTTGCCAGTATTGTTGTTGCTTTTATGGAGGAGTAGATCTTCAGAGGTCTTTACTCTGCCATTCTACATCCTATCTTCTTGATGAAGACACTCGCTTTTCTAAAACTTCTCCGGTTCCTAAACATCCTAGTTAATTCTTGGCAGATGAGTTTACCATGAAGCAGGTCATCTGATGGGTGTTTTTTTAGCTACCCCTACAGACTTCTCTCTTTCTGTTTTCCCACACTGCAGAATACCTGTCTGTTTCCCTTCCCAAGACTTCTCTTTCTATCCTTTCCCATCTTCACAAGGATCTGATCTAACAATGATTTACTCCTCCACCACTTCTTCAGTCTTTCCCCTGCCCTTGTTGAGAGACCTATTTTTTCTCCCTACAAGCATGCTCTAGTTGTCCCTATGCTGAAAAAGAAAAGAAAATCTTCCTTCCACTTGAGAGCCTCTCGAGCTCCTACTCTATCCCTACTCTCTCTTTCATCCCTAGACTATGTTTGCTGCAAGTGGAGTCTCTATGTGCAGCTTTTACTTGATAGTAAAAGCTAACACTCACTGAGGATGTGCTATGCTAGGTTTTGTGCTAAATGCTGTACCTGAATTGTTTCACTTAGTTATCCCAACAATCTTATAAGAAAATCATACCCATTTTCTAGATGAGAATACTGATCTTTAGTAAGGTTAAATGACTTGTCCAAGTTCACAGGCCTTGTAAAAGAGAATATATTTCTAACCCAAATTGACCTTGCATGAAAGCCTGTATCCTTTTTGATAATTCCCAAAGGCATTTCTCTAATGAGGGAGTTCAACACTGGCCAAGGGAAGGGAGGAGAGGGTGCCTCCCCACCTCCTCCGGGTGGTCTGTCTGACCATTCCTCAGTGCCAGGCCTGTCCAGGCACACCATCACTCTGTCTTGCCACTGCCCTCCCATCGCCTACCCTCCCCTAGGATCTGGAGGAGAAAGTGCAACTGTACAGTCAGAGCTGGCTGTAAAACCTGGCTTCAGCATCGAGTTCAACTATGGGAAATTAGTAACTTCATCTGTAAAATGAACTCAAGAGAACAACCTAATGGCATTGTCACAATCACATCTTGAAAAGTACCTGGCACATAGTAGGCCCTCAAATTTTATTGGTTTTCTTGCCCATAAACCCCTGCAGTATAATATGGCATTTACTCTCATCTCTGTATTGAATAGGCTGCCTTGAAAAGCACCATTGATATATCTTCTAAGCACCAAATCCAGTTCCACCTTTTCTCAGCTATCAGCCACCTTGACACATGTACAGCATGTTCTGGTTGTCATAGAAGAGATTATTCCTATTGCTCTTAATTAAGGTCCCCAAACTAGAAAATGTCCCCTAAGTCACTGATGTAGAAGGCTTTTGGAAAGTTCAGCTCAGCAGTTCTCAACCAGAATGTGCATTCAAACTACACACAGGCACCATTAGTGCATATCCCCAGGTCCCTGGCAGCTCTGAGCCCTGACCTAGACTGGGGCTCAGACTGTGCTTAGAAAACTGGAGCACGTGTGAGTCCTTTGATTCAGTTCTGGAATTGGAAAAAAATCATCGTAATAATTTAAAATGGAAATGGCCTCACCTGTAAGCCTGTGGCTTATACAAGTAAAAAGATATTCACAAGATTGTGTAATCACTGATGGGACATATTAAAGAAGATAAGAGACACTAGAAAGTGGAGTAGGACCGACAAAGCAGAAGGAGCTCTCCGGAGGCTCGAGGGTAGCAAAAGCCAAGGCCAAACAGGAGGCACCTGGATCACAGAGGAGAGAAGGCTCCAGGTTCCAAGCACCCCAGGGCTAGGGTGTTTTGTGACTATGAAAAAGCCCCTGCTGGTGACTCTGCTTCAGGCTCCAGGTCCCTACACCACTGGTGCTGCCTGTTTCCTAAGCGTGAAGAGAGAGAGAAGGCAAAGGCAGGCTGCCGGGGGTACCCAGGTGTCCAGGACAGTGAGGCGTGCCTGGGAGGCTGGGGTGACTGCAGGCATCACCAGAGCGGGCAAGCTGTGATCTGAGCTGACCTGTCCTTTTCCCTCACAGGGCTTGCTGTGATAGAGGTGGCCCCCTCCTTCTCCAGTGTCCTGAAGGACTGCACCGTCATTGAGGGCCAGGATTTTGTGCTGCAGTGCTCCGTACGGGGGACTCCAGTGCCCCAGATCACTTGGCTGCTGAATGGTGAGTGCCCCCTGCTCCAGCTCTCTGCTCCCATCCCCTGGGCCCTTTGGCCGTGCCTGAATTCTCACTTCTCCCTCTGAGCCATTTATGCCTTGGACATCCCGGTGCTATGAGAAGGAAGCACAGGGCACAGAGAGAGCATGGGCACTGGGATCCTGGTCCCGACTGACTGAGGAAGTTACTACTCCTGTCTGAGCCTTGAGTTCTCCATCTGCATGGTGGGAATCATGCCGTTGTGAAATTAAGTTAGATCATTTCTATAAAGTGGATAATGAGATGCCTGACACATAGGGGCACGAGCAGTTGGATTTCTTTTCATATGGCCAAACTCATAATGGGCCCTCAGTTAATGTTTCTTGAGTCAATAAATGAACAAATAAATTAATAAACTAATGAACCACTCTCGAAGTTGCTTGAGGGATCTCACCTTTTATTTAGTGGCAGGTGGTTCTGGCCTCACAGACCAGTTATTCTTTTAAAGTGATAGTCCTATAGAGACTCGCCAACTCTTTTTTTGTCAAGTAAGGTCCTTTAAAAAATCATTTGCTGTATATTATCACCCTTTTCTTTTTAAAGGACCATTTAATTTCGACAGTGTGGGAGAACTCTGACTTAAAAAGACTGAGAACAGTCCATTAAATTGATGAGATGGATCCCCCGGGAGGGTGAAAGAGGCCCTGCTGAGAGTCAGGAGACACAGGCACCGTTCACTGCTGAGTGGTCTAAGTGACCTTGGACACTTCACCCCTCAGGGTACCAGCTTCTTTATCTATCAGAAGATAGGTTGGAACAGAAGGTTTGGGATCTCAGCTCACTCTCACATCTAATAGAATAGGCTCCTTAAGAGAGCAGTGGGCCAGGTGCGGTGGCTCACGCCTGTAATCCCAGCACTTTGGGAGGCTAAGGTGGGTGGATCACCTGAGGTCAGGAGTTCAAGACCAGCCTGGCCAACATGATGAAACCCCATCTCTACTAAAAATACAAAACTTAGCCAGACATGGTGCCAGGTGCCTGTAATCCCAGCTACTCCGGAGGCTGAGGCAGGTGAATCGCTTGAACGCAGGAGCCAGAGGTTGCAGTGAGCCGAGATTATGCCATTGTATTCCAGCCTGGGTGACAAGAGCAAAATTCCATCTCAAATAAATAATAAGAAAGAGAGAGAGCGAACAGTGGCCCCCAGCACTTATGCACCAAATAGTCCCCAGTTGTATCTGCGTCATTGATGTATTGCCTGCGAACCTTCCTTGTTGGTGTAGTTCGCTCAGGCTTTGCTAGATGCTGTCTTTAGTGAGTGAGAGGAAGTGCCATCTAGTCTTCCTACTTGTAGTCTTCTTGGGTAGGTAAGTGAGAACTGAGGTCTGCCTTCCCTCCCAGCCCTCCGCAAAGGACAGAAGTCCTATTGGATCAAGGAGGCAGCCTCCTTGTGGCTGGAATGCAATATGGGCATTAAGGACTAGTAACAGAGTCTAATATCAACAAACATTTTCTATAAAGGGCCAGGTAGTAGCTATTTTCAGCTTTTCAGGCCATACAGCAGCCTCTTTAACAACTCTCAACTCTGCTGTTGTGGTATAAAAGCAGCCACAGGAGGCTGGGCGCAGTGGCTCACTCCTGTAATCCCAGCACTCTGGGAGACTGAGGCAGGTGGATTGCCTGAGCTCAGGAGTTTAAGACCAGCCTGGCCAACATAGCGAAACTGTCTCTACAAAAAAAAAAAAAAAAAAAAAATGCAAAACTTAGCCAGGGTTAGCAAAACTTAGCCACTGCACTCCAGCCTGGGTAATAAGAGTGAGACCCTATCTCAAAAAAGAAAAGAATAGACATTACGTAAGCCATAGACAATATGTGAAAGAATGAATGTGGCTATGTTGCAGTAAAACTTTATGGATACTGAAATGTGAATTTCACATAATTTTTACATGTCATGAAATATATTCCCTTTATTTTTTTCGGCCATTTAAAATATGTAAAAACTATTCTTATCCTGCAGGCGCTACAAAAACAAGCTGCAGTTCGGATTCGGCCCAGGAACCGTAGCTTGCTGTCGCCTAGTTTACATCACTCAAGACTGTTCTCAGCGACTCTTAGCGTTTCCACACCCGTTCCACTAGAGGGCGATCATGCTCAAGTTGGGTTTCCTTGGCTGCTCTGGTTTAACCCAGCCTGCGAGTTGGGAGAGCCTAATGTCTCCCAATTCTGATGTGCCCTGAGCCAACAGCTCCTTTCTGGGGCCTCCACCCCATCCTATATTTGTGGGGCCACAGTGAGTTACATTCCAGTTAAAGGAGAGCTCTCAAAAGGCTTGTCAGCACATGTTGGGACAGCAGAGACATATTGGCGGCAGTCAGAGAATGCACTCGTATTGTCAAGGAAGAGAGGTTTGGAGGGTACCATTGTGACAAAAAATAAAAACAAAGAGCAGTGCTCACTTCTCTCAGTGGCAGGATCCAGGGCCCTGCCTTTCCCAGCCCTCGGCCTCACTTTTATGAAATGCAGGAGTTTGAGAGGAATCTTTCCCTCTGGTCCTATGGTGTGCTAGCTGATCTTTGCCAAACTGTCATGGAGACACGAAGTGTTGCTATGTGCAGAAGAAAACACTGCATTGCAGGGAGACAACTTCTTTGTGTCCTTTCTCCCTCCCCCACTGGCCGCCCCCGATTTTATGAAGTGCAAACCAGGACCCTGGGGCCTGGCAAGGGAAGAAACTGACAGTTGCTTCCTATATGGCAGCTGGACGCATTCCTGCTCGGAGGCCAGACTCTTCAGTAATGAGATTTTTTTTTTTCCTGGAAATGAAAAGTCACATCCCAGAATGATAAACTCCCAGGAACATAGAGCATTAAGGAAACCACTGAAGCTCATTGCATGCACTCCTGTCTCCACGCAGGACTTTATGTGACCTGGAACATGTCACATGGAAGGGACTCTGGAAAAAAGGAGCCGAGTCATTTTTAGTTCCCTATATTTACCTTTTCTGTGAACCCTAAAATACACCTAATTGCATAGAATAAATGCACCTAACTGCAGCATTGGGATGCAGAATTGCTTTTTGATAAATATCTACAGTGGAAAATGAAATCCTTATTTCTGGAGACATCCAGAGCTGGGCACCCCATGTTCAGCCCGGGAAAGCTCTGTTTTGCCTGAGGCTGGACTATGGGCCAGATGATCCTGTAAGATTCTCTCCAGGCTCAGAATTCTGTGAAGTTGAGGATGTGGATTTGGAGACTGTTTAACACAGAATGCCCAAAACTGTGTCCTTTTCCCCCCTACATTCTTAATTCTTCCGGATTCTCCCTTCCCAGCCCCTCCAGGCCCCGTCTTCCTCCTCCACCACACAATTACTCCCTTTCCTTCATCTCCTTAGCCCCTGGCTCTTTCTCCAGCCCATAAGCCTCTGTCCTGCTGGCTGGAGATGTGCGTGGTACATTATTAGCCCTCAATGGATCTGAGCAAGCATGATAAGCCTCAGCATCATGACAGCAGCAGCCCTGATGAGGACGGGGCTCCCGTCCCTACTGCCAGTGCTGCCTGGCCTGAACCTTCCTGTGCTTCCTCCACAGGACAGCCCATCCAGTACGCTCACTCCACCTGCGAGGCTGGCGTGGCTGAGCTCCACATCCAGGATGCCCTGCCAGAGGACCATGGCACCTACACCTGCCTGGCTGAGAATGCCTTGGGGCAGGTGTCCTGCAGCGCCCGGGTCACCGTCCATGGTAGGAGCCTCCGGGCACTCGGGTAGAAGCACCTTTCCTGCAGACATTTCTGCTTTGGAGGAAGGGCACATTTGTAGAAAATGGTATCATGAGCCAAAATCTAGGGAGCAGAGGTGCACATGGCACTTCTTCACACCATTACCAGCGGCAGCTGCTGTAACAGAGGAGTGGCTGCTGCAGCCTCTTAGGGGCAGAGGAGAGGTTCCTTAAAAAGTGCTGCACCTGAAGGTAGGAAATGAGGGAGATGACCTCCAGGAGTTCACAGTGACAAGGGTCTGCCATCAGAGGTGGGCTTTTCCTCACCCCTCACTCCACTGGGGCCACGGAAAGATATGGGGGAAAGAGATGAGGACTCCCTTAGCTCCAGAAGTTCCAGGTCTGGTCAGAAGAAAACCTCACACACTACAGAAAGACTTGGGAGAGCACTCACATATTCCCCGAGCAGACAGTGGCCTCACCAGTGACCCCCTGCATGCTGGGGGACCCTGGGTCACAGTGTGCATATTGAGGCTTCCAGAGGGCCACAGGTTGTCCCCTTTCTGCCCCCCTTCTACTCACGGGCCCAGGCTTGTTTTTACACATCAGCAGCCTGGTCTCCAGTAATCTGATTATCATGGTCATCCATTCATCAGCCAAGCACTTAGTCCCCAGGAACTGCAGGGAGCCACAGACTCAAGACAGATCTGTCTGGGCTGTGGTATCAGCAGGCCTGGTGACAGTTCCCACAGAAGTGCTTCTTGGGTCCGGGGCTTTCAGGTAAGCCTGATCCCACCCTCACCCTGAGCCTATGCCCCCCGCTTCTGTGCATGACTGGGTCCTCTGGTGCTAGCACTGGGTGCAGGGTGACTGGCCTCCCAGCAGACAAGCAGGAGGATACATCTCTCCCTTCCCCAGGGCTCAGGCCTGTCAGGAGCATCTCCGTATTGTATGAGTAGCCACCGTCTGGGAGGCTGGCTGCAGGAGGAAGTTTCGCAGAAAAGGGAAGGGGAAGAAACATTTGTGGCTTACCGTGTTAAATACTTTCACCTCACCTCTATTCTCTCACTGAGACCTCAGTAGCCTAGGGGACAAGGATGCTGTCCTGATTTCAGACAGAAGGCTCTGGATGTCTCAGGAAGTTAATGTAACTTGCCTAAGCGCATCACACTAGTTTGCAAAACTGGCCCCTGGAGCCAACAGCCTGTGACTTTCAAGTCTGTGCTCATTCCTATGCCCTGATCTTTTTCAGAGGGCACATCCCCTGGCCCAAAGGGGAAGACTGGCCACTGTGGACTGGGCAATGTCAGTCCCTTAGGGATGAAGGAACTGGCACTGGTGCAGAATGTGGCGGATGCTGGCTCCATGAAGCTCTCTGCCGGGAGTGAGCGCGCTCCCTGGGTGCTCTGACTGAAGAGGTGCCTCCGCATGGAGTTGTTACTGGGAAACTGGTCCACCCCTTCCTTCCAGGAAACCCACCACACTGGGCTCAGAGCCCAGCTCTGGCCTCTGGAAATGTGCCAGCCAGATTCTGGTTTACACACTTACCTATTTATCCTCATAGTTGTAACTTCATGACTCATTGGGAGCCAGGTGGGGAGCTCAGGAAATTGTGATAATGAGACTTCAGAGGAAACCTGAAGTGCTGAGAGCCTTGTCTCTGAGGGCCAGGGAGCAGGACTCACCTTCCACCTGGGGGCTCTTCTTGGAGGCCAGCGTGGCCCAACCCCAGAGTCTAGTAAGGAGCAGCAAGAGTCAGAATGCTACACGTAGGGCCGCGTGGCTTAGCCCTCTGTTTTCCGAGACTCTCCCTCCACAGCCGCAGCCAAGGACTCATCCAGTGTCTGTCCTGGCTTGCCTGTGTTTAGATTGGATTAGAGAGACCCAGCTGAGCTAAGAGTAGCCCGGAGGTGGGAGTCCCAGGCGAAGGATCAAGAACTCTTTCGGGCCTTCCTCCGGACTCCCGGGCCTGTGGGGGCTGGGGCCTGAAGGATCACCACCCATCAAAAAAAAAGAAAAGAAAAAAAGGCACAGAGAGGTCTCAGGCAAAAACTCTGCCAAGGAAGTTTGGATTTGCTCTGAGAAGAGGCCTGCATGACAGAACTCCCTCCTAGCGTGGGGGATGTACTGGACTGTAAAGACCAGACAGGCTCAGATACCATAAATGGTGAACAAGGCTGAGGACGCAGCCGCACACTCAGGCCCGGCAGCGTTTGGGCTCTCTCAGCACAGGATTGGAGCAGGGTGAGCCTGGCACAGTGACACTCCTGGCACGGTGCCCTGAGACACTCAGGAGGCTCGGGGCTGCTCCCTGCACTGTCCTCCGCTGTGGAGTTTTTCTGACTTGATTGGCAGCCCTGTTGGCTCCGGGTCCTGGACAGCATGGGCTGGGGGAGATGATCGCAGTGGAGGTGCTTCTTCCCTACTGCACTGACCGCTGCTCCACCTCTCCCTTAGCTGCCCAGGTCCAGCCCTCTCTTGCCCTTAGTGTGGCACCGGGCCATGTTGGGGAGCATGGATGTGGAGCCCGCAGCCTGGGTATGAGTCCTGCTCTGCCACTTACTAGCCCTGCACCCTGGCGTTAGTTAGCATACCCGACCTCACCTTCCTCTTGTGTGAAATGGAGATGCTGACAGTCGCAGTACTGTGAGGATTAAGTGAATGAATGTGCAGCGTATCCCCAGAGCATAGGATAGCACATACCCTCCATAGGTATGTGCTGTGATTATGATTGTCCAGCAGAGCCCACCTTTAAACAAGATACAGTCCTTACAAATGCCAAGACTGAGGAGGGCTTTTCCCAGAGGATCCACTTTGCCACGGTATTGTTTGTTTGTTTGGCCAGGGAAAGACCATCAGAGAATCAGAGGAGGGAGGTGTCCAGCCAGACACAAGCCATAGACACACGTGCCTGCTTCCAAGGGCTCTGGCCACAAGGTGGCGCCATGCAGCAACGCATGTCCCTCCCGTTGTCTTCTCTTGGGGGTGATTGAGGGGCAGCTCTGCTGGAAGCAAGCTTATTCTGAGAGCTCAGCAGATACTGTGCCAAAGGCTGGATGCAGGGGCTCTTTCTCACCTCTTGCCTTTTGCCGAAATTTTAGAATCATCAAGATTGCTGGTGCAGCCTTCAGACATGATTTCTGCGGCCAGCCCTTCATGCTTTCTTTGCCTGCCTTCGTCAGTGACTCTCTTCTTCAAATCCCACAAACTCCCACAAATGTCACTTTCTCTGGGAAGCCTACCCTAATCACCCCAGAATGCGGTCCCTGAACACCGCGTGCTTCTAGTATTACATTTACTCATCAACAAGTCTTTACTGCATGCCTGTGTTGATCAGTGCCAGGCATTGTTCTGGGGACACTGCAGTAGACAGGACAGCTGAGGGCCCTGCCTGCAGGGTGCTTACATTCTGATGGGAATGTGGGCAGCAATCAGCACCTGGCCTCATTTTAAATGCTGGCACCTGCTGTTAACATGAGCAGGTCACAAAGGAATAATTATCAAGAGAAAAAGCCAGTGAGCAGGGTGTGTGAATCAAGGGGGTGAGAGGGTGCATCTTTAGTGCTATGAGGAAGGAAGCCTCAGAGGCGTCCATGGCCTGGGGAAAGAGAGTTCCAGGCAGGCAGTACAGCAAGTGCAAGGCCCTGAGTTGGGAGCAGGATTGGCCCGTGTCAGAGCAGCAAGACGGCAGCCTCTGGCTGCAGTAAAGTAAATGGGGAAGTGTGTTAGAAAGTGAGTTCAGAAAGGTGGGGGCACACCGTGCAGGGCCTCTGGAGGTGAGGAGAAAGCATTTTACTCCGTGAAAATTCACATTCATTTTACTCTACTTGCTTGTTTAATTATCTTCCTCTCCAGACTGTAAGCTCCCTGCAGGGAGGGACCACGTCACACGGTGTGTAGAGCCAGGCCTGCCATGGGAGCAGGCATTCCCAAGATGGACGAGAGCACAGAGGTTGCTGAACCTCCCCTGCAGTGCAGGGAGTCATTCCCTAGAATTCCTCGCTTTTCTGGGGCTCAGTGCCCATTAGGGTGTGCAGGAAATCTGCAAATTACCTTTAAGAGTCCCTCAACAGAGCTGGGTGCAGTGGCTCACGCCTGTAATCCCAGCACTTTGGGAGGCCAAGGCAGGTGGGTCACTTGAGCCGAGGAGTTCGAGACCACCTTAGGCAACATGGTGACACACCATCTCCACAAAAAATACAAAAATTAGCCAGGCGTGGTGGCTCATGCCTCTGGTCCCAGCTACTCAGAAGGCTGAGGCAGGAGGATTGCTTGAGCCTGCGAGGTCGAGGCTGATCACACCACTGGACTTCAGCCTGGATGACAGAGCAAGACCCTGTCTCAAAAAAAAAAGAGTCCCTCAACAAATATTCCTTCTTTTCCCAACACAGGCTAGGGAAAAAAATTCCCCGATGATTAACCAAGCAATGAATGTCCTTCCTCCTGACCCAGCATGAGTCTAAAAGATGATTAATTCAAATCCCTGCAGAGCCCAGGAAGATCTGAAATACAGTATGGATTTCACAGTATTTGGACTGAGTCATTGCTGGGGGCTTCCTTGGGCTAGAATATTTAAAATGTTTTTCCCCCTGGAGTATCTCTGTCAAGGCTAAAATTCTTAAGTGTCTAGATTTACTAATAGCCTGCTAGTTGTGCCCATTTTGACGTAGTGTCTCAGCCTAATGGTTTGTTTATTTAACTGAAGGCCTGGTGGGCCTGTTAAAGGCATCTAAGGACATAAAATTTGGGTAAGTTAAAAAGATGATCTCTAGAATAGACAATAAAATATAACAAACATATTTATTAGGGTATTTGTTTTGATGCAGAGCTTTTAATGAAGACAACAGGCACCAGTGAAGTCAGCATTTGCTTGGCAATAAGTAGAGGCACAGTTTGTTTTCAGATTAATACCAGGCACTCTGCGGGGCAGCCTGGAGCCACCTCCTTTGTCTTCCCCGGTTGTGCACAGGTACTTTGGACACTATACAGTCTGTCCAGTTGACATAAGGTATGGACCCTGACCTCCTTAAGCCTAAAAACACAACTTCTTTTTTTTTTTTTTTTTTTTTTTTTTTGAGATGGAGTCTCGCTCTGTCGCCCAGGCTAGAGTGCAGTGGCGAGATCTCGGCTCACTGCAAACTCTGCCTCCCGGGTTCACGCCATTCTCCTGCCTCAGCCTCCCAAGTAGCTGGAACTACAGGCACCCGCCACCATGCCTGGCTAGTTTTTTGTATGTTTAGTAGAGATGGAGTTTCACCGTGTTAGCCAGGATGGTCTCGATCTCCTGACCTCATGATCCACCCGCCTCGGCCTCCCTAAGTGCTGGGATTACAGGCGTGAGCCACTGCACCCAGCTGACAACTTCTTAAATACTTATATTGGCTACAGAGAAATATATTGAAGTAGAATAAATACGGGTTCTAACTTGCCTTTTTTATATATGTTAAGAAGCTTAGTTTATTCAAAACATCTGTCCACAAGCTTTTAACTCTACGAAAGCAAGCAATTAATTACATGTTAAAATTTATAACCAATATTTTCATTTTGTGTAGATTGAGTACAGAAATAGGTTTGTGTACCACGTGGGTTCTTCGTGTTGCAGAAAGACTTCTGAGCATATACGTGTATGTTTGTGCCCATACCATAGAACTTGAGCCTCATTTTACCAATAGGGCCCTTATAGAGCTTTATAACTCTCCACCTCCACAGCCCACAGTCAGTCATAATTACATCGAGTCCCAGATCAACAATGCTACGCAGAATCGCAGCATTGAGCTCCTAGTGGCAAAACGCGACCCATGTGATGACAGTGGAACTGAGAGTGTGGTTTCCAGGCCCGCACTGGGAGGGAACAGTGGGTGGTTTGGAGGCCATACCTTTATGTTTAGAGTGTGATTATAACTTCTAAGACAGTGAAAAGGCTGTGGTTGCAGTGATCCTTGCTTCCCAGCTAGCAACCCTATCATTACTGGTCAGAGATCTTTTTTGGGATATTATACGTCATGGTTCCTTTCATTCTTTTCCTCGCACACTTCTCTTCCCATTTGCTTCTTAAGTTCTGGGAGGAAGGGAGGCCAAAAGAGAACAAGGCTATGGGAGGAAAAATCCTTTTTATGCCACAAAGTAGCCATTTTGCTGACTTCAAGAAGGTTCTGTGTGGTTAGGAGACAGCTTTTTGTTTAAGGGGAATTCAGATGCCCCGGGGATTTACAGCTTGCACAAACCCCCTGGAAATGGGAAGGGGCTGCGTGGCATGTCAGCAGGGAAAATGTAACTCCTCTGATGAATCCTCCAGAGTTGACAATCCTGGAATTTAGGGAAAGGAGGAGGCTGGTGGTGATCCCTGGACCATGCTAGATTTTGAACTCCAAATACAGGAAGGTGGGGGAACTATGCTTCCACGGTCCCCCCCCCAATCGGTGATCTATTGAATTTCCATAGTATAACGGGATTTGGAGTGAATCAGAATTGCTGTTGCAATGGTATTTTGCATTGTAATAACTAAGGAATATAGCTCATGTTCACAGCTTGAGGAAAATATTTGGTAGATCTAAAATTAAGGCAAACGTGCATTGAATGCAAATTTGGATCCAGGAGCATGGGGCTTCAGAAAGTAGCACATTGACCAGCAAATGTTGGCAGGTAGAAAAAAACACTTATAAGGAGAAATTCAGAATTTAGTTGTTTTTCCTGCTAAAACCATAGAAAGAAAAGGAAGGGCCATGGAGGGAAGACGGGAGAATTACTGTAGTGCGGAAGGAGATGCCAGATCATGACCAGCCCCCAGGACAAAGGCAGCAGTGGGTTCCTAGTGCCAGGTCCCAGAGGAGCTAAAGGCCTCGCTCCTGGTGCTGGGTTTGAAGAACAGGCTTTATTGGTTATTTTATAAGAAGAATTAGTGCAAGAGATAATAAACTGCTCCTGTTTTGTGGGTGTCTAACTCTTCCTCTAAATAAGAGCTTTCCAAAACGCCATGTTGGGTATCAATTTATATTAGCATTTTTAAAGTAAAACCACTATCAATTTGTTTTTAAGAAGGAATTGTTTCGATAGGAAAAGTCTAATTGGCTAGAAAAGCTGGCTTGTTTTATTTAATTCTCATAACAACTCCACTTGACACGTCCAAATTCACTTCACAGATGAAGAAAGTGATGCTCAGGAGGTGATGGCAGCTGCAGGCAGTAGCCCAGCCCATCAGGGGCAGCATCAGGTCCCCACCCGCTTCGGCCCATGTGCTTTCTGCTTGGCTGCTCTGGGATCCTGATAGGTCATTTGTTTGATGCTTTTGCTTCACCAGAGCAATCGTTTCATGTTTAGTTTCATGACTAGGAACTGTCTTCAAAAACTTCTAATAAGTCAAAAATAGCCAAAATGGCAGGGGTGGAAAACTCCATGGGTCTATAGAATCATGAAGTGGGGAGTGCGTGTATCTGTCTCTCTGTCTCTCATTCTCTCCCCCTTCCTTTGCTTCCCTTTCTCCCCGCTCTCTTCCTCACGGTCCCTCTTTTTCTTTTTCTGCTCTCTCACTGTTCTTCCCTTTCTCCCATTCTTGCTCTTTCTTAAGTCCTGTTAACAGCTTTGGCTACATGGCATCATTTTTACTTGTCAGCAATCTGCTTTGGCTTATTCTTAGTCATTGTGCTTGTCTTTCCCGTTGGAGGACGGCCCAATCAATCTTTTTCCATTCTGTCAAAATGGGACAGTAGCAGTTTAATGACTGAGTCCGTGAGTGAATTGGCTAATACCAAGTAACAGAGCAACAGATAAATGCACTTTAGGTCCTTAATCTTAGGCAAGGAAAGCGAGGAGACTCAGCCATTTCTGCACGCCAGGAAGAAGGCCCTCTCTGGGCTCAGTCTCAGCAGACCAGCGGGAAGCACAGCTGTGGGAAAACCCAGGGTATATTTAGTGTGGCCCCATTTGAGCTGGGCAAGTCTGTCACTGGGTCCCGGCAAAGCATCCCTTGCTATTTGTGTGCCATGGCCAGTGTGTGTCCTCCCAAGACGAAGAAGGCTCGGGCTCTCTGAGACAACCATGTCACTGGGGGCCTTTTGCCTCAGACCCTGGTCCTTAAACCAGGATGCTGCTAGAAGGAGGCTGAAGGATAAGCAGAGAGGAGTGACTCCCAGCATAATGGATAGCTCGGGACACGAATGGCAATGATGACAGAAAGCTCCTCGTAGAATTGGGATCTGCCTCTGCTCCCAGGACAGTCAAGGGAAAGCACCCAGACCAGGACCCCGCCAGCAGCATCCCCCTCCTCGGGGGGCATCGCAGCCGCAGGACCTTAGGACAGGCGAGCTTCTTTCTCTGAGTCCCAGCTCCCTCCACTGTAAAACAGACACAATCTGCCCAATACTTCCGAGATGTTGAGGATAACACTGAATGAGCTGTGAGCATCTTTTGGAATCCTGGAGCGCTGGGCTTTATAAGGAATCATCATCCGTGAAAGTTCTGGTTTGAGGGGCGCTTCTCACTGTAGTTCTTATCAGGTTGAATTTCCACAACCGAAGGAGTCAGTTGGGTTGGAAAAGTCAGAAAACATTGATTTTTATACTTCTTGTGTGCCATGTGTTGTTCTAGCTGTTTTACATGTTATTTTTTAATCATCTAAAACCCTGCAATATTACCATGCATTAGACTGATGATGTAGACATCATACTTTTCAGTATTATGTTACCATCAGTTTAGAGGAGAGAACACTGAGGCTTCCTTTGGGAAGCTTGCTTCAGATCACACAGCCAGGGCCATGCATTGAGAATGCCAGTTTCCATCTGTCCCTTCGTATCTTATCTAAGTCCACATAAGAGTGAGCATAAACTGATAGAGTCTAGAGGCCAGAGATGAGCCAGAATAATTTGTTTGGCTTTGGAATGAATTGAAATACACACACACACACACACACACACACACACACACACACACACACACACAGACACGTGTTGCCCTTTTCACCTGGCTTGTCTCTGTTCTGCTTTAGTTTTTCTCAGTTGCCAGGGATCTAGGATGTGGGTCAGCTGACAGTGTGTTTGTCCTGGAGCGGTCACCATGGGCACCGTTGGAGGAGACTGGTTCCCTTTGAAGAGATGCCTATGTAACATCCCGGCCTTGTCTTCGGAAGGCCTGGGCATGAGCTCTGGGTCTGCCCACACTGGCCCCATGACGTTAGCCAAGTCACTTCCCCTTAGTTAAGTCTCTCCTGGTCTCTACACCAGTACAGTGGAGTGGCGAGTTGGAATTGGGTCCCACCTTGCTGGTCTGAGAACAGGCTTGTTCTGAACATTCATTCCCAATCATTTCCATCTTCCCTTCATTCTTGCTATAGGGCTTTAGGGAACAAAACACAGGGCCAGAGGCAATGAGTGACACCAGAACTAAATGTCTGCCGATCAGCCGGTTCCTCCCAAGTTCACTCACTCATCTCCTGGAGGGGGTGCAACGAAAGCTTGTCCTCAATTTACTTTGAGATATATCCCTTGATATTTTTAAGCAATGCATTTGTATTCCTAACAGTATTTGCCTCAGGTCATATAAAAATGAGCCCATAACCCTTGGGTGAGGCCCAGACTCCATTGGTTCTTTGGCTGCTGATAAACCCATCACGTAATTGAGCCCAAGTGGATAAATGTGAGTCAGTTCTCATGCCAGCCTCATACAAATGTTCTCATTGATAATGAATGGTTGTATAAAGTATTTTTACCTATTATCTCTTTAAAACTACCCAAAGTCCTGTGATGATACCATGACTCCCCCTAGAGACCAATGAGGAAGTGGGGCTTCAGACCAGGCAGACTAGCCTGAGGCCGGGATCCCCTCCACAGCTGCCGGTGGAACCAGTGAGCTGCCTGGTGGGAGGCAGCTGCCGGGCCACCCTTTCATGCATACTTCTGAGCTCCCAGGGGAGGGAGGGACAGATAGGCTTTTAGTCCCCAATGGCTGAGACCCACAGGGTGACTTGGCTTTGCCAAACCCCTAGACCAGGAAACAGGGTCTGTGGGAAGAACCTAGAGAAGGTGGGGTTGAAGAGGGGACTGCCACAGGCTTGAAGGGGAGTACGCTGGAGTTGGTGAGGTTCCCGTAGCATCTAGGAATTTGAGCCCATCTGCACGAAGCTCTGTAAGGCTGGGGACTCGCTGAGATTGCAGAGGCAGGAACAGGGAGTGCTGTGGAAAGACAAAAACATTTTGTCTTTGAGCCTTCTCAGTCTGTGCGAGACAGGAAATTCCTCAACTCTCCCAAGGCAGCCAGCTTTCCCGACTGCTGCAGCCTAGTGAGAGAAACAAGATAGATCTATCCTTTTCCAATCGTGTGTCCCCCAAGCCCACTCCCGGAGCCTCCGCCAAGGCCCCTGGCAGCCCTCCGTCAAAGGCTGCGATGCTGAGTCAGGAGGACCGGAGAACAGCAGGGGCCTGAGAGCCCCATCTTCCAAGGGTACCGTCGGGGGGTACCTGCTTTCACACTCAGGCTCCATGCCCTTCAATTGCACCTGCTTTGGGGGAAGTTTTCCTCCAGCCTCTTGGGCCTTCCCAGTCTCTCCCTATCCAGGTTCCCAGAGGCTGGGCTAGGAGAGTTCTACAGTAGGCCTGCTTTCATTTTCAGTGTCAACAGATAAAAATTCAGTGGCAACTTTGGAGGTGAGACCTGCCCAGATACATTACATACCCTGGAAGCCTCCCCTATGACTCTGCTTCTTGAAGAAGGTCTAGTATTTGTGGTCTTGTGTTGATAAGAACCCAAAATGCCAGCAACCCTTTCCCCAGAAACTTAGGGTTTAAGTTAGAGATATCCTAACCCTCCCCTTCTCAACAGCCGCACCTGCCAAAAACAAAAACAAAAAACGCTAAAATGGCATTGCTGAGATTCAAGCTGCCTGGCTCACAGGACCAAGGGAGAGACCACAGGCTGGGCAGCCATGGCTTGTCCTGCACCAGGATTGTCCTTTGTGAGAGGTGGACAGCAGGGCCAGCCACTCTGCAGCCCCCTCCCCTTCAGCTCCCGTGAGGCGGAGATTCTAAGAATGAGGAAAGGCTGTTCACCCACCTCCACAAGAAACTGAATGCGAGTGAGGGGCCAGGCCTCTCACCCTCCTTGACTTGCCGACACACTCCCTCTCTCAAATAAATTGATTTTTTCTCCCAGTTTTTATTGAGGTATTATCGATGTACAATAAACTACATAGATTTAAGGTGTTCAATTTGATAAGTTTTGCCATATGCACACACATGAAACCTTTGCCATGATTTTTTAAAGTGAACTTCTCATTGCCCCCAAATGTTTCCTCATGCCCCTTTATAATCCAACCCCCCGTCCCCTGCCCCACGCCACTCCTGATCTGCTTTCTGTCACTGGACTTTGCATTTTCTAGAATTTTATATAAATGGAGTCATCCAATATGTGCTCTCTCTTTGTCTGGCTTCCTTTTTTTGTTTGTTTGTTTTTGTTTTTGAGACAGAGTCTTGCTCTGTCTCCCAGGCTGGAGTGCAGTGGTGTGGTCATGACTCACTGCAGCCTCAACCTTCCAGGCTCAAGTGATCTCCCACCTCAGCCCCCCGAGTAGCTGGGACTACAGCTTGGTGTCTTTCATTCAACGTAATTATTGTGCAATCCATCCCTGTTGTGGTACCCTCAGTAGTTTATTCTTTTTTGTTGCTGAGTAATATTCCATTGTGTGGATATATCACAATTTGTTTATTTACTCACCTGTCGATGGACATTTGGGTCATTTCTAGTTTGCAGCTATTTTGAATGAAGCTGCTCTGAACGCTTGTGTACAAGACTTTGTATGGATATGTGCTTGCATTTCTCTCGCGGACATACCCAGGAGTGGCATGACTAGATCCTAAGGGAAGTATATGTTTAACTTTTTAAGAAACTGCCAAACTGTTTTCAGGAGGTTCTGTACCACCTGCCACACGTATGAGAGTTGCAAGTTCCTCCACATCCTTGTCAAGACCAATTCCTGGGATGTGATGTCTTTTTCTTTTTAGCCGTTCTAATGAGTGTAGTGTCTTTGGCTTTCATGAGGTGCTTAAAACCTCCTAGGATGGGAATGGAGCACCATATAATTATAGAAAATGATAGAGAAGCTCTTCAGTTCTGTCTTAAGAAGAAAATAAATGCCTGTTTGCTTCTATATGTTACACACACAGATCATCTCTGGCAAGATGAACAAGAAACTGAAAACTCGTTGCCTCCAAGGAGAGATGACTTGTGGCTGGAGGATGGCGGGGGAGGGAGACTTTCCATACTCTTTGGTACCTTTTGAATTTTGTACCATGTGAGTGTATCATTTATTTGAAAAAATAAATAAAATGTTTTAAAAACTCACAAACTTATAAAAGCTCATTGTTCATTCTTGGCTATCAGGCAAGAACATTGTCATTGCCAAGCAGAGAAATAGGAGGCATCTTGTTCCTAATGATCTCTAGGAACTCCAAACGCTCTTTATCTGTTAGCTGCCAGTTTCTGGTGGGAACCTGAGCATCAACACCGTCGTGTACCAAGTGGTCATTCAGTCTGTGTTTGTTGAATGAATGCATGAATGTTCACCCCACGTTCTGTTTTCTACCACACAGAAAAGAAGAGTAGCGGGAAGAGCGAGTACCTTCTGCCTGTGGCCCCCAGCAAGCCCACTGCACCCATCTTCCTGCAGGGCCTCTCTGATCTCAAAGTCATGGATGGAAGCCAGGTCACTATGACAGTCCAAGTGTCAGGTCTGTCTCTGCAGCTGTCTCTCAGGGATTAACATGAAAATTGGTTGCAATGAGTATTGCTCTCCAAGGACCTGCTCACATCATTGATCCACCAGAAAATCAGATGGGACCATCAAACGATGGACCCAAAGAAATGGAGACTCTTGTCCTCTCTTTTCTGCCTTCTCTGGGTAGGATTTTCTGGATTCATGATTAAATGGTCCAGAGGAAGAGGATGGCCATATAGCTAGAGCAGTAAGAGATTAATTTGAAGATATAGTGTGGCCAGTGTTGCTGGAAGGTAATTTGAAGACTGGTACAAAGCCAAATTATAGGCCGGGCGCGGTGGCTCACGCCTGTAATCCCAGCACTTTGGGAGGCCGAGGCGACAATGGATCACGAGGTCAGTAGGTTGAGACCGTCCTGGCTAACACGGTGAAACCCCATCTCTACTAAAAAATCCAAAACATTAGCTGGGTGTGGTGGCAGGCACCTGTAGTCCTAGCTACTCAGGAGGCTGAGGCAGGAGAATGGTGTGAACCCAGGAGGTGGAGCTTCCAGTGAGCTGAGATTGTGCCACTGCACTCCAGCCTGGGTGACAGAGCGAGACTCCGTCTCAAAAAAAAAAAAAAAAAACTGTGAGAACTTCCCAAATCTCAGAAGATGTTCTCAGTTGCTCTATTCAAATTTTAAGGTCCTCCCGACAAACCCACGAGGTAGATCCTGTTCGAATTCCTATTTTACTGATGGGGAAGTGAAAGCATAGAAAGTTGTTGGAGTGTTTCATCCAACATCACTGTATTAAGTGCAGAGTTGCTGCATGGCCAGGGAGGACCTCCCTAACCAATCCCCCTTCCCTTCCTCCTGGTTCAGGGAATCCACCCCCTGAGGTCATCTGGCTGCACAACGGGAATGAGATCCAAGAGTCAGAGGACTTCCACTTTGAACAGAGAGGCACTCAGCACAGCCTTTGTATCCAGGAAGTGTTCCCGGAGGACACGGGCACATACACCTGCGAGGCCTGGAACAGCGCCGGAGAGGTCCGCACCCAGGCCGTGCTCACGGTACAAGGTGAGGCTGACCCACTCAGAGCGAGTGGGAAGGAGGAGCTGTTGCAGCCTCTCCAGAAGTGATTTGGAGGCAAGGAAACCATATGAGGCTACTTTGTTCCCACTGTGGGCCGTCTGCTCCCTCAGTCCTACCCCAGCCCCGGAGGCCAGCTCCCTGTCCAACATCACAAGCTCTGACTGAGTGGGGCTGCCCTTCCCAGCTTTCTGAAGTCCCTGCCCTCTCTGAGTTACTGGTGCCAAGGTGCATAGAGTACTAAGAGGGAAATCTGTAATATACTTAACAATTTGGCAGTAATAACTTTTGAGGTGAGTTATGGGCTTAACAGGGTCCTTGCCATTAGACAACAATATTTAAGAGGAGAGACAAGTTAAGCACACATAAAGTGAGTGACAACTCTTAATCACACACATTGGATACAGATCATTAGCACCTGGCTTGGTGCCCCTGTGCCTTCTGGGCTGCCTCCCCTTACTTTGGATATACAGTCATGCTCATATTATCCTCTGAGAATGTATCCGAGATGGATGTGCAACGAGAAGGGTGTGCTGCATTTGTGTGTCCAATCACAGTGATTTTGGACAAGCTGTTACTTGGGTGACATGCTATCTTCCCACCCTTCACCACCATGGAGAATTGAGTGGACACTGCCTGCTGAGGGGTCTCCCTGTTTAGCTCTGCCCTTTGCCAACTTCCAGAGCCTCACGATGGCACCCAGCCCTGGTTCATCAGTAAGCCTCGCTCGGTGACAGCCTCCCTGGGCCAGAGTGTCCTCATCTCCTGCGCCATAGCTGGTGACCCCTTTCCTACCGTGCACTGGCTCCGAGATGGCAAAGCCCTCTCCAAAGACACTGGCCACTACGAGGTGCTTCAGAATGAGGACGTGTTCACCCTGGTTCTAAAGAAGGTGCAGCCCTGGCATGCCGGCCGGTATGAGATCCTGCTCAAGTGAGTCTGCATGTCCGGCCAGCCTCCCTTAACCCTTCCCTCCAAATTCCTAGCTCCCCTAACCTGGGTCTGGGCAGCCAGAAGAAGCACAAACCAATGTGGGGCTTGGACTTCCAGGTAAAGCAAGTGCAGGCTCGGTGCTGCTCACAAGCTTTTGCTTCTTCCACTTCAGTAGAGCAAGTGTTCATTAGAACCTTCCCTTTTGAGCTCAGTTCCCCAGAATCCTGTCTTGTTGCATCCTTGTTCCCCCATTATGTGGCCTATGGTGAGTATGAAGGAAGGAGGAATGGATTAAGTTGGAAAAGCAGGGGGGGAGGGGGAACGCATTTGTTATCTATTGCCGTGTAACAAATTACCCTGAAACTTAGCAGCTTGAGACGTTTATCATCTCCCAGCTGGGAATTTGGAAGCAGCTTGGCTGGATGATTTTGAAGTTTCAGTCAGGATGTCAGCAGGGGCTGCAGTCTCGGAGGCTTGACTGACACTGGAGGACCCGCTTCCAAGGCTCACTCCCGTGACTGTGGCAGGAGGCTTAGCTCCTCACTGGCTGCTGGCAGGAGGCCTCAGCTCCTCACTGGCTGTTGGTGGGAGGACTCAGTTCCTTGCCTTGTGGACCTCTCCGTGGGGCTGCTTGAGTGTCTTTACGGCATGGCAGCTGGCTTCCCCAGAGCTAGTGATCGAAGAGGGAGCCCAGGTCGGAGCTTGCAGTGTCTTTTAAGACCTACCCTTGGGGCCGGGCGCAGTGGCTCAAGCCTATAATCCCAGCACTTTGGGAGGCCGAGACGGGCGGATCACGAGGTCAGGAGATCGAGACCATCCTGGCTAACAGGGTGAAACCCCGTCTCTATTAAGAAATACAAAAAACTAGCCGGGCGAGGTGGCCGGCGCCTGTAGTCCCAGCTACTCGGGAGGCTGAGGCAGGAGAATGGCGTGAACCCGGGAGGCGGAGCTTGCAGTGAGCTGAGATCCGGCCACTGCACTCCAGCCTGGGCAACAGAGCGAGACTCCGTCTCAAAAAAAAAAAAAAAAAAAGACCTACCCTTGGAAGCCACACACCATCACTTCCGACTTTGTTAGAAGTGAGTCACTAAGTACAGTCCATACTCAAGGGGAGGTAAATTCAGTTCCACCTCTTGGAGAGAAGAATTTGCAGACATTTTAAAACTGCCACAAGGAGGTTACCTTTCCCCATTACTTTTTTCTCTCCTTTTCAAGGTCTTGCTAGGTTACGTGGGCAGGTCAGCTCCATAAGGCACACTGCTACATGTCCAGGCCTAGAACAGTGGTGAGCCCATAGTCCACATTGGACTAATGAATAATCTAATGAATAATCATATTCATTAGATGAGTATGATTCAGAAGTGCTCTTTTACCTGGAAAATGCTCTGTCTCTTAAAATCCTATGCCAGCCCTGGATTGAGGGAGACAGAATGCCTTCTGTGGGTCCTGGGGTTCGTGTAAGCATCAAAGAAGAGCATTTGTCTGCACCTAACCTACAAATAGGAGGCCGTACCACATCCTGAGGATGGTTAGACCTGTCCTGGCCCGGGTGCCTGACCACTTTGCAAGGGGCTTTCTCTCCTGTACTTTATCATCTCCCCATACTGAGCCCATCATGTTCACAGCTCTGAGCTACAAATAGGCTCTAGAGCTAAATGCCAAGGCTACTGCAACACCCAATATGTACCCCATCCCCTTAGGTCCTTTGTGACCATGTGCTTTATACCTGTATCAGTTATCTTTTGCTGCAAAACAAACCACCCCAATACTTAATAACTATTAAAAATAGCTACTTTTTAAAAAGCAGTTTTATTATTTCTTAAGAGTCTTTGGATCTCCTATAAAGTTCTGCTGATTTAGGCAAGGCTAATCTCAGCTGAGCTCAATGACATGCCTGTTGCAGTCAGCTGATGGGATGCTTGTGGGCTGCTGGTCACCCTGCTGTTATTAGCAGTCCACTCAGAACGCATCAACTGCCTTTGCCTTATGCTTGAACTAGTTATTACCAGGAACTAGTTATTATCGGGAAGGCCACTCTGCCTCCAAAATGGGGAGAAGGTACACGCTTACTCCCTAGGTCAGTACAAAGAATGGAAACCGGTGATGTATAAAAATACCTGCTGATGATCTTGTCTGTATAGAAGGAGAAGTACTTTGAGATAATACTTATGTTACTCAAGCCAGACATCCTAGAGGAGATGAGCTTGTTTTGGGATTTTGATGGAAAAGGAGGGTTGAGTCTTGGCAAATGTGATAAGGCTTAGCTGTTGAGTAGGCCGAGCAAGAAAGGGTGGGGTGGAGGCAGAGCCAAGCAAAGGGCTGTGGGAAGTTTGCCAGGCCAGAGAGGAGGCGTGCACCAGGAGGTCGGCAGGCAGACTGTCTGGGGCCAGCTGGGGACAGTCATAAAATTTAGACTATCCCAGCTGGAAGGGGCCTCAGAAGTTATCTAACCTCATCATCATTTAATAATGGGGGAAACTGAGATCTCAGAGTTATGGATTTGCTCGTGGCCACCCAAAGGCAAGTAACAGAGCCCAAGTTCAAGCCCTCATCTTTTGACTGAAATCAGATGCTCTTCCATTCCTTATGGCTCTGCATGGAGAGTTTCTCCCAAGTGCACAGGGAACTGGAAGGACCTGGGAAACCACACGAGAGCCTCCACCTGTGCAGCCTTTGCCTCTTTTTCTTCCCCGAAGTCCAACCTCTTCATTCCTTTCAGAGGCCACTGCCCTGGCCTTGACTTTGTCCCCACCTAAGAAGAAGCAAGTCTGTGGAGAGTTTCCTAAGCGTACGTGGCAGGCCTGCCAGAGACCTCGCTCCTTCAGCGACTTGGACCCAGGGCAGGGTACCTTTCGAGGGGAACGACTGGATGGCTGGGAGGAAGCCAGGGGTCTGGTGTGCAGGGGCAGAGGACTGGGCAGATCCTGCCTGTCCCTGCTAGGGTTGTGAGGCAAGTATGGGTGGGTAGTTTCTGCCTCTCTTCCCTTCCTAGCTCTTGTCTACTGAACCAAAAGGGAAATGACAAAACGTCAGCTCAAAATTCCAGCTGGAATACTTGAAACACTTGATACTTGCCAGGAAATTAGTGTTTTGGTTTTTTTTTTTCCCGAGACGGAGTCTCGCTCTGTCGCCCAGGCTGGAGTGCAGTGGTGCAATCTTGACTCATTGCAAGCTCCGCCTCCTGGGTTCACGCCATTCTCCTGCCTCAGCCTCCCGAGTAGCTGGGACTACAGGCGCCTGCCACCACGCCCGGCTAATTTTTTGTATTTTTAGTAGAGACAGGGTTTCACCATGTTAGCCAGGATGGTCTTGATCTCCTGATCTCATGATCCGCCTGCCTCGGCCTCCCAAAGTGCTGGGATTACAGGTGTGAGCCACCGCGCCTGGTTGAAATTAGTTCTTTAAACTGATTTTCCCATATAAAACCCATCCAAGAGGTAGACGATGCAGGGTGGGACAGGATCCAAGGCTTTGTAACCAATGGGACTCTTATTCAGGGCTTCATTAGCAGAGGACTCTGTTTGTCTGTGAAAGTTTCAGTATATAGGATGACAGCCCTGTATGCTCTGTGGCAGCTCCTGGGATGCGGCCTCATCTTCAGCCCCAGCCCTGATTTTGTAACGGGGTGTGTGCAGTTGTCGAAGATGGCCCCAAGACCCTGTTCCAGCAGCTTAGGTGATCTGACGTGTGGGTCCCACGCAGGAGGCCACTATGAACTTTGTAGGCTGCAAATGAACCTACGGTTTGTCTTTAAGGCCCAGCAGAGATTTCAGTGTATGGCTGTAGGAATGGTTACCACCAGATCACCCCACCACCGGATGTTCCCCTTAATGGGTCAGCCTTGGTATCCCAAGTCCTCCACCTTCCTCTGACCCCGTAGCCTGCTGGGTGCCACAGGGCAAGGCCTGGGGCTGGACTGGGCAGGAGCCCTTGAGAGGCTTATCTGAGTCTGTGCTCCCCAGCTTGAGCACAGGTCATGGGAAGTGACAGAAGCCCTTACCTGCTTCCCCCGTGGGGAGAGTCGGCTTCCTCCAGCTTGGGGCACAGGGCTGGCCACTGCCAAAGCCTCAGAGGAGTCCAGCTGGGGTAAAGCAGCCATCTGGGCAGCATCTGCTCCTGATGTTTACATCTGGGCTGTGTTCTACTGGTGACAGGAGAAACTCTGCTGAGGAGATGCTGAAAGGACTGCCAGGCAGACACAGCCCTCGGACATCTCATCTTCCTGCTCCATGTCAACCCAAGCACCCACAAGGCTGTGCTTAAAAATAGGAAAAGAATGGCCTGACCCTGGCCAGCAGCCTGGCAGAAGCAGGGTGACTTCACATGGTTATTCTACAAGCTCACCCAAAGCCCATAAGCCTTTTTGAGTGTTGAGAGCCTGGGGCACACTGAGAACCTCTTAGTCTTCCCAGGGCCTGGCACCCATGAGGTTTCTAACCACTGTTTGTTGAGCAAAAGAACACCCTGAACTCAAAATTCTCCAGACTTGAGACTCCGTGCCCTTGAGTCTGTGCCCTCTGAGAGCCTGAGTATTGAGGAGGGTGGCTGGGAGGCTATGGGATGCATGGCCAGGGAGGAGAGAAGAGTGAAAGAGCTAAGGCAGCCAGGAAGGTACCTGCACCAGCACTGCCTGGGACAGCACGAGGGCACTGGGGAAACAGACAAAGGAGAGGAGCCCAGCAGGCAAGAGGAGGGCTGGAGGATAGCAACGATTGGCTTCTCCTTGTTTCAAATGGGTGCCAGCACCAAACGGTGAGCGGTGCCCCAGAGCCCCTGAGAATCCTGTGCTAGGCCATGGGCTGCCAGTGTCCCTCCACTGGGAGGGAGGCCTTGTAGAATGAGGTGGAGACCCACAAACACCAGCAGAATGCACAAGAACACATGGTCAGATGCCTGTCTGGGTGGATGTAACTCACATGTGCACATATTCCCAAACATGGACCTCCAGGTGCAAGTGCCCACCAGCTAGACCAGTATATGTGTGCATCATGTGTATGACTGATATCTACATATGCGCATGGACACACACATGTCCCAGACCAGATTTGTACTGATAAGCAGAGTAGGGTGGGGTGCAAACGTCATAGGGTCACAGTTCCTAACCCCTGCCTCCACTAGCAAGCTCTGTGAGTTTAGGCAAATTACTTAACCTTGACCTTTAGTGTTACTATTTTTTAATGGAAATGAGGTCTTGCTATGTTGCCGAAGCTGGTGTCAAACTTGCCAGGTCAAGCAATCCTCCCACTTCAGCCTCCCAAAGTGCTGGGATTACAGTCGTGAACCACTGTGCCTGGACTACTTTATCTTTATAAGCCTCATTTTTCTTACCTTATAAAAACAGTGCTGACTCTAATCTCACAGAGCTGTTCTGAGATTAAATGAGATGGCTCATGTAAAGAATCTGTCACAGAGCTTGGCACATCTGCTATTGGGTCTGAGTGCTAGTGAGACGGCCACATCCAGGGGCATGAGTGGGAGCACTGTTGTCAGAGACCCTGAGGGTCCCACCCCAGAGCCCCTTTTCCTTATCTTTAAATTGGGCATGGCAGTACTCTATACCTCTCTGGCATGCTGTGGATATCAAGAAAGAACTGTGTGTGGGTGTCATGAAAGCTGGAGGGTGCTGTATGAAATGCAATTGTTATAATCATCACTAGTCATCTCTGGCTCACAGACCTGCCTCCACCCCTTCCCCTAGCCTGAGCAGAACCTTCTTGGCCGGTCAAAGCTCAGAAATGCCAGCAGGTGGCAGCCTTATGGGGTTGGAGGGACAATCTGCTGCAAATGCACTGCAATGCAGCCAGGCAGGGTACAGCCCCTCCCCTGAGCAGAGGGCCTGAGCCTCTGTGCACCAGCAGGAGACTGAGTAGGTTCATGGACACGAAAAAACCTGAGCCCTCCCCACCTGAAGGGAGAAGAGAAAGGGCCACTCATGTGGGAAAACACTTGTTGGGTTTTTAACACAAAAAGTTCTGATCTGAGAGCATTATCAATGAGTGGGGGTGGAGGGTGCTTCCATTCCTGGGAAGGAGAGGGAAAGGAACTACCTCTGTGTTAAGGGATCATGGAGTCAGAGTCAAGGTCACTGGGCAGGCCCACCACCAGGGCCTATCTGTCTAGACCCAGCTGCTCTATCACAGTCCCCAGCAGGGTTAGCCTTTCTCCTTCCCCTTTTATTGGTTGAGTGACTGATTGATTGAATGATTACATTATATACTTACAGAAAAGTATTCCTACTTCTGGATGCCTGTCTTAGCTGTTGTTCAGAGATTCTGTTTTTCTTCTTCTTTTTAAATAAGAGATGAGAAAATAAAGGGTGACCACAGAGTGAGAGGGTCCTGCCCTAAATCTAAGGCTGGGGTGAATGTCACAGCCAAGCCGTCGACTTCCATCTTCCCTGGTGGCCAGCAGCCTGTGATCAAGTCCACACTGAACAGGCCCTTTGCCCAGAGGGCCTCTTGATCTTTATTGATCTTTGGAATTCCTCAGGAACCGGGTTGGCGAATGCAGTTGCCAGGTGTCACTGATGCTACAGAACAGCCCTGCTGGAGCCCTTCCACGGTGAGTGCCCCCAAGAGCTGCCTCACCAGGCCATGCCCGCATCCCCACCGTCCTCCAGGCCCCAGCAGCCCCCGCCCAGCAGCCCTAGATTGTTTGTGTCCTGCAGTTGAGGCTGCCAAAGCCAGAAGGGAGAGCCTGGAAGGCGAATGAGGGAGGGAGAGCAGGGGAAGGAGGGAGGGATTTTTTTTTTTTTTTTGCACACACCCTTATAAGGCTACTGAAGTCATTACCGATGTAATAAACCAACTAAGCAAGCGAGCGCCTCTCACCAATGTTCCCATCTATAAACACAGCCTGGCCGGCCTTCCCCCTCCCCTCCCGCTCCCCTCTACCCTCCCACCCTCAGGGATTTGCTCTCCCCTGACGTTTCTTCCTTACCCAGCCCCTTTTCCTCCTGCTACTTTCCTTTCTTCCTTCACTGGTTGCAGGGGGAGGGAGCCTGCCAGCTGTGAGGGCCTCTGTGGTGGAGGAGTTGGTGCTGATGGTGGTGGTAGTGACCGCTATGGGACCCTGAGGCCTGGCTGGCCAGCAAGAGGGCAGGGTTGGCCAGAGGAGGAAGACGGCGAGGACGTGCGAGGGGTGCTGAAGAGGCGCGTGGAGACGAGGCAGCACACCGAGGAGGCGATCCGCCAGCAGGAGGTGGAGCAGCTGGACTTCCGAGACCTCCTGGGGAAGAAGGTGAGTACCAAGACCCTATCGGAAGACGACCTGAAGGAGATCCCAGCCGAGCAGATGGATTTCCGTGCCAACCTGCAGCGGCAAGTGAAGCCAAAGACTGTGTCCGAGGAAGAGAGGAAGGTGCACAGCCCCCAGCAGGTCGATTTCCGCTCTGTCCTGGCCAAGAAGGGGACTCCCAAGACCCCTGTGCCTGAGAAGGTGCCACCACCGAAACCTGCCACCCCGGATTTTCGCTCAGTGCTGGGTGGCAAGAAGAAATTACCAGCGGAGAATGGTAGCAGCAGTGCTGAGACCCTGAATGCCAAGGCCGTGGAAAGTTCCAAGCCCCTGAGCAATGCACAGCCTTCAGGGCCCTTGAAACCCATGGGCAATGCCAAGCCTGCTGAGACCCTGAAGCCCATGGGCAACGCCAAGCCTGCTGAGACCCTGAAGCCCATGGGCAACACCAAGCCTGCTGAGACCCTGAAATCCACTAGCAAAGAAGAACTCAAGAAAGACGTTAAGAATGATGTGAATTGCAAGAGAGGCCATGCAGGGACCACAGATAATGAAAAAAGATCAGAGAGCCAGGGGACAGCCCCAGTCTTCAAGGAGAAGCTGCAAGATGTTCGTGTGGCAGAGGGCGAGAAGCTGCTGCTCCAGTGCCAGGTGTCTTCTGACCCCCCAGCCACCGTCACCTGGACACTGAATGGAAAGACCCTCAAGACCACCAAGTTCATCGTCCTCTCCCAGGAAGGTAAATGAGCGTGGGGGTTGGGGAAGAAGGGGCCTCTGTACCAGGGCCACTGCTAGCTCATGGAGCCTTGTTCTTGCTGACCCCTGTCAGCAGCCCATAGCCTGGGTAGGAGGGCCGCACCCCTGTTTCCTGCTCACTCAAGGATAGGTCCCCGCTCAGGGACCTTGGGTACGTGCACCAAGGCTGGGGCTAACGGCTGGGATGCTGGTCCTTGTGGCACATGCCCACATCTCGGCGCCCATCTGGCAGAGCCCTCTCATGGCACCGCCACCTGTGGCTCCCCAGAGGAGACCTGAGCCTGAGTTGATTCCCAGCTCCAGCATGGACAGGGCTCTGTTCACAGGCTTGGAGGTGGGGGACACGGAGGCTGGAGCCAGTGAGAAGCTCTGAGTAAAGAGCTGTTTAGAGCAGCGTCTTAGGTTTGGGGAAGGGTGTGCAGTGACCAGGTGGCACGGAGCTCTGAGTTGGGGTCAAGAATAACTTAAGTCTTGATAGCATTATAGGGTTTGAAAGGATCTGTCAGGAAAGCCAAAATCCCAAAACAGCCCCTACAGCACACACTCACGGTCAGACAGAGCTGCTCGCTTCCTAATTTGGATGAGACTTTTGTTTGCTGGTATTTCACATTCTTGGGTGGTGGGGAGAGGAGGGGGGCCCCAAATCCTTCCATCTGTGTGGACTTTTGGGGTCTGGAGTTTTCAGAGGGGCCAGTTTATACTTGGAGAAGAGATGGGGGTGACACAGGAGTATTTTCTCTGGACCCTCAATTTGGTTTGAAGTGCTTTTGTAAATCCCACGTCTAGGTGGGAGCTCCAAGGCCAGCCGACCTCCACACCCCATTCTGGCAGCCAGCGTAGGGATAGGTTGCCAGCACGGAACAGAGTCCTGCCTGAGCTGATGCTGGTGGCTCTGGCCAGAGCCCGGTGTTTTGTTAAGGAGAAAGCTTACAAAGAAGCTCCTGGGAAGTGACATTTCACCCTTGAGGGGCAGAGGGCAGCCACAGAAGAGGCCGGAGTGGACAGGTCCTGTCAAATCTGAGTCAGCTGAGATGTCAGAGTGCTCTCCCCATGGGCTGCTCCCCTCCTTGTCCCCTGGCAGCACCGTCCCCATACCCTCCCTCACCTTCTAATGCTGCCTGCCTTCCCCTCACAAGCAGAATGGAGCATTCGAAGATTACAGAATCCCTCTCAGCCCCCAGTAAGGGTCTGTCTTCCCTCTACATCTGGAACAGCACACCTGGAGCAGTTGAGCATGCTGAATCTCAGTGCTGAAGGAGTGAAGAGAACACTGGCTGGCAGAGAGAAAAGTGTGTTATTTTCTGCTAATGTGTTGACGCAGTAACTTTTCCATGTGGATGTCCTCAGATTGGCAGGGTCCTCCAGAAGTCATCTCCTCCATCCTCCACCTCTGCTGGCTCAGCCCCCCTCCCCTGAGGCATGGGGGATTATTGGGCTGGGGTGACACGTCCAGAGGAGTGGACACCACAGCCTGTCCTGCTGCCCTTGTGGGGCTCTCCCACTTGGAAAGTCCTTGGTAAAACTGATTGGAAACCCTGACTGGGAGCATTTCCCAGGTCGCCCTATGGTGATCTCTCTGGGCAGGATGCAGGGTGTCATCCACCATCCTCAGGACAAGGTTGGAGCTGTCGCCTGGCTGTCTGATCTTTTTTCATTATCTGTGGTCCCTGTATGGGCTCTCTTGCAGTTCACATCATTCTTAACATATTTCTTGAGTTCTTCTTTGCTAGCGAATTTCAAGTTCTCATCAGGCTTGGCGTTGCCCATGGGCTTCAGGGTCTCAGCAGGCTTGGTGTTGGGAGGTTTGTGGCTGCTCCAGACTCAGGGAAACTGAGGTTAAGTCAGCTGGGGACAGCTGCTCTCGGGCTTGCATGGGGTTTAAACCCAGAACCATCAACAGCAACTTACAAACAATTCACTTAACTAAGTGTTGTAAGGCAGACCCCAGGCCTGGTCTCAGAAACCCTTCTGAGCCATTAGCCACTGTTTTCTTGCACCCTGAGTGCCTGCAGTATGTTTTCCCTGCTGGGGCCTTAGTGGTAAAGACCCTAGAGATCCTAGCCACTCCAGCCTCCCTTCCCATGGAAACCATCCCAGAGGGAACACTTCAGATCCAGAGCAGCAGCAGAAGAAATGATCCAAGGAGGGCTGCACACGGAGAGGAGAGAGACCAGGAGAGGTGGGAAGGGATTCCAGAGAGAGCCCCAAATCAAACTGCAAGACATCTTCTAAATATTTTTAAATTGTGTTTAAAGAATAGCTGACATCTGTCGAACACTATGTGCTAGACACTATCTTAGGCCTCTTACACTTTTCACGCATTGAATCCTCCCAACTCTGACTGTACTGTCCACCTAACAGGGAAGTTATGTACCTTGTCCAATGCAAGGTGCTGGGGGTAACAGACCTGGGATTTGAACTCAGGTGGCTGAGTTCCCATGCCTAGACCACTGTGCTATATGACCTCTTAGTTAATTCCTATTATTTTGTCAGGATACTGGTGGCAGCTGAGAATTTGCCTATCAACAGAAAACACTACTGACTATTTACTCCTCGGTTTTGTTAACAGTTGTCCGAAGGTTGAAACACTGATGGTGCCCCCAGCCTTGCCAGGTTTCTGGTATTTTCCCTGCAGTGGTGGAAGCAGACCTTGAAATGGGCCTGTCTTGCTTCAATACAGGAGAGTGCATTGTCTCAAAAAATCACTCCCACCCTCTGTCCCTTCACTCACCAAGACTTCAAGAGCCCGGTGTTTTGTTAAGGAGAAAGCTTATCTTAAAGCCTTGTCTATAGGTCACCACTTGAGCAGGTCCCTCCACAGGGAGTAGGGCATTCTGAGAGGTGGAGTGGGTCTTTTCTCAATAGATCTGGAAAGAGAAGACACACTCATAGTGATAAAAATTGTTAGAGCCAAGTGCTGACAAGTGCTTTGAGTGTGTCGGGAGGAGCTGCTGGAAGTGGGAAGAGAGGGAGCTGAGTGCTGGACTTTGATCTAAGCCCTGAAGGCAGGCCAGAGGGGATGGGCTTCGGGGGGAGGGGGGAGGGTGGCCCACAGCAGCAGAGGCATCCTGCTAACAGCTTGTTCTGGGCTGGAGAGGACGACATGGCCCCAGTTTCATCCTATATCCTGCCAAGGAATTCCAGTCTAAAGGCAGTAGGGAGTCATGCGAGATTTTGGAATGAGGAGCACTGTACATGAAGTTCAGTTTAGGGGTTTTGGTGGACTCTGTGCCCAAAAGACAAGTATAGAGCCTACTGAAGTGGTCGGGAGGAAGACGGTGAAGCCTAGACTAGCATAGTAGCCACAACTACAGACAGGGAGTGACCAGTTCAAGAAGCAAGGATAGAAGTAATGGCACCTGTTGCCTGGCTTGGAAGGGCAGAATGGGAGTGGGGGTAGGTGAAGAAGATAAAGGAATGGAAGACCACTAAGTGTGGGTGTCTGAGTGGTTGGGGTCTCAGTGGTGGTGTCAGTGGGAATAAGGAAGCCGGTGGTTGGAGGAGATTTATAGGGGAAGGTGAAGGAATGGCTCCACTGGCCTCCCGTCCTGCGTCCTTCACGCTCAGCTCAGCACCTGCCCTGCCCCTGGCTTCCTGACTTGGAGCCCTTTTTGCTCCGCTGCACTGATCCCCATCCTGTCAGCTCTGCTACAAACAAGATTCACTTCCTCCAGGATGCCTTCCTGTTGTCACCCACCTTTGGCCACAAGAGACTCTTGCACTGTCCCCTCCCCATCAACCTGTGTATCTGCTTACACTGACTGCTAGTGGACATGCTGTTTTTAGGTTTCAGGGGACTTCTCTGATGTCTGTAGCTTAGATAGGGTTCATAGCCCACAGACCCCCCCAAACAAGATTACATCACCCCATTTAGTTCACCCCCTTTCATGCTGAGAAGAGCAGAAGAGATCTGACGGCCTGGGCTGGAGTTGACCCCTAGTTGATTTGTGGCAGGACACAGACATGTGGAGGTATCCTTCCTCTTCCTGCACCCCTAGAACTGTAGGGCTGATGGGGTTCACAGTTACCACCAGCTGGGCCTGCCCTCTGCCCCCAAGTCTTTGCCCAGCCCTTCCGGGACATGCCTGTGCTGAGGGGTGGGAGGCCGATGGTCCCCTGAGCTGAGGGGAGCTCTGTGGTGGCCTGAGAAGGGCTTTATCTTTATGCTTTGTTTCCTGTCTCCGGGCCAGGCTCCTCCTCCTGGCGAAACACTTGTCCCGGTCTAACAATGAGGATTCATTTTAGTTGCTGTTGTGAATAGGTAATTCATTTGTAATTGCTTTCAGGGTAGAATTTTGCAAAGGCTTTTTAAAAACCCATGTAAGTTCATCCTACGAAAAATTGGTTTATGCAGCATCTACTATGAGCAAGGCATTATTCTAGCCCCCTTTGTTGTGTGCATAACCCACTTGAAGAACTCTGAATTTTCTTTTTTCAGAAACCATATATTATCTTTTTCAGTAGTAAGTTATATTTGACTGTTTGTGATCTTTTCTTACATAGATCCTACTAGATCACCTGCTACAGAAACACGCCTTCATCCTTCTCAGAATGACAAATATGTTTTACTGTGACTGCATTCCAGGCTCAGGAAAAACACTGGTGACAGACAGGGTCACTCCCCTCCGAGAGCTGGTGTGGGAGACAGGCATGCGAGTCGGCAATGGCCTTGTGAGCCGTGCTTTGACATGGATGAGCTCAGAGTTGGGAGCACAGAAGAGGTCCACCTAGGCCTGGGTGACTGGGGGAACAAGGAGGACACCATGCCTGCAGGGGTGACCTGGAGATGAGTGGTACCATCTGGGCTTGCCAGGTGGGCTGGGTAGGCTGGTGGAGGCAGTCCTATAGCAGAACCTCCAGGAAGCTACCTCCCTCCATCCACATCCCCTTCCTCCCCTCTGCCCTCAACTCAGAAAAGGAGAGAGCTAGGAGAGCTTCAGACCCAGGAGCACTTACTCCACGACAGCCCTGAGGGGCTCTCCCAGGCAGAGCTCTGCAGTGGTGCTGACCTTTCCCATCCCCCTCATCTCCCTCTCAAAATTCCCCACCAGGCTGAGGCTTCTCAAAAAAAACCTCTGGGAAACAGCTTTTCTTCTGGAGGTCAAGAATGAACTGTCCCACAGGAAATACCAGATTCTTCATCTGGGGTAGCCAAGCCTGCAAGCCTACCAGGGGGGCCTCCCCAAGCCCATGCACATGGCCAGGGGTCCAGGCTCTGGGCAGGTTGGAAAAGCTGCCTGCCCCATGCCTTGACCTGGGAGAGGAGGCGGGGGCCAGGTCCACATGCCCCCTACTCTCTGTGTACTGTCTTTGCAGCTTGTATCATTTTGACTTAGGGCTCAAGGCAGCTGAGGGACTGAAACTGAAAGAAAATCAAGGATTTGAACAGGATGTGCGTTGGGGGTGGGATATCTGTTCCCAAAGCCTTAGCCCCACCCTGACTTGAGGGAAAATTTCCAGACGGGATTGGTCTCTGCTAAGCCTCTGAGCCCCTCTAGTTGGGGCTAGAGGTCATCTTGGCATCCTCCTGCCCACCCAGGTGAATGGAAAGTTCTCTCTCCAGGACACAGTTATCCTCATTCCCCACTCCTGTGCCTCACAATTCTTACTCTTATGACAGACTTCCTAAAATTCCAGCCTAAATCCTCTCCATTACAGTTTCTACAAATTCTGTCTCCTAACCACAAAGGGAAGAAAACAGAGTGAAGCCTTCCCAGGGGTTGGGGTCTATATAAGGGTATAAGAGGTTGGGAGTAGGGTGCAGATCAGCCCTCTTGCCACAGGTGGTTTATAGGATGAAGGTTTCTCTGTTAAAACATTACCCAGGTGGCAAGGAGTAAAGGGCAATATTACACCCTTACTTCCTCCTCCAGCCTTAGTGAGGTTTTCTGAGCAGAACTGATGTCATCTTTCCTCTTTCTAATCTCCTTGTATTTGCTGGTCAAGTCTGTGCATTTGTGTAATGGGGGGCAGGGACAGTAGTTGGTGTCCACCCAGAATGCACCCAGCTCTTCCTTCCCAATGCCAGCAGCTTGTGGGACATGAGATGGCAGCTCCAGGCGGCAGAGTGTACGTGGCCCTGGCTCTGTCCTCTTGTGTGATGTCTGCTGCCCTGACAACAGGGGCAGCTTTGAGCAGGATGCCCTGCTATTCACTTGCTTGTGCATCTGAAAGCAAGAACTGGGAACTGCCGTCCTTCTGCCTGGCCCAGCAAGCCTCTTTCCACACCCTGGGGAACCTCCTCAAGGTTCTCACAGAGGAGAAGTAACCAGCCCTGGATGAGAGAGCTGGCAGGGGCCAGGACCAGACCCCAGATTCCTGTGTGTGCCTAGCTGACACCTCCTTCCCCAAACCAGGCCAGAAGATGGTGCTGGGAGTGAAGGCAGGCCCAGGGGAGAATCCATGGAGAAGGAAGGCCATCCCCACTTCTCTCTGGGGCAACCAGAAGACCCAACTCTGAAGGGAGGCAGCCCCAGAGGACCCCTCTGCAGGCCCAGTGCCCTTCATTGGCCGTGGTTCTCCAGCTCAGACACCCTTCCTAAAAAGTCAGCTCCTGGGGCCCTGGCTGTAGTCACCACCTCCCAACAAATCTTCCCACAGGCCAGTGCCCCTCCTGGACAAGTGCTCCTCGCCTCCTCCACCCACTTCTTTGCTCAAAGCTCCCTTTTCCAGAATGCAGTCACAGCATCACTGCTGTAAATAGAGTGGGACCCCCTCACCTGTCACTGTTCCTAACAGGTCTGTAACCCTGTGTCAGACTCCTTTTCTCTCTTGGTGACGACCAGGGGGCAGGGCCTGTGTACCTCTCCTTCTATTGTATTGGATGGTCTCCAAAGGCAGAGGCTATTTCTTTACCTTCTTTTGCAGCTTTCATTATGTCCCCACAAGAGGATTCTTTGGAGTAGGGGAGGAGGTATCAGGAAGGAACGGATTTAGGGATCAGTTATTTTGGACATGGGTTATAAGCAGAAAGTGCCCTGGCTTTGGTGAGGAGTAGGGGATTGGTTCCCACAAGGCCTCTGGCTTCTGGGCTCCCAGAGGCTGCCCATGTGACTAACACTCACCTGCTGTGCTCCAGATGCCAGGGCAGGTACTATGACCACACTTGGTTCACTCAACAATTCTTCCTCCCCAGGCTCACTCTGCTCCGTCTCCATCGAGAAGGCACTGCCTGAGGACAGAGGCTTGTACAAGTGTGTAGCCAAGAATGATGCTGGCCAGGCTGAGTGCTTCTGCCAAGTCACCGTGGACGGTAGGTCATGCCCACCCATCACCACTACCCATACACGGGGGTTCCATTTCTCAGCCCCTCCCTTCCCTACCATGCCTTGCCTATGAGACAGAACTGCCCCCAACACTACCCTCCCTGCCCAAAGGCATTCATTTTGGATGTCAACCTATCTTTTGCCAAGAGAAAAAGAGACAGGAAGGAAAGTGGCAGCTCTACTTGATCACCTACATGGCCTCTTTCTTCACCCCTCCCTTGGCCATCCTGTCCCCCTCCCCGTCCTGACCCCCACACCCAGAACCTTCTGAGCTGGGAAGCTGGGGCACTGGGCAGTAGAAAAGACACACCCACAGGAAAATGACTACAGAGTATTTTACAAAAGCCACACAACAAACAAGTGTCCGAGCTGGCAGGACGGACCCAGCAGGGTCAGCCGTGAGGAGGAGGGAGCAGAGCGGGGCCCATGTGGGAGACTTCCTAGAGGAGGTGAGTTGGGACTAAGTCTCTGGATGGAGAGGACAGGCAGCCTCTGCCAAAACAAAACAGTAATAATAATAATAATAATAATACTGCAGAGGGAGGTGGGAGGACACGTCGGGAAGACAGCAGGCCTGCCAGGTCTTAGTGGAGTTTCTGTGTTAGGAAGAGGCAGTGCCAAGCTGCAAGGAACTGGGCTTTGTCCTAGGGAAATGCCAGAAGTGCATTCGTGACTCTTTTTTCTCTCCTTCCTGAGGAGTGTAGAATTGGAGCCTGAGAAGTAGGACGAACCTCGTGATGATTTAGACAAGGAAATGCAATGGAGGGGGAGGGTGTTTCCTGGCGCATTTAGGGCCGAGCCAGGACCAGAACCCCATCCCAAGACTCACAACCCAGTATCATTTCTTTGTATTTGGCACTTACCTGGAAATGTCTCAAAAAGTAGTCTTGGGGAAATAGTTTCTTGCCCTTGAAATGTCTGATTAATAACCATCAGAGACACATCAAAAGCTAGTGTCCAAATAAGGCATCTTGAAGCCCAGCTTGCTTGTTCTTCTCCCTCCTGGGTGTGATCAGTTGAGTTTTGAAGTCCTAGTGTGTCTCACTGCCATTCCACACCATGTAGAGCCCGTGTCCTCATTCTGGACTTTACAGTCGGTTTCCTGATCACAAAGCTGAACTCTATGGAACATGATGAATAGGAGAGAGGTGGAAAAGAATGTCTTTTTTGTAAAAACACAATGGCAGCACAAATTAATTGTTAATAGCCGAAAGGTAAGCTGAACTCATGTAATACTGTGTACTTCTCCTTGGAGATTTGTGCGTGTATGTGCTAGAGGGGCTCTGAGTCTAAGGAAGCAGACTCAGTGGGTCCAAGTTTATGGTCAATTCAGAGGGGGCGTGGGACACATGTTTTGAAGTTCTGCACAGGGGATGCTATGGCTGATGACTCCTGTGTGGGAGTCTGTCCTCACCCAGGCTGTCACCCACTCAGATCACAGTCCTGCTTCTTTCTGTATAGGTGCTGCATTAGTAAAGTATAGCGTTTCTGGGAACTTGATCCTTGAAAGCCCACTTCTAATACCCCTCTGCTCAGTTGGGACTCAGCTAGTGAAGGAGGTTATCGGCTTTTGGAACCTCTTTAGGTCCTATTTGCATGGCTACCTGAAGGCAGGAGAGCAATTCATTCTCCTTATCTGTAAAATGTCAGCACCTTTTCCAGATCTGTTTTCAAGATGAAATTTCCTTTTCCCCTACTGAATACACTTGGGAATTCTTTTTTTTTTTTTTTTTTTAAGGTTTGGGAAATTCATTCTCCAACTTAAAGGGCTTTGTTTGCCCAGAGTCTGCTGGCAGATTCCCTTGTCCGCTCCGCTAATCTTGATGACCATCATTATTTATCCCTAATTCTTTCAAACGCAGAGTTTGACCTCCAGCTGCAAATTGGGAGCTAGGTCTTGGAAGAAGAGCTAGAAAAGTGATAGGAGGGAGCCCAGCTGAGATAACAGGACCGACTCTCAGTCCATTGGGTTTGGTTTTGTTGACAGAAAGGATAAGGCCAGCCTCTTCCCCCTGCTCTTCTTTCCTTGTTGCTATACTTGCAGATATATTAGCGTCCTGTGTGCTGGGTGGGCATTCACCCACATTTAGCTTTATTTTTTCATCAAGAGCCTCTCTAGGAAAGTGGTAAAGGACTGTGGTCGCCTTGACGGCTCCCCTGTCGCCTTTCTATCGTCTGGTGCTCCACCCTACTGGCTAGGCTAGGTCTCCTGCCCTCATTCTGTCCCCTCATCCCCTCAGCTCTCCCTGTTCCCCAAGGCATCAATCATACTTGACTTGGGGATCCCAATGGGTTTGTGCATCCCCTGAAATTACAGGCAAAATGTTGCGTTATGTGGGTTGGAGCATCTTTCTGAAGAAAGGGGTCCGTAGTTTTTAGTCGAATTCTTAAAAGGAGTCATGAATCAGAATACATTGAAGAACTACTTGCCCTAAGGAGCAACAGTGACTGAATTTTCAAGCCCAGCCATTGTGTGGGCTCTTCCAGCGTGTCTCCAGCTGCAACTGCCCACCCGACCTCTGCACAGAACTAGGCCTTCATCCCTCTTATGGGGCAATGAGGTCCATCTCCACTAGGCGATGGGACTACAGGTGGTGCTGACTTCAGACTGGCTTCCTCAGCCACTCAGCAGGGCTGGCCTGGCGTCTGAAAGTCACTATCACTCACTCATCCTGTGCCAAACACCATCGAGACCATACATCTGAGGCCAACATATCTTTCAAAATCTCATAAAAATGAGGCAAATGGGGCTCATTGGCCAGTCCGCATTACCCACACTACTGATTGCCTCATATCTTAAAGATAAGGGATGTCACCTTTATAACACAGCACAGCTGGCTATTTTGATCATGTGTTTGGGTCTTTTTCCTAAGACAAAGGGTGTTTATGTACTTTCTTGATTATGGTCATATCACCCTTCCTTCTGAACTCAGCAGAAGACAAGGGTTAACTTGTGCCACATAGAAGGGAGCTAGAACCTAGAGTAAATGTGGACTTGCCCGAAAACTCATCCGGGAGGAGAACAAGCTGACCCTCAATGCCTGCCCTGGCCAGAGACTGTTGTGCACTTTGCATTTTTAGTCTGTGCAACAGCTGAGCAGGGTGTCTCTCTCAGTGAGCAAACCAAGGCTTACCCAAGGGTCAGCTGCCTTCCGGGCCCCACAGACAGCAGGCGTAGATCCAGTGTTGGGGCTCCACCCTGCACGGTGAATTACAACATGAAATATCCTGGCAGGACTCAGTGTCTGGCTCAGAAACCTGCCCCTTTCCACAGCCTGGTGCAGCCTCCCTGGACAGTGAATTACCACGACGGGGCCCGCTCCCAGAGTGATCCAGACCTTCCTGAGTAACAGCCCTCCCTGCGGGGAGGTCCTTCTGCACATGGGACTCAGAAACCCCTTTACTCTCGTTCCAACCCAGATGAGCAGTGAGGAAACTAAGTCCTTCCTAGGCCAGAATCCCATGAGAGGAGTCAAAAAGCACCTTAGCCCCTCACTGGCTCATCCAGTCGTTCTCAACTCAGGCCTCCTGTCCCCAGCCACCCTGGCTAGGGCATCCAGCTTTTGGTACCAGTGAGACCAGGGCTTTGTGACTACAGAGGGTCATGCATGATTGTGATAGGGAGGGACACTCCAGTGGGTACTCATGCCCTCACTCAGTCATTCAACAAGTATCTGAGTGCCCACTCTTTGCCAGGCACTGCCGTAGGAGCTGGTTTTAACACAGTAAATGAAGTCGGAGAAGTTCCAGCTCTTGGGACTTTTCTAGTGGGAGAGAGGCAGTAATGCAGGTGAACAGCTGTGTCATATCCTCAGGTTATGTCACCAGCTATGGAGAAAGCAAAGCAAGGTAATGGGGAAGGGAGTACCATTTTTGGACGGGGTGGTCGCTGAGGCCCCTCTGAGGAAGGAACATTTGAACAGAGACTGAAGGAAGCCAGGGAAGGAAGAGGGACAAGGTGACAATGAGAGCATAGCCCTGAGCTGAGGACACTGTGCTTGAGGCATTTCAGGATGAGGCAGGAGGCCAGGGTGGTGGAGCCATGAGCAAGGGGCAGGATGGTAGGAAGTGAGGTTGAGGAGGACTGTGGACCAGATCCAGGCAGTGTTGGCTATGACCAAAAAAATGAGATTTTATTCTAAGTGTGATGGGCCAACACTGGACATTTATGAAGGATCACTCATGTCCATGTGATGACCAGACCCAGGATGAGTCAGAGGGAAAGCAGGGAGCACAATCGGGGGTTGCCACAACAGGGGCGGGAAGTGATCAGATTCATAACCTCTTTGGCTATAGAGCTGATAGGAGCTGCTGATGAGCTGGGTATGGAGAGAGAGAGAGAGAGAGAAGTCAAAGATGACTCTTAGTTTTCATGGGGGGAGTGAAGATCAATGGTAGGGTGGGGGGGAGGGCACGATCAAGAGTTTAGTGCATGTGAAGTTTAAGATGCCCATTTGACCTCTCAAGCAGTCCTGTCACATAGGCAGGTGTTTAGATGAACCTGAAGTTGAGGGGGAGGTCAGGGTTGGAGGCAGGATATGGGGAGCCATCCACACACAGAGGCCATTCACTGCCCTGGGGTTGAATGAAGTCCCTGGAGAGTACAGAGGTGAAGATAAGAAGAGGGAGAGAGAGAGAGGCAGGGGCAGGACAGGGGCCTGCGAAGAAGACTAAGAAGGAAGTACTCCAGTGATATGGGAAGAAACCCAGGAGATGGGGGTGTCCTAGAAACCAAATGATAAGAACTTCAAAAAGGAAGGAATGATCAAGATTAATGTTCCAGGCCGGGTGTGGTGGCTCACGCCTGTAATACCAACATTTTGAGAGGCAGGTGAATTGCTTGAGCCAGGAGTTCAATACCAGCCTGGGCTACATGGTGAAACCCTGTCTCTACAAAAAATACAAAAGTTGGCTGTCTGCTGTGGGGCATGCCTGTAGTCCCAGCTACTCAGGAAGCTGAGCCAGGAGGAAGCTTGAGCATGGAAGGTTGAGGCTACAGTGAGCCAGCATTGAACCACTGCACTCCAGCCTGGGGGACAGAGGGAGACCCTGTCTGAACAAAAGGAAGGAAGGAAGGAAGGAAGGGAAGGAAGGGAAGGAAGGGAAGGAAAGAAAGAAAGAAAAGAAAGAAAAACGTGTCAGGTGCTGCTGCCAAATAAAGATGAGCCTGAGCATTGGCTATTGGGTTTGGCAACATTGAGGTCATTGGTGACCTTGCAGGAGGGCTTCAGGGGAATGATAGTAACAACAGCCTCATCCTAGGCATACAGAGACTGAGTCACCTGTTCAAGGTCACCCTAAGTAGCAGAGTGGGAAGTTAAATCCAAGCCTCGTTTCCTAACCACTGTGGTCCACTGTTACCTTGGCCCCTGGGCACTTCTGATTATTGCTTAGCTGATTTTGACCCACCCCTCCTTTGTTGACCTTGGCCCTGCCATATTACTAAGTCTGCTCCCACCCCCACATTTATTCTTTTTTTTTTTTTTTTTTTTTTTTTTGAGACAGAGTTTTGCTCTTTTTGCCCAGACTGGAGTGCAGTAGTGCAATCTCGGCTCACTGCAACCTCTGTCTCCTGGATTCAAACCATTCTGCTGCCTCAGCCTCCCAAGTAGCTGAGATTACAGGCACCCGCCACCACGCCCTGCTAATTTTTGTATTTTTAGTAGAGAAGGGGTTTCATCATGTTGGCCAGGCTGATCTCGAACTCCTGACCTCAGGTGATCCACCCGCCTCAGCCTCCCGAAGTGCTGGGATTACAGGCATGAGCTACCGCGCCTGGCCCAGATTTATTCTTTAAATCATCACAGACAACTAACAGGTATTATGTGGAACTAAATATAATTGCTGTTTTTGTAGGTCAAAAACACTTCAATACTGGTGAATGGTATAGTTCAACCTGATCTGATGGTATAGATCAACACAAAGCACTTAGCACCGTGCATACATGGAGTCAGTACCCAGTAAATGTCAGCCATCACCTTCTGGCTTGGTCACACCTCCCTCACTCTTCTCTTGAGGTGATGTTATTTCCGTTTTCCTTGTGAGGAAGCTCAGACTCAGAAAAGTTCAGGAACTTGCCCAGGGACTCACAGTTCCTAAGCAGCAGAGCCAGAAAGAAGCGGGAGCATCCTGATCTCTCCTCCTTAATATGCTAGCACACTGCTTGCACTCAGTCAGAGAGAGAGGCCAGCAAGGAGGGATGAGCCAACCCAGGGAGAAGCTGAAGCCCAGCCCCTCTGCCCTGCCCCACTGGGGGCCCCTAGAAGCTGGACCCCTCCAAGAGGCTTCCCAAGACCTCACGCCCCCTGCATGGGGTCAAAGTTCAGGGAACCAACCTCTTGAGGGAGACAAAAAAAAAAAAAATGCTGCCCAGACAGCTTGAGTCCAGAGCCCAGGAGTGGAAGGGGTGAGGCACTGTCCATAGAAGGACACGTTTTCCCCTCCATGTAGAGGCCCCCCACTTCCCCACACCTCCATCTTCCTTCCCCACACTTCTTTGGGGACACAAGCTAAGGACTTCAGCCTTAGGGGCCTAGATCTAGCAATGGAGTTTAATTTCATCACAAAATGATTAAAATAGAAAATACAAGCTGCTCTTAAACTTATATTACTATTATTTTTATCCCCTGGGCAGTCATGTGAGCACAAAGCTGGTTTTGATTAGGCACATGGCCCTTCCAGCCCACTCCTTGCTGCAGTTGGCATGGAGGTCTGCTGGCTCTGCATCCCTGGCAGGGCCCTGTGGTGCATGCACAGCCCCACCATGCTGACACTTTAGGTGGAGTGCGGTCACCTCCTGGGCTCCGAGTCTGGGGTGTGCCTCGTTTGAAAGGGGGACTTGAGCCCCTTTCCTCATGGCCAGATGGAAAGATAAAGTGCTGCAGGAACTTCTGAAAATAAGACTCAAAGCACATTACAGGGTAGTGTACTGACACGTCCAGTGAAACCCCAGCACCCTAGAGCCGAGGACGGAGGCAGCAGCAGATGGGGCAGGGCAGGGAGGGCTTTCCGAAGGTGGAAAATTTTAAAGCTGACTCAGAAGTAGGTAAGGGAATGTGGCTATCAAGGGGAATTAATTCATAGGTAAGTGATCATTTTCTTTTTTTTTTTTTTCATTTTTTGGAGACAGGGTCTCACTCTGTTATCCATGCTGGAGTGCAGTGGCATGATCACTGCAGCCTCAAGCTCTGTGGGCTCAGGTGATCCTCCTACCTCAGCCTCCCAAGCAGCTAAGGACTACAAGCACATGCCACAGTGCCCGGCTAATTTTTGTAATTTTTATAGAGATGGGGTTTCATCATGTTGCCCAGGCTGGTCTTGAACTTCTGGGTCCAAGTGATTCGCCTGCCTTGGCCTCCCAAAGTCTTGGGACTACAGGCGTGAGCCACCACACCCGGCTGATAAACGATCATTTCCTGCTTTCCAAAACACTGTTGCATGTGTTCTCTCCTTTGGGCTTTGGAACACCATGAGGTAGAGAAAAAAAGTGATTCCCTTGTACAGATGTGGAAACAGAGACATGGGACAGTTTAAATTATTTCTCCAAGTTCCCAAGATTGCTGATGACAAAGCCAAAGCTAGAGCTGTTCTCTCTTGGTCTCTACTGTGGTGATGCTTGGAAGTAAAGCCCAACACAACCGCATGAGGACAGAAGGAGTCTCAGTCCCTGCTGCCCTTCTTTCAGGAACCCAGGAAAACTGGGCCTCTTATCCTTTGCTTTCTTGTGCCTCAGCTTACTCATCAGTTAAAAAAGCAAACCCGATCCTTCTCCCTCCTCTATGCTGCAAGACTCACCAGGAGAATGAGTGCTGAAGCCAAGGAGTGCAGAACTGCATACATACTCTGCCCTGTACTCCTGTTCCTTAAGAAGGGCCAGGTGCGGTTGCTCATGCCAGTAATCCCAGCACTTAGGGAGGCTGAGGCAGGCAGATCACCTGAGGCCAGGAGTTCAAGACCAGCCTGGCCAACATGGCAAAACCCCATCTCTACCGAAAATATGAAAAATTAGCCAGGCGTGTTAGTGCACGCCTGTAATCCCAGCTACTCAGGAGACTGAGGCACGAGAATCACTTGAACCTGGGAGGCAGAGGTTGCAGTGAGCCGAGATCATGCCACTGCACTCCAGCCTGAGCGACCGAGTGAGATTCCATTTCAAAAAAAAGGGCCAAACAAACGAAACAATTACTGGGTACACCTTTCTTTTTTTTTTTTTTTTTTTTTTTTTTTTTTTTTTGCCGGGGTTTTTTTTTTTTTTTTAAGGGATGGACTTTTTAAATTTTTTTTTTTTTTTTTTTTTTTTTTGAGACGGAGTCTCGCTCTGTCGCCCAGACTGGAGTGCAGTGGCCGGATCTCAGCTCACTGCAAGCTCCGCCTCCCGGGTTCCCGCCATTCTCCTGCCTCAGCCTCCCGAGTAGCTGGGACTACAGGCGCCCACAACCGCGCCCGGCTAATTTTTTGTATTTTTAGTAGACACGAGGTTTCACCGTGGTCTCGATCTCCTGACCTTGTGATCCGCCCGCCTCGGCCTCCCAAAGTGCTGGGATTACAGGCGTGAGCCACCGCGCCCGGCCGCACCTTTCTTTACATTGTCATCCGCGACGGTTAGAAATGCTGGTCTTCAAGGAAGGGAAGAAGGGAGAGCCCCAGACAAGGGAAGCTTAGACTGACTCCATGCCCCTGGTTTATGGCACCCTCATCCCCAGATATCAAGGGGAAGCACTGCCAGGTTTTTCTGCCTCTTGGAATAGTCCTGGAGCCACTCCCTGTGCACTCCCTGTGCTTGAGGAGAGACGAGGAGTTTTCTGTTGGCCAAGTATCAGTCATCCATGGAGCTTCTGGGTCATACCATGCCCAGACCCCAACCCAGACCAATGAAACCAGGACCTGTGAGGTGAGATACCCTGGCACAGGTGCTTCTAACATACAGCTGAGGCTGAGATCCACCGAGGCTGACAAATAACTATGTCCAGAGGATTTTTCTGTAGCTGAGAATGACCGTGATCCTTGGGGAAAATGTCCAGTGTAAGAAAATGAAATCATCCCTGCCCTACAGCTTTCTGCTTCTCTGTGTCCCCATGGAATTGGCGTGCTGGGTTGCAGGCAGCCTTCTGAGGAACTTGAGAGTGTCCACTCCAGATAGCAGGGACCCCTGATGTGCCATCTGGGGCTCTTTTGCCCGTATGGGAGGTGGCAGGAGTCTGGCTTGCAGTGGGAAGTGGAGGCGAGGAAGCGTTTTGGTGTCAAGGGCTACTTGAAAGGGTTGCTTTGGCTGTCTGCTCCCCCGCACACCCTGTCACGTACTGCTAAGAAGTCCCACTTAAAGCCCCTAATGGTGCATGCAGGGCTTTCCGCTGTCTTTGGTGGGGGATTGCCCCCACAGCCCCTGGAGGCCTGTCTGCTTCTGAGCTGCCATGAGCCTGCGACACCCGCACAGGGCCTCCTCCCTGGATTGCCCGGAACAGAGAGGAGGCAGGCGCTAGGCTGGGAAGGAAGCCTGTGGGGTGGTGATGAGTGGAGGGACTCATGCGGGCAGATCCATGTTCTGGGGAAGGCGAGGAGCCTAAATGCCTCCCAGAAGGAGAAATGCATCCAGAGGCAGCTCAGAGTCCACTTGCTGGGAGGAGGATGTCCCCAGCCCCCAGTTCTGCTCCCTGTGCCCACCCCTCAGAGCCCCAGGAGCCCAGTCTAGGCAAGATCAGCCCTGACTGCCAGTCCTGGAGGCGGATGTGAGAGGGCTCTTCCTCCCCAGCCAAGCCTCAGGAATGTGGTGAAGCCTCCGCTGGAAAGTCCCCCCACCTACCCCCGCCCCCACTGAGCTTCCTCTCCTCAGGAGCAGGAAAAGAACGCCCAGGGAGAGGGCTCCAAGGGGGAGACTGTCTCTCAGTGCCGTCCCCAAAGAGCACTCCTTGTGGGGAAAGGAAGGCCAGTGAATGTGCTGGGGCCCAGTGATAGCCACTCAACCAGCTCCTCCTTATCCCATTTCCCGGGTGGTTTCCCCACAGTGTCCTGGGGGCCGGTGAGGACCTTCCCACCCAGCCCAGCCAGCCAAGTGATGTTTCCCTGCTTGCCCTCCATGAGGGAGGGTTTCCTCTGGCAGAGGGAGTGTGGAGCAGAGCCCAAGGGCAGGCACCGCCCAGCATCTTTAGGTCCGCCCAGCAGGCAGCTGTGCCCAGCTTCACTGGGCCTGTTGGGGGAGGGCTAGCAGAGGCCCCACAGTGGGGCCTAGACCCTGTCTCAGAGGGGAGGTGTGCTGGCTGCCTGCTCAGAGACCTCCGTTTGGTTTGTCACTGCAAAGTTTGGTCTGCAGAAGAAAGTCGGAGAAATCAGAAGCTGTGTGCCAGCTCTAGTCCATGAGCCCAAGAGCAGGGACCCTGTCCCCTCCTCCCCCTATTGGAGAGACAGCCTTTTGGAGACCCAGGATGTCTAGCAGGAGGGAGACAAGGCCTGATGGAGGAGAAAGCCGGGAGGGTGAGCAAGGGGTGACTGTGCCCCGACTCTGCCAGCAATGGCATTCCTGGGGGATCATCCCAAGCTCCCAGGGCAGCCTGTGCGCTCATCTTGCCAAGGTGACGGTGCTGTCTTCACCGCATTAATCAGGCCCAGGGCAGTGGACGGCCCTTCTTTGGTGCTCTCATGGAGGGTGAAGGAGGTTGCCTGGACGCAGGCACTGTTCTGTCCAGCAGGCACAAAAGGCCCTCAGAGTTGGGGGAGGAGTTTGGTCGAGGTGGGATTTTGACCGAGAGGCCCCCTCTGCTCAGTTCCTCAGCGGCTGCTGACTAACACTGGTTGTTACCTGTTTCGTTCCAGATGCCCCGGCCAGTGAGAATACCAAGGCCCCAGAGATGAAATCCCGGAGGCCCAAGAGCTCTCTTCCTCCCGTGCTAGGAACTGAGAGTGAGTACTCGCCCAGCTTCACCAGGCAGAGGCAGGGGCAGGGACTGAGGGCAGCCTCAGAGCCCCCACTTCCTGGTCACTCACTGTTGCCCGAGCTCCTGGAAGTCTGATGTCCGCCCACACCCCGAAGTGCCCAATAACAGAACCAGTTCCTTCCTTCATGCCTTCTCTGGCACCTCTCTCCATGGGATACCTTTCTGGCAAACTCCTCTGAAAAGTCCCTCATCCCTGAATTCTTCCTCACCTCAGCTCCCAGAGTCAACACCTGGCTCCTCCACTCTCTCCTTCCCAGTGTCACGGAGACGTGTCTGGGTCTCATCCTCCCTCCTCCATTGTACAGAGTCTGTTCAAGCGATTACCTTTCAGAATGACACATGCTGTGCCTTGCTCATGGAAGGCAAATCGCAGTGTGGTATAAGAAGCCGAGAGAGAAAGGAGACTCTCCATGACCATAGACAGCTACCTTCCTCTTTTTGGATCTCAGCTTCCCCAGAGCCCACACATCCATTAGGCACCATGCGTAGGGTCCACAATGCTTTTACAGGCCTGCCAAATGCTGTAATAGCTTATAAAATTAGAAGAAAAAAGTGAACTTTTAAGTCAAAGACAATGTTTTAATTCATAACATGAATATATTCATCTTTATACCCATGCAGTTATAAAGTAATTTACATAATTCAAATATAATACTTGATATATAATTCAATCTATGTACATTTTTTTTGGTGGAGGAGGGGGCTATAAAGGCAGAAGGGCCTCAAAAGTCACAATGTGACCCCGGCTGCCCTTATAATTTTTAATCTAATTTTGACAGCAGAACTATCCTTTGAAACCTACAGTTTCAACAGAGGGTGCAGAGTCGTTTGAACATCCCCAGCACATGCTGTGTTTTAAAACAAACAAACAGAAAACAAGATAAGCTCCTAATTGCCCCTACTGATAGAGAAAAGTAATTGAGCCTGATTAATTCAGACTACAGTCTTCTTCCATTACAACGCAGTGTTTGTGACTTTGTTTTATTCTTACCTTCCTAATGATGAACTTGGGTTCCTCAAACATACCCCAGCCAGGCTGTTGGGGGAATGCAGCCTTCAGTATGTTGGGGCAGCGAAATTGGAATTAATTTCTCGTTGACACTTAACCAAGGTAGATAGCCTGAGAATATCAAGAATGGACATTTAATAAGTTGTTGGGAATGCATACATAATACCAAGAAAAACCTAGTGAGAATGGGTTAATAATTTTATCTTCCAAAAATATTCCTTGGGCCCGTGCTATACTTGGTATGGAAAACCGTGAGCAGAAGAGATAAGAGAATGTAGGAAGGGCACCAGGGGCTGTGAACTGGGGCTATGGCATGGCTGTCCCCCACTTCTGGGTGCAGAAGCTGCAGTGCAGGGGTTGATCTGGTGGGCGGCCTCCAGCCCTCAGCTCCAGCACACCCACTCCAATGAGCCTTCGAGGAGGTGAGATGGGGTCAGAGCCAAACTGTGGAGGAGGAAAACAAGCTTGAGACGATGAGCAGAGCAGGAGTTGGGCTGTCTGCCCTGAGAACAGAGGCTGTGGAAACACCATGCAAGTTGTCACTGTCCGAGTCTGGAGCAGCGGCTCGCACCCCTGGCTGCATGTTATATTCACCTGCGGAGCTTTTAAACCACTGCCACGCAGGCTTCCCCTGCCCCCAGATCAATTACATCAGAATCTCAGGGGTGGGTGCCAGGCCTCAGTATTTGTTCAAGCTCCAGGTCACCCCATGTGCAGTCAAGCTGGAAACCAGCTGTTCCAGGGAGAAGCCTGGTGCCCACACTGTGGGTCTTGAGAAGCAGAAGGGGGTCTCCCCTGCTGCCTCTGTTAAGTGTGGACCCGCCTCGGGGACCCTCACATCAGCATCCTCAGAGTATCGCGTTGCCCAGAGAGCAGAGCAAGGCACCCTGTGGTGGGGAGGCTGGAAGGAGGGAGTGAAGCTCCATCCGAGTTAGTAGGGGAGCAGCAGGCTGGCAGCAAGTGCTTCATCTCTGCAGAAAACACACATTCACAACTGGATTAACTCCAGTAGACGCCACTTGGATCTCACTCTGTGTGCAGAGCCCCCATGTTGGAATTTCAGACATCTTGCCCCTGAAAGAATGGCAGTGTGTATCTCCACACACTCCAAAGTCACGGCCACTTTGTACCCCTTTGCTGGCCCACCGCCCCGCCCCCCACCCCCGTCACCCCAAACCTGCCGCCCCAGCACTGAGAGCAATGCCAGGCTGGCTGCAGCTGCCCTCCACCTGCTTGCACCCCTGCCCTCTTGTCCTTCAGAAGCCTGTACCCTGGGGGCCTGAGAGACACCCTGGGGTTTGTTTCTGGAGCGTCTTGAGAAGGCGGCTGCCCAGAGATGGAAAGTGAAGATGTCTTTTAGGTCTGCACCCGTTCTTTTCTCCCTTTGGAGGATAATTCTTAGTTTATTAATTATATACATTATATATGCACACATTCTTATTTAAGCATTTTAAACAATATAGAAATATACTATGTATAACGTGAAAGTCCTCTTTCATCTACCCCCAATTCCACTCAAGCCCCAAAAATCCTCAATGACTTTTTTCCATGCATTTTTATATACATGCACAAGTACATCAATTGCGTTTTTGCCTCACAGAGATGGAATCACACAGTCTGTACACCTCTGCAACCTGCCTTTTTCTCTTAGCTTTGCCATCCCCAGTCCCAGACACCTCTGATTCCATGAGCGATCTGGCTGTGTGTGTGTGTGTTCATCTGTGTCAAGGGCTGAGAAGTACCTAGTCTAAGAGGGAAATCCATCTTTCCTGAGGTGAGGCTGAGTGATTTTCTCATCAAACAGATGGTGACCAGGTCCCTCTTCTGCACACCTCCCTCCCTGCTGAGCACTGAGGAGCATGAGGGGAAACCCAAGGGCATCCACCCCAACCCAAGCAAGGACAGGGTGAGAGAAAGCAGACAGAAGTACAAGTTAACCTGCCAGACACCGACTCACAAGTGCAGGGGGGAGGTGGGAGCAGCTTGGGAGGATTTTGGGATGAGGAAAGCAGGGTCAGGTTTTGAAGGAGAGGAATGCGGTTTATGTGGTTTGACTGGAGAGAAAATGGTAACATCAGATGGGGAGGAGGCAGACAGGGAGGAGCCACCCAGATGCTGGAGTGAAGATTGTGAGGGCACCTGTCTCAGGACAGCTGCAGGCTGAATAAAATCAGAGTCTACCGAGTGCCTGTGCACTGGGAGCACCTCAGGAGCTCGATCTGTGTCACTTCAGCCAAGTCTCACTCAACTGCGCTATAAATAGCTGTTCCCATTTTAGGGATGAGCTAAACAGAGCCTCAGAGAACTAAACTGTCCTGTCCAGGGTCTCACAGCTAGTAAGGTGTGGAACTGTAGTGCCAACCCTGACCTACGTTCTGGCCACTACACCCGGGCCTGGCCGCAGTCTCAGGACATACTCTGTGCTGTCCACATGTGGCTTGGCCGTATGTCCCCTGGCTCATTGCGGGTGGCAGGAGGACTGGCTGATAGGACTGGCTTTAGGCTGCCACTAAAGCTGGGGGAAGAAGAGCTGCAGCCAGCTTGCCTCCCTGGACCTTGAGACCTCTCAGTGTTTGCTGTGTGCCTCTTGATGGGAATTTTTTATACCTATTTTGATATAATTTCAAATTTACAGAAACATTGCAACAATAGTACAAGGAACTCTTGTATGCTCTTTATTTAGAGTCACCAGTTGTTTACATTTTGTTTCACTGTTTTGTCATTCTCTCTATATATATATTCATTTATTTATTCATTTAGATAGAGATAGGTACCTACCATTTTAGGCCAAATTGGAGACATCATGCCCTTGACTTCTAATTATTCTGTTGTCCTAAGAACATAACTAAAATGCAACTATTGAAATCAAAATCAAAGAGTAAATTTGTCATTGAACCAATACTGTTGTCTAATTGATTCACAGTCTACATTTATTGTCAGTTGTTCCAATAATGTTCTTTATGGCTATCTTTTTCTCCTGTTGAATATTTAATAATAACACTCCTAAAACACTTTGTGTACTTCTCCAGCCCAGAGTGGGTCCTCTCCTCCCTTTGGAGATGGAACAGGAAAGAAGTTCACAGGCCCAGGGAAGAAACACCCCACACTCTTCCGTCTAAGCTTGAGCAGGGCATGGGGAGACAGAGATACTCCTGTCAGACTCCGGGTGCCAACTTACTATGCTCAGTTCTGGGGCAACACTCAGGCACAAGACACAGCAAGAAAGCCAATGAGGTAGAAAGCAGGAGATGAAGGTCTTGGTTCTCCCAGTAATTAAATATGTGGCCTTGGTCAAAGCCCTTCATTCCTCTGGACCTGGGCTTCCTTGCCAGTTAAATGGGGAGTTTCTCCAGCTGACCCCAGGCCTTTCCCGACTCTGACATCAGCATCAGCCCATTGGATGGAAAGCTTTTGAGTGACACAGTTCACTTAAGATTAAAAACTCTCCTTCATATCATCTGAAGTGTGAAGGAGTCCAAAGCTACAGCAAGCATAGTTTAGGTCACACAGCAGCAAAAGTGTCCTGAGGGAAAGAGGCCTTAAGCATACAGGTTTAGGGGAGTCCCAGCTGGAGGGGGCCCAAATGGCCAGGGGAGTTCTTGGGAATTTTGTGTGAGGGGAGACAAGCATGCTGGCTGTGTGAAGGAGGCATTGACGGGGCTTAAGAAGTGGCCTTAGGAAATGCACATGAGGTGATGCCAGTTTGATAGTAGACTCTAGGAATTCCTCCTAGCAGTCTGCATAAATTGATGGTCTTTCAGAAGAGACATAAATGGGCATCCATGTGGGGCTTTTACAACTTGAAGACATTAACCGGGTCCTGTTCATCTCCAAAACTTCAGTAGCTGGTCCCTCAGTAGGTTTATAATAAATATTTGATTTTCAAACCAGTTCATAAGTTCCCATGCTCCAAGGGTCCCTGCCTCCACTGTGGTTCTGTCACTGGGGATGATGCCGATGGAACATCCCTTTGTAGTCCATGCCTGGCCTTGGTCTGAGCTTCATCTCTGACATCAGTCACTTTGGAACATCCCAGATTATGAGACTCTCAGATATCTTTGCCTAGACCTCCCATATGTGTCTGCCTCTAAAATGGAAAGTTGTGTCAATTTGAAAGCATCTCTGGATATTAAAAACTGTATCCAGTTTCCATGCAAGATTTCCCCAGGATCAAATCTTTTTTTTAAACATTCCTCTGCAGGTCATGGGGAATGTTCAATCCTGATGGGATTCAAAAGGTGGAAGAGAGATTGGGATTTGGCATCAAGACTTGCCTGACAGTGAAAGATGTGGGGCCCTGGGAGAGAGACTGGGCTATTTCCATGAATGTTTCTGAAAGCTGGCACCAACTCCCAGTTACTCCCAACCAAAGTGTGGGTCTGGGAGGAGGAATAGTGCCTACCTAGCACACTCCCACCCACAGGTATGTGACCCTATAACTTCCACCCACTACTCCTCCCAACTCCTTCCCCAACTCTCCCAGTGTCTCCCATAAGCCAGTGAAATGGCCAGAGTGGGGACCTGGAGGGTACCCAGTGAGCAATGCTGGCACCCCTGGCCCAGCACACCTCTTTCATAACCATCCTGACGCTCTGCGTCCTGGGGGTTTGGGAATGGATGTTTGCAGTAATCAGAGGAGCGCTGTTTCTTTGGAATCTTCTTGTGTGACAGTCCTTGCTTTGAGGAAGGTGAGCAAGAAATTTGCCCAGAGATGTTAATTCTGGGAAAATGACCAATATTCCTCCACATATCTGTAAGGATGTACTGGTTGGGGCCAGTGTGTGCAGTGGGGGAGTGGGTCAGGTCACCCAGGGCCAGTGTGGTAGGACTCAGCCTTCCGTCCTCAGGTGCCCCCACCTCCTCCCTGCTCCCATACGGCCTTATGGGGTGGGTGCTCGCTCCACACTCAGCCCAGCCCGAGTCCTTTTCAGGAGCCTTTGGCAGAAAGTTCATGCTGATTTAGGGAATTGTGAAGGATTTGATGTCTATTTTTAACTACCTACCTAAAAAGGGAAATGTCCCCAGAGAGGCAGACATCCAGGGACCTCCCTATACCCAAGGCTGGTAGGGCTAGTTCCCTAATTCTCCTTTGCTTTCCATTATCTCAGACCTTTTGACTCTGCAGACCCACCTTCAGGCTCTGCACCTATCTTGCGAACGTTTGCTCTGGTCTCTCTGCCCTGCTGATTTTCCATGTTTGAGAGTGAGGCATTCAGGTGCTTTCAGACTGAGCATCTGGAAACTTCCGTGGGTTACTGACCTCCTTTTTCCCCCCTCCCAGGACGGTTAGGGCTTGGGTCGGCTGGAACAGATTAACTGGACAATTAGGAGGCTGGCCTCCCCCACCCCTGCTCCAGGTTTCCCAGGAGCCTTCCAGATCCAATGTTTTGACTCATGTTTTTATTGGGCTATTTCACTTCCTCTAATATCAATATTCTATCTAGAGTGGAAGGCTCAGCACCTGGCAGTTTTGATCCAAGATGCGACAGCAGAAACTGATCCTTTTAATAGAAAGTTATGTAAAAATTCAAGCCCCAGGGCTATATTTCTCAGCATCAGTGCCCAGGGCTGGGGAAGAATATTCCTTGGGAATTCCCAGGTTAACAGAAATCCTTAAGGGTTTCACTTATTCCTTTATGGCCATTTATCAGGCATGTGCCAGGTACTATGCTAGGGCACTGCAGATACAGAAGGTAGATCCTATCCCTGTCCCCAGAAGCTTGCCATAGTGTGTATGTTGGGGACAGGTTTCTGAAATAGCAGTGCCTGATGAATGCTGTGATGGAGCTACCTCAGAGGGCCATGAACCCAGTGGGGCATTAGTGGTACTTGAGCTGGGACCTGCCCAAAGAATGTGCAAAAGCCATCCAAGAGAAGAGGGCCCAGCATGTGCAAAGGAGCGAAGGCAAGAGCCTGGTGTTGCAGAAACTGAAAGACATTCCATGTAGATTACAGAGCAGTACTTCCCAAAGGAAGGTGCAGGGACCAGCAGCAGTAGCAGCACCAGCACCTGGAAGCCAAGAATCTGTGTTTTTATTAAGTTTTCCAGGCAATCATAAGGTAGGCTAAATTTTGAGAACCACTAATATTGAGTGTCGAGGGTGTGATGAAAGTTGTCCCCTCTTGGGAAAGCCAGCAAGAAAGTTGGGGATGAAAGCCAGGGACAGAGCTCAAAGACCTCATAAGACGAGTTGAATTTGATCCTGAGTGGCAGTGGGCAGCCACTGAACAGATTCGGGCAGTGAAGTGACATCAGATTTGCATTTGAGAAAGATCACTTTGGCCACAGTGTGACAGATGTGATGGGGGACAGGGGACCAGAAGCCTAGGAGGTGATGCAGTTGGGACTACAGTGCTGATGGTGGGAAGGCAGAAATTGGCAGACTGAGGAGGTGCTCAGTTGGTGTAGTCAACAGGCATTAGTCAGGGGATATGGGCAGGGAGGGGGCCTTGGGAGAAATGGGGACAAGGAGCAGGTGTGAGGAAAAGGTCTTGGATTTGGTTTTGCACATGGTGGGCTGGCAGTACGTGTTTGGCATCTCCCTGGGAGATGATGGTCAGGTAGTTGGATGAATTGGTACGGGCTCAGGAGAGAGGTGTGGCTTCAGGGGAAACGGAGGCAAGAGAATAGGGGATGGAAAGAGGAGCTCAAAGGGCAGCGGTGAGCACAGTACCCTGGGGCAGTGCTCTACCAGGAAGGATGTGTTGCCTGAGCTGACTGCCTAAAGGAGGTGGCTGAGCCCCTCCTCAGAGGGGCAGCCTGAGTAGGGCATGCTCTACCCTCCCTGCCTGTCCCGTGGCCAGCAGCCACTATGGAGTTTGCAGAGGTGCTTGGGTTTTCTTTTCCTTCTAGGATGTTCCTCTCTGACTGGCTAGTACATAAAGTTTATGGTGTCAGAGAAGGGGATGAGAGACAAAGGGCTGACAGGAATAATAAGATAATAAGAGTGACTCCAGAGGAGAGGAAACAAGTTTGTGAGCCAAGGAGTACTGTGAGTTTGGGCATCTGGACAAGCAGAATGTCCCCTCTTCTGAGGACCTGGACTGGGGAGAAGAAGCACAGGTGCTACATGAGAGCTCTCAGGTTAGTGTAAGGCTGAACTGGCCAACAGGGTGGTGTACCACATAGCTGAAGGGGCCAAACTTGCCCCAAAGGACAGAGAAGTCCTCTGGGGATCTGTTTGTTTCAGAGAGGGGGATGGTGGGGGGAGGGGCTGATGTTAGAGCATTCACTTAGGCTGAGCATGGTGGCTCACTCACCATCACGCCTGTAATCCCAGCACTTTGGAAGGCCGAGGTGGGAGCTCACTTGAGCTCAGGAGTTTGAGACCAGCCTGGGCAACATAGTGACTCTCTACAAAAAATTAGCTGGGTGAGTGCTGAGATGGGAGGATCACTTTAGCCCAGCAGGTTGAGGCTACAGTGAGCTGTGATCATGCCACTGCACTCATCCTGGGTGACACAGCAAGGCCTTGTGTCAAAAAAAAAAAAAAAAGAAAGAAAGAAAGAGAAAGAAAAAAAAAAAAAAACATGCACTGTGTGCTATACTTTCTTTATAATGTAGCTTAACTCCACAACAAATTTTATTTATTCCATACCCTGGCTGGCAGGAGGCTTGGGTCCCATTTCCAGCTCCAGAACATCTGGTTTTATGAACCCAGCAAGTCACCAGACTTTTATGAGATGCCATCTCCTTTTTCATAAAATGGAGATATTATGATGCTCCCTGCTGTATTTGATTGGGATAAGAACCAAGTGAAACGCTCCCTCTGAGAAACCGGGTTTTACAATCAGGTGTTTTCTGCCTATAAGCCTAGTACACAATTAGTGGATTTCAGCAGATGGTCGTATAAAATATGTATAGAATAAGATATAAAACATTGTTAACACTTAAAATTGTTTTTACTGATAGGAACCAAGCCAGCTTCAAATGCTAACCAATTCAAATAATGGTAGCTCCAAATTTACAGAACAAACATAAAAATTTGGCCTTCAATCCTATTTAACTATGACACTGAAAGATTAGTTAGGGCTTCACTTCCAGTCAAATGGGTTTACCCAGAGCCACCAAGTATGGGGCAGGACTTTGGAGTCCCCTGATTTCATGTTGCGCTCCTAGCTCTTCACCCCAGGGACTGTCAACCTCCTTCCCACACCCTCTGGTGCCCACCCCACTGGTGATGCCCATCCACAGCTATATTAGTCTTCCAGGGCTGACTTAAAGCATGGCAGACTGGGTGGCTTAACCACAGAAATTGATTCTCACAGCTCTAGGCTAGAAGTCCAAGATTGAGGTTTCTGCTTGAAAATGGCAATCTTTCCCCTGTGTCCTCACATGGTCTTTTCTCTGTGCGTGCGTTTGTCTGGTCTCTCTCGCTCTCCTCTCTCCTTCTCCCTTCCTCCATCTTTCTCTCTCGCTCCTTTCTCTCTCTCTCTCTTCTTCCTAATCTCTTCTTATAAGGACAGCAGTCAAATTGGACTATGGCCCACCCTAATGGACTCATTTTAATTTAATTACCTCTTTTAAGGCCCTATTTCTAAATACGGTCACATTCTGAGGTACCAAGGGTTAGGGCTTCAACATGTGAATTTGAGGAGACACAATTCAGCCCATGACAACAGCCCTCCACGTAGCTCCTCTGAGCAGATGGCCTCCTCTCTCCAGAGATCAGATCTGGGCTCCAGTAGAAGCCCTCTCTTCTTCCCTGGAGGGCCTCTCTCTTCCCAACAGTCCTGGACGAAGAGGGGCAGGGCCTTTGTGGCTCAGCCAGTCACAGGCATCCCATATCGCATCTGGTCTCCCCCACCAAAGGATTTGGCTCCCCATGCTCTTCCCTCTAGCATCTTTGGGCTCTCCCTCTCCACTGTGCCCCAGCCGTTACTTTCCACCTTGTCATCTTCTCTCTTTTCTCACCTCAGAAGAAACCTGAGCTTCATATTCCCTCTTGTTTCCTTGTTTCTCTTTGTTCTTTCACCTCCAGCATCGTTGACTATTTCATTCCCCACTGTTTACTCAAGAATCTCCTCTGGGGTGACTTTGGACCATGCTGTCCCATGGAACCTGGCCTCTCCAGCATCACCATCTCTCACTCCATGCTGGGCACACCTGGCGCTCTTCCCAGCATCTGTCCTCCTCTACCCTTGCTTGTTGCAACACTCCTGCTCTCAGGGTCCTTCCACAGCCCTCTCCCATGTCTCAGCTTCTTTACTGTGGACACACCTGGGATCGAACCCTGGCCTCCACTCATCTTTCATTGCACTCTCTTTCCCCAAGGAAATGGCCCATCTTCATGGTTTCCATTCTAATGGCTTCTTTAATTCTGGAATCTTTCACTTCCAGTCTCCACCAGCCTCCCTCTGGAATTCTGATCCTGGGCTTCTAACCTACAAACAGATTCAAACAGATTAGTCTGGTACTCCTAATTCTATATTCCTTCAGTATGACTTTCCACGTGTATCTACGCAAGAAATCTCGAAGTAATCTGTGTACCTCCCTCTTGTTTAGCCCCTTAAATTCTTTTAACTTTCCTCTGCCTCTCATTTGCCTCTTCTTTTCTGCATGGATCTTGATCAGTGCCTTCCAAGGTATGGCAATAGCCTCCTAATTGGATCTGTCCCCCAAGAGCTGGAAAGGCCTATCAGGGACCTCTAGCCCAGCCCGACTGCTGTTTGAGTGAGGACTCGCTGTTCACTCAGGACAAAGCCTCAGCTCAACTCTCTGTGATGAAAGAAATGTCCCACATCAACACAATGTGATAGCTACTAACCACATATGGTTATTGAGAACTTGAAATGTGACTAGTGCAACCAAGGAACCAAATTTTTAATTTTCTTTCTTTTTTTCTGAGATAAGGTCTCGCTCTTCACCCAGGCTGGATTGCAGTGGCAAAATCATAGCTACTGTAACCTCGAACTCTTGGGCTCAAGCAATCCCTCCCAACTAACTGAGACTACAGGCATGCACCACCATACCTGGCTGTTTTTATTGTTTTTTATAGAGACAGGGTCTTGCCGTGTTGCCCAGGTTAGTCTCGAACTCCTGGCCTCAAGTGATCTTGCCACCTCGGCCTCCCAAAGCGCTGGGCTTACAGGCTGAACCACTATGCCTCACCTTAATTCTGTTTAATTTAGAGTGTCCACTATCCTCATACCCCTGCTGTCCAATATCAGCCCTGTGCTTTGCCAGCCTCCTCCAAACATCACCCTGATTCTCACCTCTGAGCTACTGTCTGTTCCTGACCTGTGGGTTCTCCCCTTTCTCCAGTTCAGACCTTCCCTAGCCTTCAGGTCCATCTTACATCCTATCTTTTAGTCTTCTAACTAACCATCTCCTCCACCAACAGTGTTCTTTTTCCATTCAAACAGCCACATCATGTTGACTGAATAACACATCTTTTTTATAACTTTCTATGTAATTTATCTTGAAATAATTTGAGACTCACAGAAAACATTGTAAAAATAGCATGAAAAATTATTGTATATACCCTTCATCTAGATTCCTCAAAGGTTAACATTTTACTATGTTTGCTTTTTATTTTTTTGAGATGGAGTCTCGCTCTGTCACCCAGGCTGGAGTGCAGTAGCACGATCTCAGCTCATTGCAGCCTCTGCCTCCCGGGTTCAAGCGATTCTCCTGCCTCAGCCTCCTGAGTAGCTGGGATTACAGGCATATGCCACCACACCTGGCTAATTTTTGTATTTTTAGTAGATATGGGGTTTTGTCATGTTGGTCAGGCTGGTCTCAAACTTCTGACTTCAGGTGATCCACCCGCGTCAGCCTCCCAAAGTGCTGAGATTACAGGTGTGAGCCAACACACCTGGCCTTGTTTTTCATGTATTCTTTCTCTCCCTCTCTTTTTCCATTTCTCTCTTCCTTCTACTTCTCCACACATATATACAAGTATATATACACACACATATATATATACACACACACATATATATACGTATATACTATGAACAGTTTGAAAGTAATTTGCACACAGAATACCCTCTACACCTAAATACTTCAGTGTGTATTTCCTAAAAACAAGAACAATCTCTTATAAAGCCACAGTTTGATGATCAAAACATTAAATTAATACTAATCCAATACTATCATCTAATTTATTGACCTTATTCAGATGTTGCCAGTTATCCTATAAATGTCCTTTATGGCAAAAGAAAAAGAAAAAAAAGCCTTTCCTCTTTCCTGTGGACCACATACCTTGACATTTAAGACCCTGAGGCCTGATTTCTTATATTGTTTGGTTTCCTCCTCAGTACCCAGGTTAGTCGTGTATCCTGACTGGCATTTGCCTGGCACACAGTAGGCCCTGAGTAACTTTTTGGAGATGGACGGATGGATCAATGATGACAATGAGCCAGAGTGAACTTGGTGGAAGCTCTCACCCTGGGCTTAACCACACAGCCGGCAGCCATCCGCTCCGTGATCTCAGTGTGCTCCTGTCAGGGACTGCTGCCTCACGCAGTCCTCCTGGGGCATTCAGTGGGCAGCAGCACGCGTCCCCTTGTGGAAATGCATAACAAGTTCCACCAGTTACCAACTTGTCTGTGGTCACAGGACAACCCATATCCAAGCCAATGACACCACTTCCCCTTCATCTGCAGAGGTGAAGCTATCTGGATGAATAGTTGTCAATATTAGCCCACTCGTTCATTCAACAAATCGTTACTGAGTGCCTACTACGTGCCAGGCACATTGGTACACAGCAGTGAACCAAAAAACTCCCTGCCCTCAGAAAGCTCACAGTTTAGGGGGAGGAGAAGGGCAGACAGTAAATAAATAAGTGAAGATACAGTTTTTCACATGGTGATAAGTGCCATGGGGTAGGGGGTGGGGGACATAAAGCAAGATGAGAAGGATGAGGGCTCCTGGGGGCAGGGCTGCCCTTTGTAGGGGGTGGTTAGGGAAGATCTCACTGGTGGCTTTTCCTCATTTTTTATGTTAAGGTATAATTTCCCTGCAGTGAACTTCACCCTCTTTAGTGTACAGTTCCGTGAGTCTTGATAAATTAATATAATCATGTGACTCTCAGCATGGTCAAGATCTGGTTCTGTCACCACAAAACATTTCCCTGTGCCCCTTTGCAGCCCACCCCTCCCCCACCCCACCTCTGGCAACCATTCATTAATCTGTTCTCCATTCCTATAATTCTGCCTTTTCTAGAATGTCATATAAATGGAATCATATAGTATGTGACCTTTTGAGTTTGGCTTCTCTGAGCAGAAGAAAAAGATAAATCATTGAGATTCGTCCATGTTCTGTGTATCAGTAGTTTGTTCCTTTTCATTGGTGGCACCAATGTACCACAGTTCATCCATTTGGATACCTTCTAGTTTTTGGCAATTATGAATAAGACCCCTGCAAATATTCGCATCCAGGTATTTGTGTGCCTCTAGGTTTTCATTTCATTTGGATAGATAGATTAGATGGCTTTTGAGCAAAGACATGGAAGAAATATGAAACAAGCCATGACAACAGCTCAAGATGTTCTTGCACATGCGCTATACTGTGATTTAGCCAAGTGAATAGGTTTGTGCTGCATAACTTTTCTGTTTGAGTCATTTTTCTCATTTGAGTTATTTGGAGGAAGTAGGAGTAAGAAGGGAGGAGACCATTTATTCATTCATCCATTCATCCATCCAACAAACATTTAAAAAAATGAAAGCCACCAGTCCACAGTCTGTGACCCAAAGGAAGCTTGCGACCCTTGGATCCACACCAAAGGCTAATTTTAGTTGGTTTATCTGACATGACATAATTTCCTTTCTGAGTTTCCTGAAAGTTAGGGTGAGAGAGTGGTTAATGAGTGTGGCATTATCATCTTCGAAAAGGGCTCTGGGAGCATAAGCATTTTGGGGAGTTTTTAACCTCATTGGAGGCTTCAGGGATCCTTTCATAGGTCCCTGAGAACTGATATTCTTTTTTGTCCATGAGGTTGGCTGTATGAAAGAGCAAGGTGATCTCTCAAAAGACATATTCATTTACTTTATTTATTTATTTATTTATTTATTTATTTTGAGACAGAGTCTCACTCTGTCACCCAGGCCGGAGTGCAGTGGTGCAATCTCTGCTCAGAAGAGCCTCTGCCTCCCAGGTTCAAGTGATTCTCCTGCCTCAGCTTCCTGGATAGCTGAGATTACAGGTGCACACAACCATGCCCAGCTAATTTTTTTTGTATTTTTAGTAGAGATGGGGTTTCACCACACTGGCCAGGCTGGTCTCAAACTCCTGACCTCAAGTGATCCACCTGCCTCGACCTCCCAAAGTGCTGAGATTACAGGTGTGAGCCACTGTGCTCAGCCTGAAAAGACATGTTCAAATAAGAGTCCTCCCTGGATGAGGGGTCAGTGTATAAGACTGCATCTTCCTAGGATCAGGAGCTTTGTGAAGAAACAGAACTACAGGAAATAACTTGTGGACTTCTTTGTTCCAGGTGATGCAACTGTGAAAAAGAAACCTGCCCCCAAGACACCTCCGAAGGCAGGTAATTGGCCATGGCACTATCTGGGGGCAAAGAAGTCATCTGCCATGGGGGTTTTGCCTTTACCTTGCTAGACTGACACCTGGGTATGTGATCCCAGGAGACACCCCACTGCAACCCCACCCCCACCCTCAGTTCCACCTGTGCATTTTTCAGGCTGTTTGCTCGTGGAGAGCCTCTGCACAGCCTGGCTCCTGGTCCCATTCCACAGCTTGGTCTTTCCTTCTGCTTCCCATGTTGAAGGCATCACACAGGACTAGCAGCTCTGCTGCCTGCCCCTTCTTTGAATTCTGCCCTGCCATCCATCCCCTGCTCTGCCCTTGTGCACATGACCCCTTCGGGGCTATTTTGTGCCTGGCTCTGTGTGTCCTTGTTCTATGGAGCCCTTGTTGTTTTCCACTGGATGACACTTGAGGACTTGAATCAAGCCTGCCAGCCAGGGTGACCTGGAGGTTAGAAGGCAAGGTGCTGCTTAATTCATAGGTGAGTTAGGACCTCAATTCAAAAAATTAGGGTAAGGCCGGGTGCGGTGGCTCAAGCCTGTAATCCCAGCACTTTGGGAGGCCGAGGCGGGCGGATCACGAGGTCAGGAGATCGAGACCATCCTGGCGAACACGGTGAAACCCCGTCTCTACTAAAAAAAAATACAAAAAACTAGCCGGGCGAGGTGGCGGACGCCTGTAGTCCCAGCTACTCCTGAGGCTGAGGCAGGAGAATGGCGTGAACCCGGGAGGCGGAGCTTGCAGTGAGCCGAGATCCTGCCACTGCACTCCAGCCCGGGCGGCAGAGCGAGACTCCGTCTCAAAAAAAAGAAAAAAAAAAAAAAAAAAATTAGGGTAAGACACAAATTCCAGTACAACCAATAAATGGAGATTCATACCATGTAAGTCGTGTGGGTCACTTCTGAGGGAATCAGAATGAAGAGGGGAGCAAACCTAGCAGGTCCATGAACTTGGATGTCCTGCAGCAGGATCACTGCCCCTCAGTCTTACCCTGAAGGTTCTGGAAGCCAAGAGAGAAGCCAACAGACCACTGTGGACAATGGCAACAAATGTGATCAGAATGCCTGAGACCCTTCCGCCTCACTTACTTTCTCCCTGTCCTCCCTCAGCAATGCCCCCTCAGATCATCCAGTTCCCTGAGGACCAGAAGGTACGCGCCGGAGAGTCAGTGGAGCTGTTTGGTAAAGTGACAGGCACCCAGCCCATCACCTGTACCTGGATGAAGTTCCGAAAGCAGGTCAGTGACGGGATGGGGTGGACATTGGGGGTGCTGGGAACAACCCGCACAGCCTTTGGACCGAAAGGGATGAGAAATGCCATGCTGGAAATGGCCTTACTCTTCATAGCTTTAGAAATAGGAGAGGCCGCTCCCCTACCATCGCTCACCTGCCAAACCTGAGTTCTTGCTAACCTTTGCTTCTGAATCTACCAATAATTCCTGCCTTTGTAGGCAATTTGTGTAATAGAGAAAAGTGTGAGGGGAAAAGTAGAAACCATCCATGGCCCTCATCTGATTTGATAGCGCAGTCTAGAATCCTATTCAGAGTCAGGAAAGTCGAGCCAGTGACCCAAGATGACCCTTAGACTCCATGAGCTTGTTGTGATTCTGTGTCAGCCCGCTGATTCCTGTCTGTCATAACTGCTTAAACTTGCCACATGCTGAAGGGATAAAAGCAAATGTGAGTATTTGGATAGAAGAATTGTATGATAAATGGAATCGTGTCTGACTGACCCGGAAATCTAGCTACAATTTATCATAACGGTTCCTATGGAAAAACGTTTGAATTTCCGGACAACCAGCTTTGAAAGGACTTGGGGAGCCCAGCAGCTCCACCAATCCTATGGTGGTAGTGCGTGTCTGTACGCATGATCAGCAGAGACCCTGGAATGGTGGGTTGGCACAGGAGCGGGAAGTTGTGAAGACTTATTCTGAGCCCTCTGTTGCTCTGTTTTAAAACCACTCAAATTCTCCTAGGCCCAGAGATGAACACTTAGTACTAACAGGGAGGAAAGTAAGGCTGGTCTCAAAAGATGGAAATAAGAAGCTCGCCTTTGCAGAGCATGAATCCCAGAGTATGTTTGCCCTGAGCGACATCTGGACTATTGTTGTCTGAAATAAGATGGAATCTCATCACTTTTCAGAGACGGTTAGCCAAGTCCCAGCTCTGTCCCTCAGAACTTTCTGCCATGAAGAAAGTATTATCTCTGTGCTATCCAATATGGCAGCCACCAGCCATATATATGTGGCTCTTGAGCACTTGAAATGTGGCCAGGGCAACTGAGGAACTGAATATTTAATTTTAATTAGTTAACAATTGTTATAGCAGCTTTGTTAAGATATAATTCATATACCATAAAATTCACCCTTTTAAAGTGTACAATTCAGTGGTTTTCAGTAGATTCACAAGGTCGTGCAAGCATCACCATTATCTAATTCTAGAATACTTTCATCATCCCAGTAAGAAACCCCAGACCCATTAGCAGACATTCCTCCCCTTTCCCCAGGCCCTGACAGCCACTAATCTACTCTCAGTATTTATGAATTTGCATACTCTGGACGTTTCATATCAATGGAATCATACAGTATGTCATCCTCTCATGTAGCTTTCTCTTTTTTTTTTTTTTTTTTACTTAACATACTCTTTTCAGGGCTCATTCATGTTGTAGCATGAATCAGTACTTCATTCCTTTCAATGAATTAATAATAAATATTCCATTGTCAGGACAGACCATATTTTATTTGTTCATTAGTTGATGGACATCTGGGTTGTTTCCACTTAACTAGTTAAAATTTAAATAGCCACATGTGACTAGTGGCTACAGCATTGGACAGCACAGAAGAGGTTAGAACCCGCTGGAGTGGACCTTGTGAATGACTGCTGAGATGAGTTCTCCTATCATCCCATTCCAGAGAGGTAGAGGGAGACCAGGATACTTCTGGGAGCAGTGAGTGCTCAGCTCGTTCATCCATCCTGCCCCTGCTCCGCACCCTCTTTGCCCACCACAGACCTGGCACCCTCAGGGAAGCTGGGCTCTGGATGCAGGAGAGAAGGGGCCTCAGGGGGAAGCGCAGAGTCCAGACTAGACCGAGCCCCCCACAGCTTGTCCAACTGCATCCTTCAGGAAGTAGGGAATGGGGAGGAGCCCCCTTCCTTTCCTAGCCCAAGGGCCCAAGGCTCGAGCACCTGCTCCATCCTCCACCCTTAGATCCAGGAGAGCGAGCACATGAAGGTGGAGAACAGCGAGAATGGCAGCAAGCTCACCATCCTGGCCGCGCGCCAGGAGCACTGCGGCTGCTACACACTGCTGGTGGAGAACAAGCTGGGCAGCAGGCAGGCCCAGGTCAACCTCACTGTCGTGGGTGAGTCTGGTGGCTGGGTGGCATGGAGCTTGGGGCAAGGGGAAGGCAGGGAGCCCCCAGGCAAGATACGTGGGCCTCAGGACTTCGTCACCCGTTCTCTCTCACCACTCCTGTGCCTGATTTATAAGGCACCACAGAAAGAAGATCATGGCAACCTACAGACTCCCTGCTAGAGCCTGCTGACCTCCAGGCTCAGCAGAGAGGCCAAGGCTAGGCAGAAATCCTTTTCCCTGTCTCTATTAACACCTCTCTGTGATAGCTGTTCCTGGAGTTCCCCGCCCTCAGACCTTGACATCTAGCTTCTTTGAGAAATGCGAGACATGAGGCATAAACTTGATCACCTTCTTGGCCCCCACACCACAGGTGTCTCTGTCCCCATCCTGACTCCACCCTCTAGGCTCTGGGGATGGCCCACCTTGGGCCCACCAAAGGCTGCTCCCTTCTCCTGTGCTCTGGACCCCAGGCCCTTGGGGACTCCACCATCCCTACTTCTCTCTTCAACCTCTTCCTCTTTCCTGGCTCCTCCCAGCAGCCCATAAGTGTCGCCATCTTAGCCAGATGCACAGGCATGAATATCTCCTGTAATGTTCTCTCTCACTCTCGCCACCCTACGTTCTCTCTCTGACAAGGGTGAGTCTCTACTGCATTTCTGCTTCTTCACCTCCTAGCACCCTCCAGCTTCCTGTGGTCTCACTCCCACACCCCATTAGTCTGCAGGGACTGTTCTGAGGTCACCATGACCCCCCAACCCTGACTCCACTCGCTTTTCCTTATCACCTCCTTCATCCCACAGTTGAGTGGGGTCTATCTCCAGACTGATTCTCAAGTTCACTTTTCCTCTCCTTCCTTACCACTGTCTTCGTACCCTGGTCAGCTCTGTCCTGGAGCATCAAGAGAGTTTTCTACCCAGTCTCCCACAGTTGTCATGTTCTGCTACAGTTGTTCCCCGTGTGGCAGGTGCTTGGGACGGCGGAATAATGAGCAGGCAGAGGAGCAGACAGATAGAGAGTAGACTTTATGCCTCATGCATTGTGGGCCTTCATATGTTGTGCGTGTGAAAGCCTTTGACCTGGTATTTATTGATATGTGCACGAGACCCGAGCGGGTTTTCCATTTGTCCTTGGCTTTCAACCTTACAGGGTATATTTGTGAAAATTAGAAAAAGGGGTCTTGCTGGGCAGAGTGAAAAGGGTACAACACCCCCAGCCTCACCCCAGAGCTCATGACCTGGCCTTGGGGAGGACAGGTTGGCCCAGATGCCCCCACTAGGTCCCTTTTATGCAGTGTGCAAAACTCTCAGCTGTGTGTGCTGATCCCAACCTTAACTTCCTGCAAACTAGCCTTTCCTGTGTGTTCCTGGTGCACACACACGTGGGCACACAGAACAAAAGGATCTGTTGGTAACGGGGCTTGTGTGGCTACGGTGGTTAGAAGTCTTCCCCTGGAATCTCTCTTATGGAGGTATCTAGACATGAAGTTAGAAGTTGGAGACATTGACTCTTAAGGTCTCTTGTAGCTCTGACATTCTATGATTTCCCAATTCTGTTCTCTGACATTCTGATTCCTCGACTCTGTTCTCTGACATTCTATGGTTCCTCACCTTTCTTCTCTGGTGGCCTGTGATTCCTTGGCTTTGTTCTCTGACATTCTGTGATTCCCTGACTTAGTTCTCAAGCAGTTTTTCCCCCCATCTTCATCTCGTACCCTCACCTTAGGACTAGGATGGACAGGGCTGATGTTTCCCAGCCTTACGCAGGAGAAACTGAGGACTAATCTGAACAAAGTAACATAGTGCATCAGGGGTTAAGTGGGAACTAGCTCTAAACTTTCAAACACTTGTCCTCCAGTGCCACTCATGGGAGTGTGAAGTAGGTACAGAATGTCCCAAAAGGTAAAGGAACACTCTGGCTATAAAATTCATCTTGAGAGGGACATGCAAGCCTTTTGGGGAACTGTCCGCATGCCATGGAGTTGTTGATGTCTGTACCTCCGTTTTTCTCATGCTGAGCCTTAGGAAGCCCTGCAGCACTTCCCTCCAGCCCCTAAGAAGTTGGGGAAGAAGAAGTCCTTGTCCAACCAGGTGAATAGGGAAGATATAAGGATAAAGGTCAAAGTAATACAGAGCTGGGAAGACAAATGAGGTGGCCAGTGAGCTGCGCCCATGCCAGCTACCAGAACAGACCACAGGTTCCACGCCCTGGCCCAACTCCCCAGACAGGAAGTACTGTGAAGCCCCCTGGAAGATTGTTCCTGGACACGGGGGACCCGAGAGAGGGAATTCACAGAGGACTGAGCTCCAGCATCCACTCCCCACCCTCGGTTGTCCATATTCCTCTTTACCTTCTCTCTTGCTCTGTTTCTCTCCCTGGCCTTGTTTCTTCACCCTGTGTTCTGTTTCAGCCATTTCTCAGTGTCTGTCATCCTGTCCCATGTCCCCTCTTTTCCCTTTGTCTTCCTTCCTCTGACCCCCGTTCTTTTGTTTCTTTCGGTTAGAAGTTTCAGATTGGAGAAGACTGGTGTACAAAGGGGTGAGGGCATGGGTTTTTCATCTCTAAAGGAGAATAACCCTTTTCTCACTCTGTCTCTTTTTGGTGACTCCAGGTGCTTATTTGAATAATTTCCTCCCAAGCAGTCAGGAACCTGTGGAGGCTTGGTGCTAGTGATCCAGTTTGCTGGTACATTTAGATCTGTTCTGAAGCACTGATTTGGCCCTATACTCCTGTCCTATCAGCAAGCATCAGTTCAGACTTTTCTTTGATGTTCTCTCTCATCTGCTCCTCCTTAAGCAACTTTGGGGTCAACTTCTTTGAACTACTTTTCTGTACTCAGCCGTCCCTCCCCCAGCCCCCACGATGCCCAGCTCCTGCGCGGTGCCACGCACTCCCCTCCTCCGATCACCACTGCACGGGCTGCAGTTCTGGCCTTTTATGGTTTAGTTTCTTATTCTCTGCGGCCAGTGCTGACAGGGCCATTGGCGTGGCTGTCCGCCAGCTGGCAGGAGCAGCATGTTAAGTGCCGTCCTGGGAGGGGAATGGAATGGAGGAGAACCGAGGCTTTCTGTCTGCCTCCCCCTCAAAGAGCTAAGAATAGAATTGCTCAATAAAATAGGACTCACATTGATGGACACAGCAAAGCCACATTCATTCAGAGCCCATGCACTTAGAATTAGTTCAAAGTAAACCTAGATGAAGCTCAGATTTACCTGTGCATCTCCAGGGGCATCTCTGTATTCTCTGATCAGGGTTTATTAAGCAGATGTAAAACGTACATGAGGTAAAACAGGAATCACTTGGCCTGCTCCAGACAGTCTTCATGCATTTACAGACCAGCTAAATAAGGCCAGTTTAATACAACTCCTCCTTGTTAGCAGCAAACTTCTCTTATTGTATATTCTTTAAAGGAACACTTTCTTTTCAGATCATCTCTGACTCCCATTTTTCAAACGATAAAAAAACTAGCCTTTCCCTCTGTTAGCTTAAATGAGTGATGTTTAGCTATTTCGGAGACTTATTATTGTTATATTTTAAAAGGCAGCCCAGGAATTTGCGATGCTCAGAGCCTCTTCCTGTGCATGCGCCCCTGGTCTTGGCCTGCAGGGAGTGAGGGAGGGGCAGTGAGCAGCACACCCAGATGGATTCCTTAAGGTCACTCACCCAGCACGAGAAAAGCAGGTCTCTTTTCACATCTTTAAAGGAGAAAAACAAAGTAGAGAGAACCCCAAATACCCAATAATCCCCAAATGCTGAGTTTGGAGCTTGCATGATTTCCCATCTTAATGCTCAGCTCAGGCTTAAGCGAGATGCCTTCTTGAGCTCATTCTGCCTGATAGCCTGGAAGGTCCTGAGCCCTGGAGTGAGGGTCCGGAGGCTTTTTGGAATCTCCTTTTGGCTCTGCCACTGACTACTGGGTTTTCTTGGTAAGAAAAATGCCTTAGCTGCTGAGGACCCATTTCTCAAGGGCTAGGATTATCCAGGTAGATGAACCTTGGGGGTCCTTCCAGCAGCTGCTGAAGTCCCAGGGAAGGGACATCCAGATGGGGCTAGGCACAGCCACTGGTCATCTTCAAATAAGCGAGTACCAAGAGACCTCGAGGGCAGTTACTCTAGTGGGAAGCTGTAGGACGGGATCCTCCGTTTTCCTGGGAATTAGAACATTTGCTGAGGAGAAAATCCTGGAGCTGGTGCCATTGGAGACTCTTGTCTTAGACTCAGCTGAGTTTCCTAGTCTGTTAATCAAGCCTCCAGGGAGCCCTGGGAGAATTCAGAGGAAATGTGGAGTCTCCCTCGCCCAGAGATGCCCAGGGTCTCCCTCCCAGTCTGAGTGTGTCGCTGTGGAGGACAGGCTCACAGGAGCACCCTGTTCTAAGGACATCTGTTCTTTTCTGAGGGTTTTCATCCCTCACTAGTTCAGCCACTGCATGGGGCTCATAGCTTAGAAAGAACAGAAAGCATTAAGTGCAGCCCACAGCCCTAAAGGCAGGTGGAGGGGTGGGAGGCCTCCAATCTCGTAGGACTTCTGACTTGGGTCTTTTTTGAACTCCTTAATTTGGTAGCAAATTTCTTAAAAGTGTTGGAGTTTCACTTGGAATTAAAGTCCCTCTACCCGAATTTTGCATCTTCTCTTGTGTGACAAGTCTTATATATCACATGTGTCATGTATAGGTTCTCATTTTCAGCCAAGAGACATCTGTTAACAGGGTAGGGTACAAATCTGTAACAGGGTAGGGTACTCTTCTGCAACACCCATTTCTCAGTTTTCTTTTCTTGACCAAAGCAAAAGGAAGATCAGTTGGCAGAGTGCATTCATTTATAAACCCACACGACTCCGGCCGTGGCCAATCACATGGTTTCCAAGCAGCCTTCTCTGGGAGGAGTAGTGGGTCTGTCTTCCATCCCTCTTTAGGCTTTTTTACTTCCTTAGCTGGGTCTTGAGAGGACTTGAACCACTTGTCTTTAAGAGAGTTTAGAGTAATAAACATCTTAGCCAAAACCAGAAATGTTTCAAAAAAGGCCAATATATCTCTCAGAACAAACAGTTTTTCTAAGAGAACATATTAAACAGCCAGCGAAAGTGGTTCCATCACAGGAGGCCTCTGGCATGACTGGCAGCACTGGGAAGTGGCTCTGTCACAATCCCAGAATCATTCCCAGGGCTTTGGTTACTGGGGATAGACAGTTTCTAGGCAGCACATTCTGAGCTGGAATGTGGATCAGCAGGGCTGGGAGAGGGGACAAGAATGAATATGAGTATGAGTATATATGTATATACATGTATACACATGCAGATTTTTCTTCTCCATATACACAGGGTCATTTGCAGAAATTGCCTTTGGCCTTCCTGCCTTGCTGGGGGTGGGAGAGTAGCGGTCCAGTACTTTATGTTTGCTGACTTGAGGCTTGCAAAAACCCTAAGAGGTAGGAACATATTGGCACCATTCTCTGAATGAGGAAGTCAGGCAAACAAACCAGTTTCAAATTTGCTGGGACTGACATAGCTTAAAAGCATGGTTTCAGTTGCTAGTTTGTGAGGCTTCATGAACTCAAAAAGCATTGGGGGAGATGAAGCGTTAATGAACAGAGATATCTGTAGCTAACCAACCATCTGCAAAAACTAAATCTGAAAAATAGGAGAGTTTTGCTCAGATAAGCAACTAATAAAATCAGCAAAACTCCAGAGCCTCATTAAAGTATTGGCTACCATGATTTGACTTGAAGTTGGCAGCACTGCTAGTTCTGAGGCCAGGTCATCTGAATGAGAAGGCAGCCAGCCAAAAGGGCCACTTCTTATTTGTATCCTCAGCTCATTTTCTGTCCATTAGTCAGGGATGGCTGTGATTTGCTATTGTGGTTTGCTTTTGAAATTATTTATATCTCAACAGCCCTCTGAGAATAAAAGAGGTAGGGTAGGAGTAATTTTTAAGTATATAAAGTTAGAAATAAACTCCTACAATAATCTTGACAGTAATGACTAGTCAAGCCAGCCACTCTTCTAAGAATTTCTCACAACCACCTGTGATGCAAGTGCTGTTATTCACATTTTACAGATGGGGAAACTGAGGCACAGGGCAATTAACAGCTACTGTGTGGGGACAGATCCGTGTTCAAACCTGAATCTGTCTGACTTCAGAACAGAAACATTGTGCTATACCTCCCCTTGTTGGGGCAGGCATTTCTCAAGACCCAGAGAAAGTGGAGGCAGACCCCTAGTTATGTCACAGGTCATTGGCCAAGGGCCTGAAGGACAGACACACACACTCAAGCTGAACTGTCTCTCTCTCAAAACATGTTTTCGATGGGAAATAGTCCACGCCTTCTTGGCAGTTTCCTAGATCTGTTTACTCTGACAAATATGTTTATGACTTGAGCAAAGTACAGGAAATCATGACTTGCATGTAGACTGAAAAACTAGCAATAAAAAGGAGGGGGCACCTTTTTTGGAGCAAATAGTTATACATGGGGCTTTCGGTACAGGTGGATTTGTATATAGCTCTAACTGTGATATGCGGATGAGGGAAAGAGACGCAGGACCAGGGACTTCAGAGTGAGTTCTCTAGGCTGCCTTTCCCCAGTGACACAGGTAATTAAAAAACTTCCTTTGCCTGCAGTTCTGGAAAGTGTGGGTGATGTTGTGCTTCTCTATCTCCAGATAAGCCAGACCCCCCAGCTGGCACACCTTGTGCCTCTGACATTCGGAGCTCCTCACTGACCCTGTCCTGGTACGGCTCCTCGTACGATGGGGGCAGTGCCGTACAGTCCTACAGCATCGAGATCTGGGACTCAGCCAACAAGACTTGGAAGGAACTAGCCACATGCCGCAGCACCTCTTTCAACGTTCAGGACCTGCTGCCTGACCATGAGTATAAGTTCCGTGTACGTGCAATCAACGTGTATGGAACCAGTGAGCCAAGCCAGGAGTCTGAACTCACAACGGTAGGAGAGAAACCTGAAGGTAGGCTGCCTTCACTTCATCAGTGGCTTGAAATAAATATGTATGACTGACCTTGTGTATGTAAAGACTGTACTGAAAGGGGTGAAGAGGAACTGAGGAAACATTAATGATGACTGGCAGGGTCTTTTGGGGTCTTGGTTTCCAAGACAGTGATGTTGAGCCATTCTTCAAAAGTATTAATACTTAGGACATTTCAAAAAACATTGAACCAGCAGTTGTGGCATGCTGCCACCAGCGGGCGATGGTGTGTAACTCAGCGGCACACCAGGAGTTCAAGTAGGCCTCACGTTCCTCTTCCACCTTCCACCCCTTCTCTCCTCCTCTTGTATCCATAGTTGAGTGTCTACTTGGTGTCGGATTCTTAGGACACAAAGATAAGACATGGAGCTTAAGATCCAGGGGAACAGAGGTGTGTATGGCTAACTGTAATGAGAAGGGATGCATGGTATTATAGCTGGGTAAACAAAGAGCCAAGGGGACATAGCAGAATGCATGGAGCATTTTTCCCTGGAGACCAAGGAAGGCTTTCTGGAGAAGGTAACACTTAATCTAAGTCTCGGAAAGTGGGATAGGATTCTAAAAGGCACGAAATATAAGGAAAGGCACTCTACAAGAGGAAACGGCATGAGCAAAGGTTACAAAGCAATGGCAGTGTGTGGCATTTTCAGATGCTCGTGTGTGGCCAAGGCATATGTTGTGTGAGATAGAACAGGAGGAAGTAAGGCTAAAAGGGCATTTTAGGTGAAGTTGTGAAGTTCATCAAAAATTCTCAGGCAGGGGATCAGGAAGATTAGATCTGGTTTTTGGAGAACTAGGGAAAGAGCAGGGCTTTGCTGTTCACAGTGCAGTTGTGGACCAGCAGTCTTGGCATCCTGGAAGCTTCTTAGCAAGCAGATCCCCCAGGCCCTTCTGGGCCTTGACTGAAAATGATCCACTCCTTAGGGGATTCAGAGGCACACGAACGTTTGAGAAGCACTAGAGTGGCGGGTGGGTCAGAGGAGATGAGACTGCAGTCAGCCATACCAGATGGGCCTCTGGGATGACAGTCCAGGAGAGGGATGAAAAGGGCATGAACTTCAAGCCTCGGGAGGTAGAATTGACCATACTTGAGGACTTTTTGCATAGAGAGTTGAGGAAGAGAACTGGAAGATTCTAAGATGACTTACAGTTCCTGGCTGGGGTAACTGAACACAAATTCAAGAGCCAGCTAGAGGTTTATTGTTATAATTCTAACATGTATTGAGCACTTACTCTAAGCTTACAATGTGTTAATCACTTTATATGCATCATTTCATCCAATCTCAATAGCCCAATGCAGCAGATACTGTTATTACCCTCATTTTACAGATAGGGGAAATGAGATTTAGAGGGGAGAAGCCACTTGCCCAAAGTCACAGAGCTTGTCATTGGCGAGCTGATGCTTGAACTCAGAGCTGTCTGTCCTGAAGCTTGTGTTCCTTTGGTTAGACTGAGGGAAGAGGTCAGGCTGCCTTCCAGGTTCCTGACTTGAGTGACTTGGAGGTTACATAACAGGGAGTCTGGGAGGAGAGGGGAGCTGTGGTTTCAGCCCTGCTGAGTTGAGGCATCTGAGGGATAGCCAAGGGAAGGTATCCTCAGACTGTTGGGTCTAGAGCCCAGGAGAAAGGTTGAAGCTAGTGCTGCAGGCTTGGAAGTCTTTACTATTTAATTAATAATTGAAACCATGGGCACTGATAAGGTTACAGAGAGTGTGGTAGAGAAAGTCAATACCAATACCATGAGGAAGGAGCTTGCAGTACCAGGAGAAAGGACTGAGAGGGGAGAGAACCAAGAGGAGGCTGGAGTCTCAAAGAAACAGGGGAGGGAGAAGTTGCAAAGAGGGCTTCATAAACTGCATCCAATGCTAAATAAAGATGAAGGAGATGAGGACTCAGAGGGTCTTCGGATCTAGTCCTTTGGTTGATAGTGATATTTGTGATCAGTCTGTAGAGTTTCCACTGAGTGAAAAGACGGTTGCCCTGGTTAAGGAATAAATGGAAGAAAGAGAGGCCAGAAGCATGGAATATTATTTCAAGAAGTTTTGTGTGAAGAACAGGAAAAGGACATTGTAAATTTAGGATAAGAGGCCGGGCGTGGTGGCTCACACCTGTAATCATATTGAAAAGGCAGTGCTGATTAACCCACACTCCACGAAGCCCAGCTAATGTTGGCTGTGACCTTCACCACTACCACCACAGCCACCGCCCCTCCTGCCTCTCGCTCTTCTACTTCGTCCTCTTGCCTCATTTGCATCCCTGTTTGTACCCTAGCCCTCACCTCACATTCATTCACCATGTGTTCTGTGCCCCTCCTGTGTTCTAGGCACTGCCATAGGCACTGGGGATACAGTGGGGGACAAAGCGTGGGTTCCCCATGGAGCTCCAGTGGCTTCTCTGTGCTGGAGCCACTCCTAAGACTAGGGTCCCTGAATTGACACTGCACTCCCAAACCCAAGTGCACAGAGCCAGCACCTTACCACGGCCCCGCCCCCTCCCAGCCCAGCCAGGTCTTCAACTGTACTCCCCCTCGAATCCTGCTGTCACTCAAATCCACTCCATCCCTGCTCCTAACCCCAATTTGTTCTAGTCTGTATAATTGTTAGCAAAACAACTACTGTGACTGATGCTTCTTGCAGAACTGGGGCCTCCTTGCAACCCCCAGGACAGTTCAATATATAAAGTCTGTACTGCTCCTATCCCAAGCTGCAGCTACGCCCTGGCCTCAGAGGCCGTCTCCGGGGCTTGGGTGCCCTCTAGTGTTCTCTGGGTGTGCAACAGTCCTTGGCTGCGGGAAGGGACAATTCTCTGTCCGGGGGACTGACTGGACTTGTGCCGTGTGAGGGTCCTGAGCACTCAGCTGACCCTCTCCCAAACACTCCAGGGTAACGAGACTCTCATCTGTTTGCAGAAATATCTCAGAACTATCCTCTAAATAGCCTTCCACTTAGCTCATGGATCTCATAGCTCATTCTGAACAGATTTTTTTCTTTTTTAAGTTCAGTGGAAGACCCTTCTGCTACAATTTTAGCCCCTTCCCTCGTGGAAAGACGGAAACGAGTTCACCTTTCTCAACAACGCTTTATGCACCAAGAGCTCCACTAGTTGAACTGTGGTCTTTCCTCTACTTCTCTCTCATCCTCCCCTTGTGGTCATTTTGCCCCTCAAATAGAAGAGAGACAGGACAAGAAGTGAAAAGCAGAAGGGGACGTAGCAGCCTGGAATCTTTATCTTTTTTTAAGAGATCAGGTCTCACGCTATTGCACAGGCTGGACTTGAACTCCTAGGCTCAAGCATTCCTCCCGCCTCAGCCTCCCGAATAGCTGGGACTACAGGCACTTGCCATTGCTCCTGGCTTAGTCCGGAGTCTTGATCCGAGTTTCCTGCAGCATAAAGGAACACAGTGCACTAGAAAGAGGGGCTGGAATTCCTTGAGAATGATCTAGGTCCTTCCCCCAGAGCATTAGCAGGAGAATCAGACCTGCCACAGACCTCTGGGGTGAGAGGCGAAGGTGAGGCGTGGATGTGGGCTCATGAGTGAGGCCAGAGGCTAGCACTGTGACTGTCTACCTGGACTCATAGTGACAGGCAGGGGCCAGCTCTAGGACTGGATACTCCCTTCAAGGCACGCAGGGAAAGGCCCCTCCTGCTGGGCCATTGGCAAGACTGCTCCTCCTGACACCCGGCCAGGAAAGCTGCCCTCTCCTTTCCCTCTCACTCTGCTGCTCGGAATACACTGGTCTCCATGCCACGCTGGGAAAATGGGGCACAGGAATAAGAAATAAAGGATGCCTCGACGGGTGAACCACTATATCAGGCAGCAGCACCACAGGTCAAGACAGGGGCCTCCCTGACAGTAAATAGGATGATTCCGTGTCGAAGACCTAGTCCAGTGACTGGTCTACCTGGTGTCCCCTCACTCATTGACTCCAATATTTGTGCTTCTGTTAAAACCCTGTTTGTAATACCATCACCGAACTAACCTAAATGTCTATTGAACATACTTATTATTCTAGCGGTATCTCTCATGTGTGAGTTCCACATCCCTCCAGCCTTCCTCCTAGGCGAGGTAGAACACTAAATGGTTCTCCCAAGGTGCAGTTGTCATGAGTTGATGAAAAGTCCGAAACCCTCATCTCACCCTTGGCAATCGTGTGATTCTCTTTAAAGTTGTGTCCACTGTAGACTTCTTTCCCAACCTCAGAGGCCTCACTTTTCTGATTGTCTTAAGACGTAGCCCTTCCCTTCAGTGGCCTTGCATGCCACCTCCAGCTCCACCGTGGCTTTCTGACTGCCAGCAGCCAGAGCTCCGGGGCAAGCACCCAGGGCGCTCTCACCAGCTACCCAGTACTAACCTCTGTTTGGGGCCCATGCACGCTTTGCCCTGTGACAGCATCTGACAGCCCAAGCAGTAGATTGAGGAGCTGCTCTTTCTGTCTTGGTTTTAACTATGTACTTTAGGGCTCACCACCCTAGAAGGTAGAATGATCAGATTCTCCTGAATACTAACTCCGTTCCTGGCTTCTAGTTGCATTGCTCTCAGGTCATCCTTTCCACCTGTGAATCGGACAATGCCACTCTTCACTCTCCAGCATGCAGATTTAGGAATGTTGATCAGTTAGGCCCACACCCACATCCTGACAGTAACTGTGAAACCCACCTCTGATCCTTCAGCTAGACTCTCTCTGCGTATCCATGTCTATCTCATCCTTTTTTATTTTTCCATGGCAATTTCCTTTCTGTGATTATAACATACTTCCCAACCCCATTCATGTTTAGTTTCAGTTTTTAAAAAAAACTAAGCTTTGTCAGCGGCATCTTAAGAACTCTAAACACACACTCCCATTCACACTCACACACTCACACAGGCACACCCACACTCACACTCATATGCCCACCCTTACACACTATCTCTCTCACACACACACACTCACACTTTAAAAATCCTTTTCCTCCCTCTATGCTTTCTCTCCTGTCTTTGTTTTGCTTCCTTGGGAAACCTCCCATTCGTTGTCCAGCTGTCAGCCGGGACACAGCCCAGACGATGGCTGAGGAGCACACAGCACAAGACGAAGCATGGCATCCAGAGCTAGCGAGGGCCAGAGACATCAGGTGCAACCCTTCCTCTTACAGATGGGGAAACCAAGGCCCAGGAAGGGAAAGGCAGTCAGCCAAGGTCAGGTGGCTCGATTGTCAACAAACAAACCTGTATCAAGGCAAAGGAAGGCCTGGAGCTCTGAAGTGGGTGTGCTCTGCTGGACGCCCCCCTGTTCCGGGGACCCCCTCCTGTTCCCCAGACCCCTCTTCCCTCCTGACACAGCCATGGGAGCAGCTGGTGTGACTGTGTCCCTCCCCGCCTGCCTCACAAATACCTGTTGGTTTCATTTGTGTGACGTTACTCACCCCCTTGTTGTATTCCATAATTTCCTCTAAGACACAACTCAAAGGCATTTCTTCCAAGAATAATTGCTGTCACTTACAATTGCCCCATTTTGTGTCACCCTCCTCTGTTGTGTATTCACTTTGAACCATGGTGATATATGCGTGATTATGATACACTTTGTAAATTGTTACTTCAAGTATATATGTTTTTGCCTCTTGAAGTAAATTATAAGCTATAAGAAAGGAGAGACCATGCCTTCTGTGTAATATGTTTTGAATGCCCACAATAACTGATATTCAAGATGCTTGGTCCAGTGCTGGGATGCCATCAACAATGTTCAACAAATGGCTACATGGATTTGACACTAGAAGCAATTAGCAGTTGCTGACTTCTGAGCCAGGGGAGAAAGAGACTGTCACAGTTGTGTATAGGTTCTGAAAGTCAGGAAGGGTTGGATGAAATGTGGAGAAGGCTATGTCTGGGGACCATGAGGCTAGAGAGGATGGGACGGAGGGGAGACCTGGTGGAGAAGTGGAGCTGAGTGGAGGGAGGAGGCTGGCACCTGCCATTCTGCATCAGGCCCTATTTGCTGTGTGGACTGACCAGCCCCAGGGGATGCCCAGAGCTCTGGGCCTGGTACTCTTCTGCCTAGGGATGCTGAGGCCTGGCAAGGCCCCCAGCACATCTTACTCTCAGTGAGCCTTCAGTACTAATCACCTGTGTCTTCTCTGTCCTTCCTTGTGCCCTCCCAGAGCCAAAGGATGAAGTGGAGGTTTCAGACGATGGTGAGTGCAGCCCCTGTCCTTAGGTCAGCCTCTTGGGGTGGAGGGAGCTGAGTGGGGGCATCTGAGGCTCACACCAACCCTGACCCGTGCCCCACAGATGAGAAGGAGCCTGAGGTTGATTATCGGACGGTGACAATCAATACTGAACAAAAAGTATCTGACGTCTACGACATCGAAGAGAGATTAGGATCGTAAGTGGAATGGGAAGTTGCCTCTGGGCTCCCAGGGTGAGGGGTGGTGTGGGTCTCACAGTTAGATTCAGTGCCTCAGCTTCCTGTTGCTCCCTGGGCCCTGCCTCCTCCCCAGACTCAGAGTCCTGCAGGACCCATGAAAGCATCACTCACCCAGGACTCTCTGCAGAGTTGTCCATGCGGTCCTGCACTGTCCCAGCTCTGCAAAGGCTGTGGGCAAGTCCTTCCTTTTCCATGCCTCTGTTCAGAGCCCAGGACTAAAGTGAGACACAGGGAGGGGAACAACACTCACTGGGGCCTGTCAGGGGAGGGCGGGGGGTGGGGGGAGCAGAACATTAGGGAGAAGAGCTAATGCGTGCTCAGCCTAATACCTAGGTGGTGGGGTGTTAGGTGCAGCAAACCACCATGGCACACGTTTACCTATGTAACAAACATACACATCCTACACATGTACCCCAGAACTTAAAAAAAATATAAAATAATTTTTAAAATAAAATAAAATGAGAAGACTGGATCAGTTATCTTTGGTATCCCTTCCATTTGATCCACAGAAGTCAGTGGAGGCTGATCGGTGCTCACTGTAAAGCAATGCCTGCGTTAGTGCTCCATTAAATGCGCAGCAGTCATCTAGCTCCCTCATGAACTTGGTCGCACTGCTTACTCTGGCTTCTCCCTGGGGCGTGGAGGATAGAGTGCACTCAGACCCCAATCCTGAGCCAAGCTGTTCATCTGCCCCTAGCCCTGTCCCTGGAGGAATAGAAGAGGTGGGAGAGAAAGGAGTGGGACTCCATTTGTATTTCCAGCGGTTTCTGGGAAATGAAGGAGTGATGCAAACTGGGTAACAGTATCAGAAAGGAGTCGGTGCCATCACAGAGGAGCCCCACTCTCCCCTCTCTCAGCAGTGGGAAGCAGGACCCTGCCTGGGCCATCACCAGGGGATCAGTGGTAGGGAGTGGAAGGAAAGAAGGCAACTGCTCAGTAATTCTCTGCATTTGGGAAGGGCTGTCTCCACCCATCTTCATGGGTTCCACCACAGGGAGGAGAAGAGGTGCCGTCAGCCAAGGTTGACAGGGGGTTTGTCAACATTAGAAGTGTGCTTCAAAGGCTAGGTGTGGTGGCTCACGCTTGTAATCTCAGCACTTTGGGAGGCTGAGGTGGGAGGATTGCTTGAGGCCAGGAGTTTAAGACTAGCCTGGGCAACATAGTGAGACCCCATTTCTACAAAAAAAAATGTTTAAAGATAAGAAAAAACAAATGTGCCTCATTGCTCTAGAGCAGGAGTCTGGGCCTTTCATAAAGGCCTATGTCTTCGATTTTATGGGAGATATGTCTTTGTCACAACTACTTAGCTCTGCCACTGTAGCTCAAAAGCTGCCATAGACAACATGCAAACAGCCAGGCAGGGCTGTGCTCCAATAACACCTTACTTATAAAAGGAGTTGGGCCAGATCTGTCCCATGGGCCATAATTTGCCAACCCCAAGTGAGTGGAAAGCTGGGCTAAATGTGGCTTTTCTGTCTTCCTCCTTTCATTTGCAGTGGGAAATTTGGACAGGTCTTTCGACTTGTAGAAAAGAAAACTCGAAAAATCTGGGCAGGGAAATTCTTCAAGGCATATTCAGCAAAAGAGAAAGAGAATATCCGGCAGGAGATCAGCATCATGAACTGCCTCCACCACCCCAAGCTCGTCCAGTGTGTGGATGCCTTCGAAGAAAAGGCCAACATCGTCATGGTCCTGGAGATGTGAGTGGCTCACTGCCAGCAGCCTGGGCACCGCAGGGAACCCCCAAATGTGTCTCCCCTACTGCCCTACCCCAGCTACCTCTGCCCTGAGATGGAAAGCACTGCAGACAGGAGTGTGATATGTAAGCTGCTCACCAGCCATACAGCCAGGACTGACCAAACAGAACCGAAGGTCTGTGCACAGTGCTGGCCCTGAGCCTCTGAGCACCAGCCCAGCTGCAGCCCTGTGCTTATTTCCAAAACAAACCAGCAGATCTTTGAGGACCCTGGCACCTTTCTCGCCCTCATCTCCCCATGAAAGGGGCAAAGCTACCCCTAGGCTTCTTGGTTTCATTCAGGGTCATTCTCACCTGAAGTTGGTTTAGAATCAAAGGGGAGGGACGGGGCGGCTTCCTGACTTCCCCACGAAAGATAAGCGGCACCCCGGCTTGGGGCTCAAAATCCAGGAGGGAAGCCTCGCTCTGGTCCTCAGTCCCCTCCTGTGTCTCCCCATGTCCCTGGTCTACTCTTGTTGGTACTGTTTTGACTTCTCACTCATTAAAGAGTGGTGCTTTCCCTGTGGGGTTGTACAAAGGCAGGGAGATGGATCAAATGACCTCCAGCCAAGGCTTTCCCAGAATCCATTGTTTCTTCTGCACCTGAATCCTCCACCTCCCTCACCTCTGAGCTGCTGGTGCATGTGTACACACACACGCACGCACGCACACACACACATACAATCATGCACACTGGCGTCAGCAAGCCAGGCATCCCCCACAGCATCTGCATTCTTAACAGTTTCCTTTTTTTATCTGAATTTTTAGAATATATGCTACAATCACCTCAAAAAATAGTAGGAAATACACAGTGAAAAGTCTAATTTCCACCATTATTCCTGTTTACCCTTTCCTAAACACCACCACCATCACCAACACGAACGGACAGTTTTATTGGCTTTTATCTGTATCCTTCCAAAGTTTCTTTATGAAAACATAAGTGTATAAACACACACACACATATATTCTTATTTTCTTGCCTTTTAACACAAAAAGTAACTTCTTATACTCACTATCATATACCTTGCTTTTTTAGTGTGGTTTGGTTTGTTTGTTGTTGTTGTTGTTTGAGACAGTCTCACTCTGTCACCGAGGCTGGAGTGCAGTGGTGCCATCTCGGCTTATTACAACCTCCACCTCCCAGGTTCAAGCGATCCTCCCACCTCACCACAGGCTCACACCACCTTGCCCGACTAATTTTTGTATTTTTGTACAGATGGGGTTTCACCATGTTGCCCAGGCTGGTCTCGAACTCCTGGGCTCAAGCGATCCATCTGCCTCAGCCTCCCAAAGTGCTGGGATTACAGGCGTAAGCCACCACACCCAGCCTACTTTGGTTTTTCAGCGAATTGGTATGGGAGTTAGTCCCATCTCACCACCAAGTGAGCTTCCTCATTCTCACAGCTCTGTGGGGTTTCGTTGTGTAGAAAATCACAATTTATTTAAGCAGCCTTCTTTTGATAAGAGATTGGGATTGGGCGATTTCCAGCCTTTTGCTTTTACAAACAAGCGTTGTTTGTAACCTTGTACCCACATCTTTTCACTCATGCCTGTGAATATCTGTAGGATAAACTCCCAGAAGCGAGGGAGGGCTGGATTAAAGGGTATGCACATTTGAAATCTTTAGAGATATTGTGAAATTGCTTTCCACATCCTTGAAATGCTCATCCTCAACTTTGGGGGTCTCTGTCCTTTGGTGGAGGCTCTATCAGCATCTTGGAATTCTTTCCCAGGAAAGTTGAAGCCAGTAAGACATCCCCAAGCTGTAGATATGAGTGGAGTATTAGTCTTTTCTCTCCCCTCATGCCATTAACATTCTGGCACACAAGTATTTCCTTTCGGTATGTGTTCCTTAGGAAAGGCAATAGTAGTTACGAGTGTAGGCTTGAGTCAGATGAACCTTACTTCAAATCCCTGCTCTACTTCTAACTTGTTATTTGACCTTGAGTAAGTTATTCTATTGTACCAATCCCTAGTTTTATTATCCATAAATGTAGATACGATGCCCGCCTTCATGAACGCTGTGGGATTCAATGCAATAATGCATATAGGGCACAGTACTCTATAATGGGGAGTTATTGTTAGTAGTATGATACATTGACTTTTTTTGTATCCTGGTTTTTTTCCATTTAAAAGTACTTTTTGAGCATTTAACTTCCAACAAGGTGTTGTGGAACAAATCCTCCCTAGTATTCAGGAAGCCTGGCCTCAGTTTCTGCTACTGTTGAGTCATGATTTTACAATTGTCAAATCCTACCAGCACAAAGAAGTACTTGGATTGGAACAGTCAATCTCAAGACACCCCTTTTGGTTATAAAATTCTACTATTTCGTGGAACCATAAAAGATGTGGTGAAGAATTTCCATTCATATCTTAAAATCTACATGCAGCCCCAAATTCAAACGTTCCTGCCCATTTTCAGGAAATACATAGCCCATGTCTGTGGCCTCATTCTTTATACCCTCACAATAGCCCCGTGGGCTGCATCTTTTCACATTTATTCTAGAACAGGTTGCTTAGTCTAGGCAGTGTGGGCATGTGAGGACGTGTGGAGAAATGTCCTATCTTTAGAAGTTAAACCTTGAGCAGGTTCTTGAGAGGGTGCAGGAGTCACAGGGCCTGGGGAAGGCTGGGCAGCAGCACCAGTGGGCAGAATACCATACTTAGCTTGGAATTGGAAGTTGGCAAGCTGGATGGAAAAAGCAAAGAGAAAATGTAAGAAAACTTCAGCTGGTCTGGCTTTTATCCCTCTACCCCATGCCTCCCCCGTGGACAGGAGCAGGTCTTCCATGCCCAGACACCAGAAGATTTGCCTGCACTTGGGACCTTGGCCAGGTCGCCAAGAGTAGGAACTTGGTAAGAACTCAGTCAACCAAAGAAGAAGGAAACAGGTTCATACTCCATCTATACATCCCTTCCAGCTTAAACACTCTAAGACTCGACCACTGAGAAGGGAAAGGATGATTTTCACCAGTACAATGTGCTACCCTTGTTGGATGGAGAAACTGAGATTAAAAGAAGGATGATGCCTGGGGATAGAAAAATGGAAATGGGCCGGGCGCGGTGGCTCAAGCCTGTAATCCCAGCACTTTGGGAGGCCGAGACGGGCGGATCACGAGGTCAGGAGATCGAGACCATCCTGGCTAACACGGTGAAACCCCGTCTCTACTAAAAAATACAAAAAACTAGCCGGGCGAAGTGGCGGGCGCCTGTGGTCCCAGCTACTCGGGAGGCTGAGGCAGGAGAATGGCGTGAACCCGGGAGGCGGAGCTTGCAGTGAGCTGAGATCCGGCCACCGCACTCCAGCCTGGGCAGCAGAGCCAGACTCAGTCTCAAAAAAAAAAAAAAAAAAAAAAAAAAAAAGAAAAATGGAAATGTATTCCAGGGTCCCAGCCTTAAGTTAAGTTGCCTCAGATCTAGTGGGAAATAGTAATGAATGTGTCTTCAGCCTTTCTGACTTCTCATTACTGGATGAGCCCCCACCATATAGCAGTTGGTCTGACAGTGGTTCTTTCAGACCCCTGACCTACTTGGGCTTGTCCTTTTGGAAGTGCTTGGGACATTCCAGGTGGTAGTGGGACCCTGAGCATTGAAGACAATGTGAAGTTTAAGCTGTGTCATCCATGGCTCATCTCATGTTTGTGCTACTATTAGCAAAATTTATCAAAGAACATTGCAGCTGGCTGCCATGGGGCAAGGAGCAGAGGGTCTCAAGTCCCCTGACAGCACCATTCCTTCTTGCTTTCTATGAGCCAAGGTCTAGGGTTTGGGGGATGAATCTGATTCCTTAGGTTAGGGATCATTTATTTATTTAGTCATTCGCTCACTCACCATTAATTTATTAAGCCTAATCTTGGCCATTGGCATCCCATTTCTGTGGGTGGCAATTTCTGTCTATCAAACCAATATTTTCCACCCATAGCGTTGAGTAATTTGAAAAGAAACCCACAGAACCATTAATCCTGCCTGTTTAGCCCCTTCCATCTTAGAAAGTTGAACCATAGGAACAGTTTTCAAAATATATTATGTCTGAATAGGATTGAACCTGTTTGAATTTATATTGAATAGGTTTCCTCCAGAAATGCATCAGGAATTATCTCCATGGCTCAGATTCCCACCACTCATTGCCTCAGACGTTCGCAAGGGCATTGAAAACAATGGTTGCTTGCTTTTTCAGAATATTTAAAATTTAAACGTAAACATTTTGGAGCACCTTGTCTGTACCAAATATAGTTGGAGGCAAATAAGGGTCTAGAGATGAGCCCGCCACCTGTGATGTGTTCAGAACTTCAAGGCAAAGCCAACTTGACACAGAAAGTGCAGAGACGAAGCCATGGACATAAGGCCATGGAAAATGTAGAGACAAGGCCGTGGACATAAGGCCATGGAAAGTGCAGAGACAAGGCCGTGGACATAAGGCCGTAGAAAGTGCAGAGACAAGGCCGTGGACATAAGGCCGTAGAAAGTGCAGAGACAAGGCTGTGGACATAAGGCCATGGATGCCCAGTGAGGGAAAGATCATTCCATGTGAGGAAATGGGGAGTGACTTTTTCAGAGGGTGTGAATTTCAGCTGGCCTCCCAGGAGTGGTAGTTGAGTAAGCCAGTATTTTTCAAACTTATCTGATCATAAGGATGACCTGGAGTAATTATTACAAATATAGATCCCTAGATCTCTCCCAAGACTTTCTAAATCAAAATCTCCAGAGGAAGAGCTTGGGAATTTGTATTTTTAATAAGAGCCCCAAGTGATTCTTTACATAGAAAACTGATCATTGATATTGAGCATTGACTGTGTGCCAGACACTTCCAAGCACTTTACATGTGTTGACTCATTTAGTCTTTGGAGCCACCCTGTGAGGTGGGGCTGTTTTTAATCTGCATCTTACAAATGAGGAAAATGAAGCACCGAGATGTTAAGAACTGGCTGAGACCTAAGAATGTAGATGAGAGTTTGACTTGGAGCCCTGGTAGAGAGCACTAGAAATGGGGGGCATGAGGACAAGAGCACCACCTGCTGGCCATTTGGGGACCTCCTTCTCAGATGGGTTTTAAAGTGTCAGTTCTAGCTCCCTCCAACTGTCACTGGCACAAACTGACCTTCTCCAGTTCAGCCCTTCCAGAAGTGAGTGTGTGTGTCATGTGGCAGAGGCTGTGGTATGCTGGGCCCCACAGTGCATCCCTGTCTCTGTCCTGCAGGGGTCAGTGACAAGATCCACCTAGCCTACCACAGCTTATCACACAATAAGTAAGAAGTGTTGAGCACCTTCTATGTGTCAGGCATGATACTTTACAAAGGCTCCTACGTTCCTAAAAACTCTATGAGGCAGGGATAGATAAGGAAACTGGGACTCAGAAAGGTTAAGCAACTTGCCCAATGTCACACAGCTCATAAAAGGCAGCAGCAGGATTCAAACTCAACTCCTTTCCTCTTCATGAGGACTCTCTGTAGGAGAGGAAATACCCTTGCAAGAGGACAGGCCCAGAACCCACCCGGCCTTGTTCAACTGGTGGACCTACAGACCACTGTAGAAACATGAGCTTATGCCTGGGTGACAGAGTGAGACCCTGTCTCTACAAAACATTTAAAAAATAAGCCAGGTGCGGTGGCACATACCTATAGTCCTAGCTACTTGGGAGGCTGAGGCAACAGGATGACTTGAGCCCAGGAGTTCAAAGTTATGTTGAGCTATGATCACAGAACTGTGCTCAAGCCTGGGTGACAGAGCAAGACCCTGTCTCAAAAACGAAGGAAAGGAAAGGAAGGGAAGGGGAGGGAGGAAGGAGGGAAGGAAGGAGGGAAGGAGGGAGGGAAGGGAGGGAGGGAGGGACAGAGGAAGGCAGGCAGGCAGGAAAGAAGGAAGGAAGGAAGGTTGGTTATAAGCCAGACATGATGGCTTATGCCTGTAATCCCAGCACTTTGGGAGGCTGAGGTGAGATAATCGCTGGAGGCCAGGAGTTCCAGACCAGCCGGGGCTCCCCTCCCCTCCTCCTTCCTTTCCTTTCTTTCGCTTTTGAGACCGGGTCATACTCTGTCACCCAGGCATGAGCGCAGTTGTGTGATCATAGGTCAACATAACTTTGAACTCCTTGTCTCTACCAAAAAAAAAAAAAAAAAAATTGAAAAAGAAAAAAAGAAAAGTGAGCTTACTGATATCTGGGTGCTGCATAAGTTACCAGAGAGATGCTTTAAACTTGCTAAGCAGAGACCAAGAAAGGTGGGTCAGAGGGCTAGGACAGGGGAACAGAGACAACTCGTGCAACTCAGGCGGTGGGCCGTGCATTTGCACTGAAGGGCGATATGCTGATGGCTGAGACCCCGGGGCAGTCCCTAGCAGAGGATGCATGCCTGTGGCTGCAGAAGCCAAGTTGACTAGACATAGCCAGGATCCAAAGCCTATCCAGGTAGAAAGGATTACACAGCTGGGGCAAGGAAGAGGTCCAGGGGAGACCACTTAATTATGACTTCAGGGAGTAAACCAATACTATAGACCTAGCCAGAGTAAGCAGATCTGTCACAGCTGTAGGTATAATGGGTTATAGCCAACTAATTTTAGAAAATTTGCTGAGGCTTATTATTGAAGATTGAAGATATTTTTCCGTTCCTGGCTATGCAAAACAAATGCTTGTGGTAACTGAGTATTTTGAACTTGAGTTCCCTGTGACTAAAAGACACACTAGGGCACAAGAATGTTCCCTTAGGCATGTGTGGTCATTCGAGGGAAAGAGACTGTTCAGAGGTCACTCTTTTTGTTAAGAAGATCATGTCTGGATCTCTCTGTTCACACCCACCTCTGGAACTGCCTAGCGTAGATGCTTCCCTGAGTCTCCAGTAGTGGGTGCAGGGCAGGGTTCCCTGATGGGAAACCAGGAGGCCCTGACCCTTCTTCCATGTTGGAAGGGTGGGGGATTCAGGAAGTGCCCATCACCCCCATTGCCTGGACTTTCCTGCGAGTTTCTCCCCAGCCTACCCTGACCAGACTCCCTGCCAGCCTGGCCTCCGTGAGCTTGTGGCCTGACCACCCCGTGCACGTGTTCCCACAGCGTGTCAGGAGGTGAGCTGTTTGAGCGCATCATTGACGAGGACTTCGAGCTGACGGAGCGCGAGTGCATCAAGTACATGCGGCAGATCTCGGAGGGGGTGGAGTACATCCACAAGCAGGGCATCGTGCACCTGGACCTCAAGCCGGAGAACATCATGTGTGTCAACAAGACGGGCACCAGGATCAAGCTCATCGACTTTGGTCTGGCCAGGAGGCTGGGTAAGGCTCATTTCCCACAGACACCAGCATGTATTGCAGTGGCCGTTTCCCCTCACAGTAAGTGTGAGAGGAAATGTACAATATTGGGGTTAAATCCGAGACCATGAAGACTTCTCAGGTTCGAATCCTGCCCCTACCACTTACTGGATGTGACAGTAAGCCTCAAATTCCCCATCAGAAAAGTGGGATCATAGTAGGACCTAACTCACAGATTCGTTAGGAGTATCAAATGTGTTAATATAGGTAAAGGGATGGGAAGAGTGCCTTGCGCATAGTAAGACTGCTTAGGTGTTAGTGTACATATGATGATGATTATCCCCTTTTGTTTTTCACTCTGGTGCCATTAGCAGCAAAAGTCATTTTGGTGATGGTGGCTCTGTACATCTGCATCATACTGTACAGTTTCTAGAGCACTTGCACATAAAAATAATCCCTGTGATTCTCACCATGAGGTGGGCAGGGTAGATTTTATGAGCCCCATCTTATAGACTGGGAAACAAGGGTTCACAATAGCTTTGCCCAGGCGGTCCCACTGTGAGCCAGGGGATGTGCTGGGGTTGAAACAAGGACCCCAGACCTTGCTGAGAGTGCTCTGTAGCACCTCTGACTCTTATGCTAGCCAGGAGAGAGGTCACGGGGGAGGCGGTCAGGGTCTCAAGGCCAGCCCTGAAAGCGTTTTGGTAGGTGCCTACCTGGCTCACATTCCACCTGCATACAGCCTGCCTCTGCAGCCCTTTGATGTCCCAGTGATTGAGGAAACAGCTTCATCCTCCCTTCTCAGCCACTGCCCTGCTAGCAAGGAGCCCTAGGGCTGGGGTGAGCTGGCTTTATTTCACCACCCTGCAGGGAGTAGAAAGGAGGGGCCAAATGAATGCCACCCAATAAACATCTCCTAGGACGCTCAGTGCCGGCTGAGGCTGTTGGTCATAAAGAGGAAAGGGGCAAGGTGGGGGGCGAGGTTCCAATAGACCACGACTGGTCTGGTGGTCAGCGCGGTCAGGTGAGAAGCACACCTCAGCGCTGGGTGCAAGTGCCTGCTCTGCTCACTCCTGCCAACAGGACAGGGTAGAGGCAGTGACTGGCGTACAGGGCCTGCCTTTGAACAGTGACCACCAATAAATTAAACAAATAGAGAGGCCGCTGTCCTCAGGAGTCGGCAGTGTCAGAGCCCAGGGAACAAAAGGTCCAGGTTCCACTGGTGAGGGATATTATGGGAACAACCGTGTCCACCAAGGACCAGAGAACTGGGAAAAGGCTAAAATGTAGCAGAAAGGGCTGAGAGGCAGGAATTGGAGCAGAGCTTTCACATCTGAGGGCTGTTCAATGCTTTGTTTTAGAACATTTGCTGTGAGCTCTGCGAAGTTAAGCGAGACCATAGGTACCTGCCTTTTGCACATATTAACAGGCATCTCTGGTCCTTTATGGCCAAGTGGTACCACCCTGGGGTTGAAGCCTCTCCCAACTACCCTCCCAGCAGCTCCTGGAGGACAGCCATGAAGCTGTGTGAGGAGTAGGAGAGGTAGGAGGGAGGAGTGGTAGTAAGCATGGCTCAGGAGTTGGACTACCTGGGCTTGAGTCCTGACCACCACTTGTTAACGAGGTGGGGAAACCACTGCACTTCCCTGGGCCTCACTTCCTCAGCAGCACGGGCATTATACCTACCCCTTAGGGTTGGTGAGAACCCTTGTAAAGCTGCCAGCGGGGTACATAGGACATAGTGAATGCTAGAGATTATTATTAAGCGTAAGTGACAGTCCCTGCCTAGGGGAACTAACTCATGAGAGAGACAGACTCACAAAAAGACCATTCAGGGGCGGGTGCTTTAATGGCCTCTTCTCCCCCTGCCCAACCTGAACAGGACATTTCAGGTGAGTGTGCGGTTTGTTGGTTTCACTGGTGTGTTGATGCACCTGTTTAACAAGGAAGTCAGATGTCTCTGTGCCTGTTCTCTACGCCGAAGCCTGTGTCTGGCCCCTCCCAGGTTGGGGTCATCACACAGATTTGGGCAGCTGCTGGCCTCAAGCGGGCTCCGTGATGTGCTGGCAATGTATCCCTCTCCATCCTGGTTTCAGAGAATGCGGGGTCCCTGAAGGTCCTCTTTGGCACCCCGGAGTTTGTGGCTCCTGAAGTGATCAACTATGAGCCCATCGGCTATGCCACAGACATGTGGAGCATCGGGGTCATCTGCTACATCCTGTGAGTCTCGGGGCACTTGGTGGACCAGTGGACCACTTGATGGACCGGTGGGTGGGGGCTGAGGTTTCCACAGGAGAGTCCCCAGGCTGCCGTGCCATTGTCATGATGGGAAGCCCGCCCCAGAGTCAGGAGGGTGGCAGGCTCCCCTCCCATCCCTGGCAGCCCACCCTGCTCCTGGGCTCCTAGGAAGTCAGTAGCCTGCATATTCTGTAGCATCATGTAGCTACACATGCCGAGATCCCCATTCTGGGAGCTCACTGTCCCCAAGGCTGGCCAGCCTGTGGCCTTTGGTCAGAAGGATGGGAAATGTGGCTGGCACCAAATAATAAAACTTCACTTGTGTGGGTATACAAAGAAGGAGGGCAGGAGGCCAGGGGCATATCTCTGGGCATCCTTATTGTCTTCAGGGCATAACACTCCATCCTTATGGCATGGGGACCCCAACTACCAGCCTCATCTCTGAGTCCAGTATATGGATGAATTAATAAACACTATTGATGATCGAGCCTTCAATGGGATGAACAGACAAAAGAAAGTAACACAGTAATTAGAATTGAAAAATCAGGTGGGAAATCCAAAGCCATTTCAATGAACAATACTGTAGGAGAGGGGAGGTCAGCCATCTAGGCCAGCGTGCTTCACAAACATTAACATGCCTGACTCACCTAGGCAGCTCCTTACATTGCAGGGTTTTTGTTCAGGTCTGGGTGACCTGAGATGCTACATTTCTAACAGGCTCTAGGTCTGCGACTGTGCTGGTTCAATGACTGCGCTCTGAGTAACAAGGCTTGAGAACACTCTCTCGGTGGGCTCTGGCTGCTTTAGTCCCTGAAGCCCCAGGGTGCGGACAGTCATTAGCCTCAGAACTTGTGTGGCAGCCCCTGAACCTGTGTGGCCACATGCAGTTATGGGATGGTGTCCCCAAAGATGCAGATGTGTATTCTTTCATTCGATAATGTTTTTACTGTCAGAACAAGAGGAAAAATTTAACATTTTCAAAGAAAATGAGGAAGACCTCTAGCAATACTTTCTCAGACCCCTGGGGCTTTCAGACCCCAATGTGAGAAAAGGCTCTGGGTGATTCTGATGCACAGCCAGGTTTAGAAGCCAGTGTTACAAAAGCTTTAGCAGAAGTGGGGTGACTTTTGTGCAATGTGACTTTTTCACATGCTCAGGAGCTTTACTCACTGTGGCCTGTTAGGACAGTCCCCTCAGTGGAACCTGCGCCACAGGCATTGTAGCCCAGTTATCCTCTTTCCTGCCTGGAATGAGCCGCACCACCACTGCCTCCCCCAGATCAGCAGAAAACCCCGGGCCAGGTGTGCATTGCCTTGCCCGTCTCCCTGCTCCGCCCCCTCCTAGAGAAGGGGCGCTGACAAGTGAAGACAGCAGCTGGACCGAGCTTGACTCCTGGCTCCCTAGATAAGTAAGGAATAGCAGGGTAGGGGGCGGGACCAGCCTGCCCCTTTGAGGGTGGCCCCAGGCCTGGGCCGTGTTAACCTCTGGCCCCCGGAAAAACACCAGACCCTTGAGAAGCAGTCCTTGGTTAGCTCTCTGTTCAGCCCCAGCTGCCCTGTGGTCTGGCTTGGTCGCCGGGTCCCCCTCCAGCCGTCATGGAGACTTGCCTTACTGTTGATTCTTCAGTGGGTTTTCCCACTGCTGTGGCATCAGGATCTTCTGCAGCTACAGATTTTCACATAGGACCTTGTTTGATCCTCAGAACAAACCCAAGAGTGGGTCATGGCAGGGATTCAATCTTCATGTGGCGTTGAGGTGACAGGGGCCAAGGAAGCCCATGTGGCTGCCCACTTCCCACAGTTGGGCCGGGGACCAGCCGTCTCAGTTTGCCAGAATATAGGACTGTCGATGCTAACATGGGAACAGTCCCAGGCAAACCAGGACAATCGGTCTGTGACAGAGCAGTGACTAGACTGCTCACTAAGTTTTCACCAGTGTAACCTCTACTCAGATCAAGAAACCAAGCACTGCCAGGCCCCCACAGCCCTCTGGTGCCCCTCCCTGTTACCAACCCCCAGAGGTCACCATTACCCTCATGGCTAATGTCAATGAAATAATACAGAAAGAAGTGTCTGGCTTTTTTTGCTTGACATCGTTTGTGAGATTCATTCATAGTACTATGTGTCATTGTAGACTGTTTATTCTCAGTGTTACGTAGTATCCCGTTGTGTGAATATAATCCAGTTAATTTATCCGTTCTGCTTTGATAGGCTTTTGAGTGGGTTCCAGTTTGGCCATTGGAAGCATTCTGGTTCATGTGTTTCAGTGAACATATTTGTACATTTCTGTTGGATGTATAATCTAGAACTAGAATAACTGGGTCATAAGGGCACTTTATTGTCAAATGAGAGTTCTTTTAGGTGGAGGAACATAGTAATTTGGACACTGTGCTATCTTGTTTACCAGATTACTTTTAAAGCAAAGACCAAGAACTAGGGCAGAGTTTTGGAAATGGGGAGAAGATAGTTTTGATGCTGCAGGTGCTTGGGCAGGGGGTGTCAGGAGGGAGGAGGGGTGTGTGTGGCAGGGACCCAGGCCAGGTGGCACAGACTCAGCCTGGATCAATCCTGTGCCACATCTTGGCTCCTGGACCCCCACTGTGAGCCACTGCCCTCTGGGGCTTTTCCAGGCTGACTCTCTCAGCGTGGATGGAAGTCAGGGAGTTCCCCTCCCAAGCCAGGGCTCTCAGCAGAGACTCGTGCTGGAAAAAAACGTTCGTGCCAAGGAGGTGGTATCTTTTAAGCTCCTGCTATGCAGAACTCTGGAACCACTGCTGGGAGCACCCAAAAGAGGCTCTCTGGTGGCCCTCATGGCATCTTCTGCCCCACTCTGTCCCTCTCTTTGGAGCCTAGTCATCTGTCGGGCAGTCCCTGTCTGGGCAACTTCCACCTTTGTACCAGAGAGCCCCTCCTGTTCTCCTTTCTGAGGCCAGTGAGAGATGGAGAGGCCAGGGAGTTGGAAGGGAAGGCAACAGACCGTGTCACCATAGGACGATGTGACTTTACTCTCTCACACCCAGCCCAGCCATCAGGGCAGTTCCTGGCCCTATAGGGAAGGAGCAGATGGGGTCGTGGAGCCCCCACACTCTCACCCCAGATCCTGAAGGGAGACAGTAGGTTGTGTGAGTACTTAGAGACCTTCTGAAGTTAGCAATAGCCATGTGGTTTCTGGCAGGAAGTGACAGTACCAGAGAGCTGGAGGCCACACTCCATATGGAAGAAATCCTAAGCCTGCCTCCGTTTAACAGCACTCCTCCTGCTGCTGTCTCCCTCCCCTACTTCCTGGACTTGGTACTTCCTTGCTGCCTGTGGGGAGGCCACAACAGCTCTTCTCCATGCCCGTCCCTCACCCTACTTCACAATGCCTTCTCCAGCCTCCCTCAAGCCAGAGTGAACCAGCAATGGCTGCTCTGCTTCCTCCTCCTGCCTCTTCCTGACCGGGCCCAGCAGCACAGCCTTCCCATTCATGCTTATTTGTTTGTCCAACACCCACCATGGTGCAGACAGCTGTCAGCTGTCCCTCCCCACCCTGGTGTGTGGTCGGGAGATGCCAGGAGGGAAGCAGGTCAGCTCTTCTGGTGACAGCTGCCCAGTCAGCTGAGGAGGGGTCACAGTACCGGGGCATCAGGGCCTCCTCAAACCAGGGTCTGGCTGCAGGGCTCCTCAGCCAGATCCAGTAACCTCTGCCTTCCCCACCCGGGGCTGCCACTGCCCTCTCTGCTGCTGAACCTGGAAATGTGCTTTGATTCCAGCCCTAGGATCCCTGCTCCCTCCTCAAGCCCCACCACCACCTTCAACTTTTACTAACAGAACTAAACCCCACGTCACTGCTTCCTCAGCCAGTCCACAAAATGATGCACAGCTCTTCCTGTGGACCTGCTCAGCCCTCTCAGCTCTCCCACCAGAGTATCAGATGGCTAATATGGATAAAAGACTAACCCCTTCCCAGCAGTCAGTAGTTCCATCAGCAGATGTGTGGTCCCCTTAGCTGGCCACTGATACAGTCGGGGCATCTGTCTGCTGCTTAAAACACAACACAGAAGCCAGGTGCAGTAGTGTGCACCTGTGGTCCCAGCTACTGAGGAGGCTATCATGGGAGGATCACTTGAGGTCAGGAGTTCAAGACCAGCCTGGCTGATATAGCAAGACCCCCATTTCTTTTTTTTTTTTTTTTTTTTTTTTTTTGAGACGGAGTCCCGCTCTGCCACCCAGGCTGGAGTGCAGTGGCCGGATCTCAGCTCACTGCAAGCTCCGCCTCTCGGGTTTATGTCATTCTCCTACCTCAGCCTCCCGAGTAGCTGGGACTACAGGCGCCCACCACCTCGCCCGGCTAGTTTTTTGTATTTTTCAGTAGAGATGGGGTTTCCCCGTGTTAGCCAGGATGGTCTCGATCTCCTGACCTCGTGATCCACCCGTCTCGGCCTCCCAAAGTGCTGGGATTACAGGCTTGAGCCACCGCGCCCGGCCAAGACCCCCATTTCTTAAAACACACACACACACACACACACACACACAGAGAGAGAGAGAGAGAGAAAGTGTAGTCCAAGGGCATTTCTGCACCCTCTGCTCTCCTAACCTTCTGCCCCCAGAGCCAAACAGGCCTCTACATCATATTCCCTGGGGGAATTTCTTTTGCAATGAGCTGAGAATTAAGAAATTAGAATGCCCTGCATTCATGACCAAAGACTAGTGTTTGACCATTAAAAATCAATGTGTAGAGTCTGTCTGTACTTGATACATCCAGTGAAGAAAAAGTAAAGCATCCAAAGACTTGCCCAGACTGATTACAGTTTTGTGAAAAACAGATCAATCTCTTAGTTAAAAACTAGAGGAGACCAGGGAGATAAAGAGGTGTTTTAATACTAACATTATTTGTTGACTGGTTGATTTTTTTTTTAACAAATAATGACTGTTTTCTAGCTGGGTGCAGTGGCTCATGCCTGTACTCCCAGCAATTTGGGAGGCCAAGGTGAGTGGATGGCCTGCGCCCAGGAGTTTGAGACCAGCCTGGGCAACATGGCAAAACCCCATCTCTGCAAGAAATACATAAGGTAGCTGGGCATGGTGGCGTGCACCTGTGGTCCCTGCTACTCAGGTGGCTTAGGTGGGAGGGTCACCTGAGCCTGGGGAGGTTGAACCTGCAGTGAGCCATGATCATGCCACTGTATTCCAGCCTGGCTAACAGAGCGAGAACCTGTCTCAAAAAAATAAAAAATAAGAATAATGACTATTTTCTAAATAAAAAGACAAGGCTGGGCACAGTGGCTCATGCCTGTAATTCCAGCACTTTGGGAGGTGGAGGTAGGAGGATTGCTTAAGCTCAGGAATTTGAGACTAGCCTGGGCAACATGGTGAAACCCCATCTCTACCAAAATACAAAAAATTAGCCAGGTGTGTTGGCACGCACCTGCAGTTCCAGCTACTCAGGAGACTGAGGTGGAAGGATCACGTGAGCCCAGGAGGTAGAGGTTACAGTGAGCTGAGATGGCTACTGCACTCCAACTTGGGCAACACAGCAAGATCCTATCTCAAAAAAAAAAAAAAAAAATTAAAAGACATGATCCCTTATGCAAATGTTAGCAATAAAGAAAAACTTCCCCAAAAAAGGTTTTTTAAAATCCTCTAAAACCCCACCACCTAGCAACAGCATTACTGAAAATTCGAACACCCTCTTTGTCAACATGCTGTGTATGTATTCCATTTTTTATTCTAGACACGTGCTCTTTAATAGGGAGAATGCTGGGGAAACTTGGGCAGGCGAGGAGCCAGGCAGGGCGAGGAGAGTATTTCAGATGAATAGGCTGCCAAGAAGGAAGAGCGCCAGAGGCCAGAGGCGAGGAGGCTCTCCCTGACTGTGCCCGGAGTTGCAGAGATTAAGACCTATCTTTGCAGGATTATAGTTCCTAATAAGGAAAGGAGGTTTGCAGAAGGGGAACTTTCTGCATTCCACAGCAGAGTTGTTTGCTTTTCCTGCCATCTTTTGGAGTACTGCCGGACTTCCCCGCTCTCTGTTTCCAGTGGAAAATGTAAAGAAGCAGCAGGTGGCTGACAGGCAAGAGACAGGCTGCTTCCTGAAGGGGCTTGCATGGGCCACATGGGGGTCAGGGTCACAGAGACGGAGAGAGCTGGGAGGCCCCTAGGAAATCTAGCCTAGTCCTCTTGATGTATAAAAGGAGAAACTGAGGCCCAGAGAGGGGAAAGGAGCAGCAGATAACAGTGCAGACTCTGGGACAGGTAAATGCCCACCCTTCCCTCATGGGGACATGACCAAGAATGATTCTCTTTGCCTTCTTAAAACATAAATCAGGGTCTTGCTTTAAAAATATCCCATCCACAAAAACCTATTTTTCAGAAACACAAATATATTGATTAGGATGAGACAATTCACATTGTAAAAGCTTTCTTCTCTTTACAAAAGGTTTCACTAGAGGGTTCCTCCCATGGCAAGCTTTTTCACCCAGTATTTCAAGTGGGTTTTGTTCTGTCAAACTCAACCAAAGCCTTACTCCTGAAGCTGTCAGTGCTTGGCTTATGATGATGGATTCATAAGCATTTGGGAGAAGAGACATTGGTAAAGCCCTAACTTGACAGGTTGATGGCTGGAGGGCCCCAGACCCATCTCTCTCTCTCTCTTTTTTTTTTGAGATTGAGTTTTGCTTGTTGCCCAGGCTGGAGTGCAATGGCACAATCTTGGCTCACTGCAACCTCCACCTCCAGAGTTCAAGCGATTCTCCTGCCTCAGCCTCCCGAGTAGCTGGGATTACAGGTGCTCGCCACCACGCCCAGCTAATTTTTGTATTTTTAGTAGAGACAGGGCTTCACTGTGTTGGCCAGGCTAGCCTCGAACTCCTGACTTCAGGTGATCCATCCATCTCGGCCTCCCAAAGTGCTGGGATTACAGGCGTGAGCCACCACGCCTGGCCCCCAGACCCATCTCATGGGGCTCAGCTGAGGTCAGGGCAGGAACAGCTACATAATTTGCAACATAAAAGGTGGGGCCACTTGTTCAAACCTTATTGAGAATCTTGAGATGACAGCAGCAGAGCATTAAACCAAGCACAGGGCCTGTCTAAGGGTGGGACTCTGGGCAACTGTGCAGGTCAAACACCCATGAGGCTGGCTCACGAGGCCCGCGTGAACAGTGGGGTGGGTTGTTGCTATGAAGGTGAGGTGCACAGAGGTGAGAGGTAAGGTCAATACGCCGCAAATCTGATCTATTTTGTTTTGAAATTCCTTACCTTATAAAGTTTATTTGGCTTCAGCTGCTGGTCACAGAGTCATTCCTGCACTCACAGCTTGGTGAGGGAGTGGAGGGAACCCAGCAGAACTGCATGAGGTCTCCGGGCATGGACTGTCTCCTTACTGTGGACCAGGCCTGGTGCCAGTGCTGAACACTGCAATTTACTTCATCTTCACAGAAATGTTAGGATAGTATAGCATCTAAGAGGACAGGCTCTAGAGGCAGATACCTGGGTTCCAGTCTCACTGGCTACGAATCTTTGGGCAGGTTACTTGAGCCTGGGCTGTGCCTCAATTCCCTCATCTGTAAAACAAAGTTATAAGAATTACCTGTATCATAGGGCAGTGTTAAGATTAAGTGAGTTCACTTATTTTAGGCACTTGACCCAGTGCCTGGCGCATAGAAAAAGTTTAATAAGTGTCTGCTGCCATCACGATGCTGCTGAGGATGAAGAAGTGACCACCCTATAGTTAAATGGCAGCTTCTCCATTTTAGAGGAGAAAACTGACACAGATCAGGGAATTGTCCAAGGTCATCCAGCAAGCAGAGAGGCTGCAGTCTGTCCTCTGCCACAACACCTCATAGGGAAGTTTTCTAGTTTGGCATGAATGCCTCAGGTTCCCTGAACCTACATTGCCGATTCAAAGTCCATCTCTCCGTCGGGCACACACTTCACTTGCTGAGCCTCTCCTATGTGCTGGGCCCTCTTCTTGGAGCTGAAGGTGTGTGGAGAGTGGAGAGAGCTGGGAGGGAGGGGACAGAAGGCTGCCGTGGTGATCACTACCATGTGCTGGGTCCACGGAGAGGGGGCAGGAGCACAGGAGGAAGGGGCTTGGAGAAGGCTGTAGCCTGGGCTTTGGGGAAGAATAGAAGACCAGGACAGAGGGACTTATCAGCCTGCCGTGTACCCTGCAGAAGCCCGTAATCTAAAGCAAACCCACTGCACCTCAGCTTCACAGGTAGGTGGTGTCAAGAGGCAGGTGACCAAGAAAAGACAGGGCTGTGAACCATACCCTCTTTTCTTTCCACAAGCGAAAGAAAGGCAGGTGCAAGGCCCACAGTGCCTTGGCCCTTGCCAAGAAGAGTTTCGGGGTGGGGAGGCTGGCCGACCCTCACCTTTGACCTCAGTCAGCACGCCCTTTCCTAGCCACACCTGCTGTCCTGCTCTTGTCTCTGCAGAGTCAGTGGCCTTTCCCCCTTCATGGGAGACAACGATAATGAAACCTTGGCCAACGTTACCTCAGCCACCTGGGATTTCGACGACGAGGCATTCGATGAGATCTCCGACGATGCCAAGGATTTCATCAGCAATCTGCTGAAGAAAGATATGAAGTAATGAGTTGGGGTTTCAGTCTTTGCTTCCCCACTCCCTGCCCTGTGTTGGGAAGCAAAGGGGGATTCCTTGCCACCCCGCCTTGAGTCGTTCCTAGCATTCCCTGAGGGAGGGTGGGCGTGATAAGAGACCTGAGTGCATGTGGGTCGGGGAGGCGACTTCCTAGGCCCTGCCCTCTGGAGCTAGACATGGAATTCACCTTCAGAAGCTCAGACACCTGACCTGAAAAGCGACACTTGACCACGTTGCAGAGCGAGGGGCAGCTGTTCTGTGTGAATAATGACTGCCCTTCTTATTTTCTGGGTACAGTTGTGGCCAGCCACAGCCCTCTTCAGGGGCTGCAGGGGAAGGACTCTCTCAACAAGCAAGAGCAGAGGACAGCGGCATCTTAGACCTTCTCTGTGGGTCCCAATCATATCCCCAGATTATTATTATTCTGGCTTAGTGTTTTTTTATATCTTAGTTATTTAATAACTGCATGCTTGAATACAGCCAGGTACCTTCTAACATCTGGCCAAAGGGAGGCTGTGATCCCAGACCACTGGGCTTAGCCCTCTCCCAGCTCTGCCTCTGTTGGGGTTCCCCACCTGTGCCTGCTGCAGCTGTGAACATAGGGAAGTGAACAGTGGGAGGCCAGTGTGCATGGGCTGTGGGGAAAGGTCAGGGACTCAGGCCCTCCAGGTTTCAATGCAAGATCAGAGCTTGGAGTTGTAGGGGAGACCAGAGTGGGAGGTTGACTGAAGGTGGGCAGTGGATGTGCCTAGACAGAATCTCCTGGAAGGAACTGTCCTGGGCTCTCCATGTGTAGGGAAGGCTGCCCAGGGAAAGGGAGCAGTAGGACTCAGGTGAGAACAGCTGGCCTTTTGGGCAGCTCACCCACTCTGCAAATAGGTGAGTAGATGAGGCAGAGTCTGACTGTAGGGGTGCAGAGGAGCTTAGAGCTATACTTGGCAATCCCAGGGAGTAGTTGTAGCCTTGCCAAGAAGGGTGGTATTGACATGGGTGGCATGCTAGAGAGAAGGGGAGGGGCCTGACTCCAGGGCAGGCAGGAAGCTCTGCACTCCCAGGTGACTTTGCAGCCTTGCAAGGCTGCCGATGGCTCCCCCGAGGAAGAACAGCTGTTCAGGGCAGGAGGGTGCAGTTAGCTGCTGAAGGAGCAATATTGGAGTGTCTCAGATGGCTCTGTCAGGCTTTCCTGTGATGCACCCCACTCTCGGTCTTTTTAGCCATTCAGGGCCAAACTCCTCCAGAGGCCACATTCTATACTCCTTGACAATGAGGTCTTTTTAGCCTTTTGCTGTCACAGTCTGTATCAGAAATGGGCATGACCCAAGGAGAACTAAGATACTGTGGGAAGTCTAAATTACCTTCCAGTATGAGGGACCCCCACACCCAAGGTGCCTCAGGAGATGAAAACCTCCTCAGTAACTCTGGTACAATGATGGCTTTTGTCATCCAAGCTTTATTCACTGAAGATTTGGTAAACAAGGTATTGTGTGTATATATCTTATTTTCTCATCTGACCTTGAATTAAGTCAGTAACAGGCTGTACTGGATCCCTCTGTGCTCATAAAATGGATTAAACAAAGAACTGATCTTATTCAAACAGATCAAGACACTAAATTCCCATAAACTCTTATAGCCAGCCTCTCTTCAACCAGAAATCACCACCTATCAGCACTTAAAAAAAAAAAAAAAAAAAAAAAAAACCTTTCTATTATAAAAGTAATGCATGCAAATTATAGAGGATTTGAAGAATATAATAAAATGTAAATCATCTATAATCCCTTTATCTAAAGATCACTACATTTTGCTATACTTCTTTCCAGTCATTTTTCTATATATGTTAGCATTTGGTTCTTTAGGCTTTCTTAGTCCTGTTAGAGTTAAGGCAATGGCTCTAAAATGTTTCTAGATCTAAAGTGTTTCTAGAGCTTTCAGAAAGATGAAGTGAGTTTCATTGCAGTTCTAAAGAAGTCATAATTCATAGGCTATATGCAGGACCTACTTCTTTGAGTTGTAACAGAAAAAACCTGATACTCAACCACACCATAAGACATAAAACATGAAAGTTCATTGATTGCTGGAGGTTTTATCCTAGGGTTTAACTCTCCCCTCCTCCAGACAGGGTGGCAGGAGGATTAGGCTCTGTGGGCCCCAGCCCTCACAGGACCAGCAGAATGACACCACCCTGAAATAGGTGCCAGCCAGTCCCAGAAACGTCTGCCCTGCAGCACATACTCTTACTCTTCCTCGACCCCAAGAATCCCAGAAACATCTGCCCTGCAGCACTTACTCTTCCTTGACCCCAAGAGCAGGCCATGGAGCCCAGTTGCTTCCTTGGTGCTTAGGCTTTCATAACACTGACCCATGCTGGTTCTGGTTAGTGTGACCCAGACCAAGTGAGGAGAAAAGTGAAGAGCACAGTGATCCTGATCACGGTGGATGGTCCGGGAGCAGGGGGCCCTGGCCTCTGCCCTCGTGCCCGGGAACAGCTGGCCTCCCATTTCTGATCTAACCAGTGGTCTCTGAGGTCTCCTCCTGCTCAAAAATCTCCTGATCTCTGCCTCTGTCAGAAACCGCCTGGACTGCACACAGTGCCTTCAGCATCCATGGCTAATGAAAGATACCAAGAACATGGAGGCCAAGAAACTCTCCAAGGACCGGATGAAGAAGTACATGGCAAGAAGGAAATGGCAGGTAATGCGAGGGTCACTTTGGACTGGGATATTACCCCTCATATTTGTGTTGCTGAAGCCACTTTCATTCCTAGCTTGCCCTGGCCTCACACCAAGAAAGTTTAAATTCGTTTCTGAAGCAGTCTGGGACCAGTTTAGGCAGCTGATTAAGGTACAGTGGTGTACTTAGTCCTGAGTGCAGAGTCCCTTTCTCGAGGAGATGGGATGGATTCTTAGCTTAGCTGTCTGTCTGTTCCTGCTCACCTTTTTCCCAGAGGACCCTTAACCTTTACTCAGGTTAAGCCACTGACATTTCATGTCTTCATGGCTTGGGATGAGCAACATCACTTTGAGGTCCATTTGTCAACCCTGAGAATGGGATGGTAGCATGATGGTCTCACATCTCTTTATGATGAAGGAGGACGGCACATGAGAGAGACATGGTCCCACCATCTAGGAAGGTTGTATGTTAATGTGTCCTTAGCAAATGACGTAACCTTGCTGTGGATTTGTTTTCTCATGTGTAAAGTGAGGATAATAGTACCAACTTCACAGCTTTGTTGTGATAATTATGAGAATTACACGAGATCATCGTCATGTGGCGTTTAGTAGTACAATGCCTGGTACATGGTAAGTGTCCAAAAATGATCCCAGTTGCTAATAGGTATTAAGGTAGGCCATCTGTCAGGGACCACTTAAAGCACTATCTATGCACTAAATCTTTTAACCCTAGGAGGCAGGTACTGTTATTATCCCCACTTTACAGACAAAATTGAGGCAGAGAAAAGGTTAGGAAAGCCATCCAGGGTTACACAGCTAATAAGCAGAAGGGTCAGGATTCAAACTCAGAGCTTGACTGCAAAACACATAGTCTTAACTCCAAGACTGCCTCTGATAAAAGGCATGGGTGGATAAAATTATTATCCAAAACCACAGGATGTTTATCACCATCATCATCTATTTTATCATTTTTATTACTACAATTAGAATTACAATTCTTTTTTTTTTTTTTTTTTTTTTTTTTAAATGGAATCTCACTCTATCGCCCAGGCTGGAGTGCAGTGGTGCGAATTCAGCTCACTGCAAGCTCCGCCTCCCAGGATCACGCCATTCTCCTTCCTCAGCCTCCTGAGTAGCTGGGATTACAGGCACCCGGCACCACGCCCAGCTAATTTTTTGTATTTTTAGTGGAGACAGGGTTTCACCGTGTTAGCCAGAATGGTCTCAATCTCCTGACTTCATGATCCGCCCACCTCGGCCTCCCAAAGTGCTGGGATTACAGGCGTGAGCCACTGCTCCTGGCCTAGAATTACAATTCTTAGGCTGCTGGAGAAGACATGGTTTCCTTCTTTCTTTCTTTCTTTCTTTCTTTCTTTTTTTTTTTTTTTTTTTTTTTGAGACGGAGTCTTGCTCTGTCACCCAGGCTGGAGTGCAGTGGCCGGATCTCAGCTCACTGCAAGCTCCGCCTCCCGGGTTCCCGCCATTCTCCTGCCTCAGCCTCCGGAGTAGCTGGGACTACAGGCGCCCGCCACCTCGCCCGGCTAGTTTTTTTTTTGTATTTTTTAGTAGAGATGGGGTTTCACCGTGTTCGCCAGGATGGTCTCGATCTCCTGACCTCGTGATCCGCCCGTCTCGGCCTCCCAAAGTGCTGGGATTACAGGCTTGAGCCACCGCGCCCGGCCTCTTTCTTTTTTTTTTTGAGACAAAGTCTCACTCCGTCACCCAGGCTGGAGTGCAGTGGCACGATCTCGGCTCACTGCAGACTCTGCCTCCCAGGTTCAAGCAATTGAGAGGACATGGTTTCTATACTCAGTGACCATGTAGTACAATGGGGGAACTGAAGCAGCTAGACATGAAAGGATGTAATGCGCACCAAGATACATAAACTATCCGGATAGCTCTCCATAGCCACGGGTGTGTGTGGATAGAACCGACCTGGTCGCAACCAGAGTTGGATGTGATTATGAAGAAATGCTCCCAGGCTCAAGAGTTTGAATCAGGTGTGGAACCTGAGTCAGAACAGAGAAGAGGACTGCACATGTGAAGGAGAAGGCACAGAGGTGGGAGCTGGACCCATTCTGGCTGGGCTTGGCTTGACAGGAGCAGAGTCTTTTAGCTGGATACTCAAGGGACCCAGGGGCATTGAGACTGACTGGGTGGCAGAGAAAAGGGAAATTACTGCGTTGGAGGCAACTGGAACACTGGTCATTTGCCACACCAGGTGACTAAATCACAGTTGCCTCAAAAGTAGAGTGTCACTCAGAGGTTGAAAGAGGGAGCAAAGGCAAATGGGGGCCACAAGTGTGGAGTTTAAGTGACCACCATCCCCAGCACATCTCAGCTGTGCTCCTCCGCCGTGGAAGTCAGTTCCTGGCTACGCCCCTCATGGGAAGGTTTAGGTGGGTCTCCAGGCCTCCCTCAAGTGCAAGGTGAGTTGAAACATCTGTAGCTGCTTACCTTTTGGTGCCACTGGGATCTGAGTAGCAAATATTCTTTTATAAAAAAAGGGGAGAGGATCTACAAAATCAAAAGTCAGCTGTATTAATAATCCTGTGGCCAGAAGGTCTCAAAGAAATATTTCTGGAAAGGATAGGGAAGCTGATGTCAGGGCGGGGCAGTCCTCAGAGCAGTGAGTCTAAGTGGATATTACTTGGCTGAGGCTATAGGTTAAGGGGCAGCCTTATCACCTGGGAACATCTGCAGACGAACCAAAGCCAGGAGGACGCCTAAACCCAGGGGCTAGGAGCAGAGAAGAGATGAGGAAATAGGAGAGGAGGCAAAGGGAATTTTTCAGTTAAATCAGTCAGGGAATCACAGTGGTGCTGATTTTTTTTTTTTTTTTTTAAAGAGACAGGGTCTCATGCTGTCACCCAGGCTGAAGGGCAGTGGTACAAGCATAGCTCACTGCAGTCTCGACCTCCTGGGCTCAAGCAATCTTCTCGTCTCGGCCTCCTGAGTAGCTGGGACTATAGGCATATGCCACCACACTGGCTAATTTTATTTTATTTTTTTAACTTTGGTAGAAACAGGGTCTCACTATGTTGCCTAGACTAGTCTTGAACTCCTGGCCTCAAGCGATCCTCCTGCGTTGGCTTCCCGAAGTGCTGAGTGCCCAGCCTATGCTGATATTTTAATCAGTTTCTTTTTCTTCTTGTTTACAGCATTATTAGCCATAGTGTTTTCTGGAAGGGCAGGGGAAGAAAAGGGTAGAATTCAGAGAAGGAAACTTAATTTTATATTTTAGTATAGATGGCGACATTTGGAAATGATTTTTCCGCAAAAGTTGTCCACAAAATTCCCATTCAACAAGTAGCATCCCTGAAGAGTAGCTTCCCTGTTAACAGCTCTAACCATTTCATGTTACGTTGCTCCCTTGGGAAAATGTTTTCTGCATTTTAACTGCAAGCACCAGGGCCTTAGCTCCCCTTGGAATATGGGGGTTCCCTCTTGCAGCAGCCAAGGTTCTGTGCGGTGGGGTGGAGTGGGAAGGAATGGGCTGCAAGCAGGGGCAGAGGGAGAGGGGAAGGGTAGGCTCAGATGGCCCGGAACTCTCTGTAGCTGTGCCAGAGAAGGCACCTTCTTGTTATTCTGGTGTGGTTTTCATAAAAAGCCCTAGGAGGAATGAAGTGTCATGGGAACAAATCCCTACAAACAAAGCTAGGCTGGATATAGATGACTCGTATACATATGGGTAATCGTATTACTCATCTTAGAATGAAGTTATTCTGAAAGAAGGTATATTTTAAATTTATATTAAAAGAATTTTACAAAGATATGTTGGAAAGGTGCAGCAATGGGGGCAGGTAGGTTGAGCAGATTAATAGCGTTTCTGCATGCACACTGGAAGCAAAAGACTAGACATCAGAGGCCCGTGGGTAGCCATCTTTATTTTCCGGGAACCATAAAGACCCCAGCAGTATGAACCAAGGGCATTAGGGGAGAAAACACTGGACTCAGCATAGCATGGAGTATTCTTGACCATCCCATTTGGATGGTATGCCCTGCTCAGGGGAAACTGTAGTCTTGGGGCTAATGATATATATGGGGGACTTTGATGACTGACTGGTGTGCGGGTAACCAGCTTGCCATATATTTGCCAGGGAATGTCTTGGTATTGGCATCAAAAGACCCTAATCCCGGGAAACTCTACAAGCCTGCCTCGGCAAGCCAAGATGGCTGGCCCCACAAGCTCTCCAAGTGGCAGGGAATTTGTGCTGCATGAAGGAGGCTGGTGCAGATACTGCATACCAGTGACACAGGAATTCAGCCTGGGCAATTGCCCTCAAATGAGAAAAAGACTTTCTCAAAATGAAGGCAGAAATTACAAAATTAAAACTTGGCTATCTTGATGTTCCAAAAATTTCCAAAGGTCCTTGGATAGTAAAGCAATAACCAGTTGTCAGCTCAAAGGCATAAAAGTGGAAGACTAGAACATACCCATATATTCATTTCTAGTTCTGACAAATAACTTCCTCAGCAATTTTTTTCACAAATCAATTTCCAGATATTTTTGATGTTTTAGAAATTATATGCTGGATATCTCCATCTTTTAGAAAAGTTCTCCAGATGTGAGACCTATTTATTTGTTAATATATTTACTAGTTCCTCTGAAATACTATAACTTTTGTTTCCTCGTTCTAATAGGTTCATATTAGTCACTTTGTTATGAAATAAAACCTGGAAGAGAAAAGGCATCATCTCTCCACACCACACAAGTGAAGACAGTCCTGATCAGTCTCAATCCTGATGTCTGGAAATGGGGAGCTCATGGGTTCAAGGCTAGTGTTCCTTGCTACAGATTTATGGATATAAACCAGCGTCTTTCTGTAGAGGTCTGGAACTGCAGGGAGATTAGAATCTTCTGCTCCCAGGCTCCTGAGGCCCAGAGAAGGGAACTGACTTGCACAAGGTCTCCCAGCAATTAGGGTTAGAGAACTAACCTATCCCTTGTTGAGAACAAACGCTCTGGGTTTAGAGGCTCCTAGCCCATGACAAACCAATCTGTGTTGGATAAAGGGAATGGAGAGCAGAGAAGGGCAGAATGTGAGAATCAGGTTGATTAGGAAGCAGGCTGGTCTGACATTGACTACACAGGGAGGGCTGCCATGGCTTGTACCACCTCTTACCTGTTCCTGAAGGCATGATAACATCCATGGGAAGAGCTGGATCTCTCTACACTCCGGCTACCACAACAAACAGGCTGAACCAGTAACATCTGCCAGAAGAGCAGGAAAGGTTGCCACGTGGCCTGAGCCTGCAGAGGCATTCTCTGCAGGGCCACACCGTGGTTCTGCTCACCGTTAAATTGTTCAGTTTTCATCTCTCACCGTCTTCCCCTCCTCATCACCTCCACCCGGGGCTCCCTGGATTCTGTTCAGTGACCCAGCCTCACTGTGGCGGCAGAGGCCAGAAACATACCCACACCACACAGTGTGACGTGTGCGAGAAGGGATGGCTAGGGGACAGAGCAAGGTAGAATGTCTGTCCAAAGTGCATGAAAGCAATCTGCAGCAAGGACGGCAGGAGGCATGACAGTAAGGTCATCCTGCCCACCGCAGTAAGTCTCCTCTTTCACCAGACACACACGCACACAATTTTCTGTATGTTTCCTTAGCACCCAGAAGTTATTTATTTTCAAAATGATCACTCTTTTTACTGAAGCTTACTGGCTTTCCAAGTAGTCCTAAATGGTGAGGTTTTACTGAAGTACTTAAGCATGTGAAGTGAATTCAGGAGGAAAGTGGCTTTGCCGGCAGAATTTGAGGTGCAATGAGTACAAGCCATTTGCCTATGAAGAGGCTGTTTCCTTCCTCTCTCAGGGGGGACAAGTAGCCAGTCTGTGGTGACATCTGTTGTCTGGATGCACAGCTTTTAGATGCCTAAAAAAGATGCTTTGGGTGCAGGGGTGGAAAGACTTGGTTGTGCTTTAGTTTTCTTAGTCATTCCTGTTAACCTTAGAAAAAAGGTGAAAAACTTATTGAAAGATAAAAAAAAATTAAGACACAATTGTACATTATTAGGGATCCTATGCTTGGTAGAATTTTCACAATGTAAATAAATTACATCTCAAGTTCTGATCCTTTTCAGCAGAAATTCTTTCCTCTCCCAAGTCTAGTCACCGAAAAGCAAAGTGCCATTGCCTTTTATTTCTTCGATGCTTCTTTTCGGTGCCTGAATGCACACCAGGGAAGAGCTCCCCTCCAGAGCTTCACTGCATCGTAGACTTGTGCTGGGGCCAGCCAGAGTGTTTCTCCAAATCACTTAAGTCTCTGAATTATAAACAGAGCTAAATGGGACCTTGGAGATCATCTTGTCCAGCCGCCTCCTTCTAGAGAAGGAAACTGAAGCTCAGAGTGGTTAAGTGACTTGCCCAAGGTCAACAGGATGCTCTGTTATTATTATCATGATTATTTTTGCATCAGGACTTGTGGGATCCGTAGTAACTATTCTCTTGGCCAATTATAATCACATCACTGGCACTGTTTTACGAGAAACAGCCCCGCTAGGCCCAGTCAGCAATAAGTCTTTGGAGCTGTCTCAGCCTGCAGTTGCTTTATATAAACTATCCCTTTTATGGGAGTTGAAGCACTGTATGAAAAGGGTTTTTGTCTCATGTTGACCTTGTTTAGTCACATTAACGCACACATCAGTTCCAGGCCCCATTCCATTCTCTGAACATCTTCTGACACACTGACAGTGCTGAGCAGAGCAAGGTTGGGTTCGCTCCTCTGGCAGAACCTCGGCTCTCGGGAGGTCCTTGATCCGGGGAACAGCTGCTTCTCTGGGGCTGGGCTCTACTCCCCGCAGCCCCTCGCACTACCCAGCTGGAACCAGGGACAACGCCTGAGTCCAAGCCCCGTGTCTATTTTCCAGAAAACGGGCAATGCTGTGAGAGCCATTGGAAGACTGTCCTCTATGGCAATGATCTCAGGGCTCAGTGGCAGGAAATCCTCAACAGGGTCACCAACCAGCCCGCTCAATGCAGAAAAACTAGAATCTGAAGGTAAGGAGGAGTTTCTCCAGCCAGCTGGTGAGAAAGAAAGGGTTGGGGAACAAAGGGGCATTTTGAGGTTTTGGTTGGTTTTGTTCTTTTTTTTTTTTTTTTTTAATTTTTTTTTTTAATATGCCCTGCAAAGATAAATTCAGAAGTAATTTTGAGTTGCCCTGACAGTTACTAAGTCTAATAATTATTCTTAATCATTTAACCTTAGGCTTAGCCATTTTCAGAGGGAAAGTTGTTATTTGTCTAATAGAACTAGATGACCTCAGCTATGGTTTTTCATATATTTTGCGTTAAAATTAACAAAGACTTTATTAAAATCTTCCTTTGTTCTTATGGCAAAAGTGATACTCTATATTAATGGGCAAAAATACATTAAAATTACATGTAGTTGTGTAAGATTTACAAAATATTCTATTTTCTACCATCTTTGTGGTTTTGTTATAAATAAAAATTAACTCTCATGGTCCACATTCGTTTGGCATTGTTCATGCTGCTGAATCATGTCATTTGAACTGGGCAGACTGGGATTGGCAGGGCCCCTCCTGGAGACTAATAGGGTCAGTTACTTGCTCACCGTGTTAGATGCTGTGCCGTCCATCTCCTCAGTGAAAGCCCCAGCCTTTTCCTGCTTCAGGTGCATGCAGGGCCAGGCCCTTATCTCATTTGGCCAGAGACACCCTCTGTCCCTCCCTGCCTGGTGCTTTTTGTATCCACTGGTGAGAAGCTGAGTTTAGATCCCTTTGGTGAGCAAAGGTAGGGTTACTGGTGAGGCCAGCAGCTGCCTGCTCTGGAGCTTCCTTGCAGCCAGGGACAGAGACTGCAGCACACAGGCCTGGTCCCTCCTGAGCCACTCCTGCCCCTCCTCAGATGACCTAGACATAGCCTGAAGGGAAGGGAGGAGATACAGTTGTCCCTCCAAGTTATAGTTTTTCCCTGAACCAATCCTACATCCTGGTCCACAGTCACACAGCATGAAGGCAGTGTGAGCATGGAGCAAGAGCCACTGGAAGCTGAAGATGCGGCTAGGACATGGCTCCTCCCTTCTAAAAAGCAGGTGGAACACCTGCTGCAGAAGGAGGCAGAGGGATACCAAGACTAGGAAGGCCAGCGAGGTCCTGCCGTGCTCAGATACCCTCAGCTGAATCCTAAAGCAGCACGAAATGCAGCCAGAAATCCTTTTTAAAGATGATTTCCTCTTTCAACATGTCAGCATAAGGGAAAGGGGGAGTCTGATCATTTCCTCAGCTTGGGCACAGTTCTTTCTTCTGCCAAAAACCATTTGGCAGCAGGCCAACCTGTCCCCAGGAGAAAGCCGTGCTTATGATTCAGTTCTCAAAGCTGCCTTCTTTGCTAAATCATGGCCACTTTTTAAAAAGTTAGTTTCTTTAAGCTAGAGGCGAGGCGAGAACAAGGAATGAAGAAATGACCTACTCTTCTTCTCTGTCTTCTAGAAGATGTGTCCCAAGCTTTCCTTGAGGCTGTTGCTGAGGAAAAGCCTCATGTAAAACCCTATTTCTCTAAGACCATTCGTGATTTAGAAGTTGTGGAGGGAAGTGCTGCTAGATTTGACTGCAAGATTGAAGGTAAGTTGTAGCTGTGCTTCTCTTCACCGTCAATAGGGTGTGGCTGGATGGTAGGGTCCCTACCATGCACCCTGAGCAGGATGTCAGTTCTGTGCAGCTTGGGACAATGAGGAACCGCCAAGCTTTGGGGGAAACTGGGTCAGCAGGAGCTGCTCATAAAGGGCGATGCCCTGCACTCCCACCTCCTGAAGGTGTGTCCTTCAGTCACTTCCCCAGGGGGCACATTTGAAATTTCACCTACTTACACCAGCCACTAGACCTGAGTTTAGAAATGGCCTTGCATGGACTTACCTGGCTTTGGAACATGCTTAGTGAAATGAGCTTTGCAAACTGCTGAAAAGCATGTGACTTGCCCATACGAGGCCCTCAAAGGAAGGCTGGCACAAAGACAGGATGTGGAGTCGGCAGGCTCTGCTACTTGTCCACAGGCTGTGTGACCTTGGATGGTGGTCCAGCTCCCCTGGGTTAAGATCCCTCCACTGTAAGATGATAGCTAAGTCATAGAGTGGCTCTGGGGATTCTGTGAGGGGAATATGTGAGAAAGGGGAACCTTTTAGATCTTGTAAAGATGTCATGGAGTAAAGGGAAAAGTTGTGGGACTGGCAGGTAGAGAGAGAGCATGCATTGTGACTTCAGACTGAGGCCAGCTGGGAACCAGGCACCCGGGACAAAGCACTCAGCCGATGCCATCTTCCCCAGGCTGCTTATCTGCCTGCTGGGAATAATGCAGCCATAGACCCATCAGTGGTCAGAGCTCAAGGGACCTTAAGGGGTCATGGCATAGCACCTGAGAAATAAGCAAAGTTGATGACACAAAACGTTTCCATTTTCATATAGATTACAACCGTCTAGAAAGAGAAGGGACAAGATAAGACAGGCTCTTTGCTTCAAGTCTATGACTTTCACCTGCCAAGCAGGGTGGCAGGTTATCGCCCATTTTGGTCTGACCAAATAGAGCACAGAAGTTTATTAGGCAACTTTCCCAAGGCCGCATAGCACTGTACAGCAGTCAGAACAAACTGTGCCTCCCACTTTCTTTGATTCTCCAGCAATGTGACTAGACAATGCCTTTTGTGTAAAATAGCCCAAAGTTAGGAATGGAAAAAATAGTTTTTCTTCTGCATCTTTATATTATCAAAGTGCCTTATCAATGCTTCGCCTACCATAGTCATTTTCCTTTCTCCATTCAATTAAAAGAAAGTGGATGTGCTGCCTTTGATAATGTGAAAATTCTCAGACTGGGGATTCTGCTGAAGCCTCTGGAGCCACTGCTTGCAATTCTCACCATTACCATTGCATTGGGTCTTCTAAAGTTTTTTTTTTCTTTTTTGAATGTTTTAAAATAACATAATGATTATCATTTTGTACTTAATTTTCTCTTTGGGATTGTTTCGTACTTAATTTTCTCTTTGGAATTGTTTCGTTGATATTTATGCAACTTTTGGCTGGAGCTCTGATGAGAAATTAAAGCATATGGATGTTGTTGTGATAAAAACAAAATTGAAACTTTTGCACTGAGAGTCCAGGGCGTGGGAGTGCAGGGAACTTTACGATCAGCCTTTCCTGACCCAATTTTCCTCATGGTCTGGGTGTTCCTAATTACTTCAAAAAAACAATTTCCAAAATTGTTTTGAAAAAACATTGAAAAGAATATTAGAATTCTTGATTTCTTATGTATAATTTTTCTTCTGGTTAGGGCTCGTATTAGCCTGTTTGCATTGCTATAAAGGAATACCTGAGGCTAGAAAATTTATAAAGAAAAGAAGCTTATTTGGCTTGGTGCCAGCATCTGCATCCAGTGAGGCCTCAGGATGCTTTCAATCATAGCAGAAGCAGGCATGTCACATGGCAAGAGAGAGAGCGAGAGAGAAGGACATGCCACGTTTTAACGACCAGATCCACATGAACTGACAGAGCAAGAACTCACTCATTACCTTGGGGAGGGCACCAAGACATTCATGAGGGATCCGCCTCCATGACCCAAACACCTCCCACCAGGCCCCACCTCCGACACTGGGGATCACATTTCAACATGAGATTCAGGGGGCACAAACATCCAAACCGTATCAGGGCTACAGTTTTTTTCCTATAAAAATACATCTCCAACATTTAAGAGAAAGTCAGGTGGAATATATTGTATATTTTTAAAGGTATGTATATGTATGACTTTAAAAGCAGGGTACATGTATATGCCATGTACATGCGACCAAAATGCACAATGTTGGTAATGCTTCTGTGCATATATATGCACACATACACTTTAAACATATATAATATGTATGTATTTTATATGCAAGTGTATTTTATTTTTTAATTGCTGAACTTTGCAGAAATATGACTAATGCATAAAGGCTCATTGGTGATGTCCATTTCCAATTGTCCATAGGCAAATTACCTGCTTTGGATCAGACTAAGACAAATATTGCTTTCTTCTTCTTAGAAATATTATCAGCTCTTTTCAATTATGTTTTATATAGCTGTTATTAGCTTTATTGAGTTATAATTTATATACCATAAAATTCACCTATTTTAAATGCACAATTCAATTATTTTTAATGAATTTATAGTCATGCAACCACTACCACAATCCAATTTTAGAACATTTTCATCACTCCAAAAAGATCCCTTGTTCCCATTTTGTTTTTACTCTTATTTTTCATTTAAATTATTTAACTTTAACTATTATACAAAATTGAAAATTTAGGCTGGGCATAGTGACTCATGCGTGTAATCTCAACAGGCAGATCACTTGAGTCCAGGAGATCAAGGCCAGCCTGGGCAACATGGTGAAACCCCATCTCTATAAAAAATATGAAAATTAGCTGGGTGTGGTGGTGTGTACCTGCAGTCTGAGCTATGCAGTAGGCTGAGGTGAGAGGATCACTTGAGCCTGGATAGTGGAGGTTGCAGTGACCCGAGATCATGCTGCTGAACTCCTGCCTAGGCAACAGAGTGAGACTCTGTCAAAAAAATAGATAGAAAATTGTATTTTCAGCCAAGCACGGTGGCTCACACCTGTAATCCCAGCAATTTGGAAGACCGAGGCAGGTGGATTACTTGAGGTCAGGAGATACAGACCAGACTGGTCAACATGCTGAAACCCTGTCTCTACTAAAAATACAAAAATTAGCTGGGTGCGGTTGCACGCACCTGTAATCCCAGCTACTCAGAAGGCTGAGGCATGAGAATCACTTGAACCAATCAGGCGGAGGTTACAGTGAGCCAAGATCATGCTACTGCACTCCAGCCTGGGCAACAGAGTGAGACTCTGACTCAAAAAAAAGAAAAAGAAAATTGTATTATCAATCTAAGAAGGTATTTAGATCTAGGTGTAGAGTTGGAGTTGGAGCAGTATTTCAGGTAGTACTCTTTTTTATTTTTATTTTTTTGCCATGTTGGCCAAGCTGGTCTTGAATTCCTGCCCACCTCGACCTCCCAAAGTGCTGGGATTATAGGTGTGAGCCACCATGCCTAGCCTCAGGTAGTACTCTGTTTAAAGGTGGGTGGGTGGGTGTGGTGGCTCACGCCTATAATCCCAGCACTTTGGGAGGCCAAGGTCAGAGGATCACTTGAGCCCAGGAGTTTGAGACCAGCCTGGGAAACATAGGAGACCCTGTCTCTACAAAAAAAACTTTTTAAAAAATTAGCCGGGCATGGTGGTGTGTACCTGTAGCTCCAGCTACTTGAGAGGCTGAGGGAGGAAGATTGCTTGAGCCCAGGAAGTTGCAGTGAGCCATGTTCATGCCACTGCACTCCAGCCTGGGTGATAGAATGAGACCCTGCCTCCTACCCCTCAAAAAGTGAAAGGTGGGATGCTTAACTGAGTATGGTCTCTCATGTCTATAGTTCCACTACTCAGGAGGCTGAGAAGGGAGGATAGTTTGAGCCCAGGAATTTGAGCAACAATAAGCTATGATCATGCCACTACATTCCAGCCTAGACAACAGAGTGAGACTCATCACTTTAAAAAAAAAAAAAACAAAAAAAAAAACACCATTAAGTTTTTTAATAGGTGGGACGTGGTGCTAGTCCAACATGTGTGGGAAATGGAACAAATTTAACATATTCTATTTGGGGTTTCAGATATTGGTATTTACAAGACATGTCCATTTTCTAATGTAGATATCAAAACAGTTGATAAAGGCCAACATGAAAATTTTGTCCTTAACCACCTTTATCAATAGTGGTAGCTTATGAGTTGCTTGCATGAGTTGATAAATTTTGAGTAACAGTTCCTGCAACTTGTGCTCTCTCCCTGTGATGCAGGATACCCGGACCCCGAGGTTGTCTGGTTCAAAGATGACCAGTCAATCAGGGAGTCCCGCCACTTCCAGATAGACTACGATGAGGACGGGAACTGCTCTTTAATTATTAGTGATGTTTGTGGGGATGATGATGCCAAGTACACCTGCAAAGCTGTCAACAGTCTTGGAGAAGCCACCTGCACAGCAGAGCTCATTGTGGAAACGATGGAGGAAGGTGAAGGGGAAGGGGAAGAGGAAGAAGAGTGAAACAAAGCCAGAGAAAAGCAGTTTCTAAGTCATATTAAAAGGACTATTTCTCTAAAACTCAAAAAAAAAAAAAAAAAAAAAAAAAAAAGACAGTAAAAGCACCTAGTGTGATAGATTATCTAGTTAGGTCATTTGTGGGTTGATTCTTCAGCAACAGCAGTTGATACCTAGCAGCGTTATTGATGGGCATTAATCTACATTAGCTGGCACCTTAAGATACTAGTGCCACTAGATTTCATTTAGGGAAAACACCAGTAACTTGGCTGACCAATTGATTTTAGAGAGAAAGTAACCAAACCAAATATTTACCTGGGCAAAGTCATAAATTATCCACTTGACTGCGCTCATGAAAAATAAGGCCAAAACAAGGGTTCTGGCCCACAGCTCAGCCCAGAGGGTCCCTGGAGATGGGAGGCCTCTCTCTCCCCACCCCCTGACTCCAGATAACTGGGTTTTCTCCCAGTACTCCAGCAATTCATTTCTGAAAGCAGTTGAGCCACTCTATTCCAAAGTACACTGCAGATGTTCAAACTCTCCATTTCTCTTTCCCCTTCCACCTGCCGGTTTTTCTGAATCTCAGCTTGTCATGAGTTTTAAGCATTAAGGACATTATGCTTCTTAGATTCTGAAGACAGGTCCCTGCTCATGGATGACTCTGGCTTCCTTAGAAAAATATTTTTCTTCCAAAATCAGTAGGAAATCTAAACGTATCCCTTCTTTGCAGATGTCTAGCAGCTTCAGACATTTGGTTAAGAATCCATGGGAAAAAAAATCCTTGCTTATGTGGTTTCCTTTGTAAACCAGGATTCTTATTTGTGTTGTTATCAGCTCTGAATGTGTGGTAAAGATTTTTGTGTTTGAATACAGGAGAAACCAGTTTGCTGAAAAGTTAGTCTTATCTATTGGCCACGATGAAACAGATTTCAACTGATAAAGAGCTGGAGAACTCCATGTACTTTGGAATCTCCTCCAAGATAGCCAGAGTTTAATACATCTTCATTCTCAACACTCTCCAAAGAACCTGACCTACCTTACGGGCTCCATATTTTTCTTCTTAAATGTGCATCAATCATGCCTTGCCCCTAGCCTTTAAATATATTCTTAGACCTGGTAAATGCACTCAGACTTGCGTCTTTAGGAATTTTTAACTTTCTTTCACTACATTGGCACTTAAATTTTTTCTTTATAAAATGTTTTGAAGGTCATAAACAAAGACCAAAATTGATAGACCTAATACATTTCTTCTGTGTGTGTGGAACATTCCAAATCCTTTTTTTTTCTTTTCCACTGTTTGTAAGGTGCAACAATTTAATATTTTAAGGGACTTTTTAAGAGTTCCTTAAGAACCAATTTAAAATTACTTCAGTGCAGTCCTACACAGTATCAACATTAGAATTTTGATATTAGTCTTATGTTATCTTCCATTCTATTTTTATCTGCTTTTTGCTGCTAGTTTCAAACTGCCAGTATTTTTCCTTTTGCTTTTAAAATAGTTACAATATTTTTCATAATAGCCACAGTATTGCCACAGTTTATTATAATAAAGGGTTTTTATTTGATTTAGAGCATTCAGAGCTTTTTTCCATCACTTTTGTGTTCAGAATATAACCTTTGTGTGCGTGTATGTTGTGTGTGTGCATGTGTGGCGTATATGTGTGTTACAGGTTAATGCCTTCTTGGAATTGTGTTAATGTTCTCTTGGTTTATTATGCCATCAGAATGATAAATGAGAACACTACAACTGTAGTCAGCTCACAATTTTTAAATAAAGGATACCACAGTGCATGCTGTTTGTTCAATCTTTGCAGACTTCTCTTTCTTTCCATGCTACCAGTTGTAAAGAACACAGATACCTCTTGGCAACAAAAAACAGACACTGTGGTGCGTATATGTGAAGAACTGGCTTACGTGGTTGTGTTTTACTATGGAACAGAATGATTTAGGAAGTTCTTGTTTATATAGGTAGCCTAATTTACACATTTAGTTCAAAATTTCTCTTGAGCATCAGCTTAGTACTGTATCATTCTAGAAGGACATCTTATAGAGCAGGTGTCCCCAACCCCCGGGTACATGGCTTGTTAGGAACCAGGTCACACATAAGGAGGTTAGCAGTGGGCAAGTGAGCAAAGCTTCATCTATATTTACAGCCGATTCCCATTGCTCGCATTACGGCCTGAGCTCTGCCTCCTGTCAGATCAGTGGCAGCATTAGGTTCTCACAGGAACGAACTCTATTGTGAACTGCTCATGTGAGGGATCTAGGTTTCATGCTCCTTATGAGAATCTAAGGCCTGATGATCTGTCACTGTCTCCCATCACCCCTAGATGGGACAGTCTAGTTGCAGGAAAACAAGCTCAGGGCTTCCACTGATTCTATATATGATGAGTTGTATAATTATTTTATTATTATTACAATGTAATAATAATAGAAACAAAGTGTACAATAAGTATAATGTGCTTGAATCATCCCAAAACCACCCCCTCTCCTGATCCATGAAAAAAACTGTCTTCCATGAAAGTGGTCCCTGGTGCCAAAAATGTTAGGGACCACTGTTATAGAGTATCAGGTTCTCAAAATGCTAAAATCTACATGACATTTTCAACATGTGACATCATCATCATCATCATCATCACTAATACTATTTACCAGGGCATGGTTTGAATTGGTGACTTTGGTGCAATTCATTATTGGCAGCCAAATGCTTTATCCATATCTTCATATTGAAGAATTTGTTATCAAGAAACTACTGGTTCTGCTTTACAGGAAGTCTGTTATCAGATATCAGATGGCGAGTCCCCCATGTCTTCAGATGTTCAAGCGATATTGTGGATGGTCTAGAAAGAGTTTAAGACATGCTGTTAAATGTAGGGCTAGATAATTCTCTGATTCTTTGATGTAGTCTGGAAAGAAACAATCCGTTGTCCAGTTAATAAATGTTTAGTGTTTTCATATTTAAGACAATCACAATCCACAAATGTCCCTAGTAATTTATTGTTTTTAAAGAAAATGACTCTTTTTATTCCTTGCTAGTGAAAAATGTACAATTTATATGCTGCACCAAGAAAAATAACAGATATACTTTCTTCCATTCATTTTCATCCCAAACATATAAAAAATAATCCATTGATTGTTCCTTGCATTGCATATCTTCTTATTAAAAGATATTTCCTACATGCAACTAATAAGACATGCTGACTATTGTCAGCTCTAAATTTATGTAAAGATTTTTTATTTTTGTTAAAATGTTTGAAATTTGCTTTTTGCTCCACACCTCACCTGTTTTTGATAAATCCGTGCTAACGAGTACATAGGAGATAATAAATGAGTTCCGAGAAACCCAATTCTCCATTTTTCAACAAAACGCAAGTAGCGCTACTCTCTTTATCCCTTGGGACTCCTTCTCTGTATTTTGAAAGTGGTGGATAATGTCAGTGGCAGTTGTTGCTAAGGATCTCTGCACAGAGTTAGGGCTTCACTGTCGGCTTCCTGGTTAGATGGGGCCATGTGACTAGTCCTAGTCAGTGAGCTGTGACCAGAAGTTATGTATGTACCCTCGGGACCAGAGCATTTACGTGCTGGTACAAGCCTCTCCATAATGACTGGCAATGCGTGAGATGGTGGCTGCTGCAGCCATCTGGGTCTCTAGCCAACCCAAAATGGGGACATAACACCAGCAAGAAATAAACATTTGTTCTTTTAAATCACCAAGATTTTAGGGTTCTCTGTGGCTGCAACATAACCTAGACTATCCTGATACAGGCTTATCACCGTGTTCTGGATGTGTGGTGACCAGGATGGTAGCTACTACTCACAGGTGGCTATTTAAATTTAAGTTACTTAAATAAAATAAAAAATTCAGTTCCTCAGTTGTATGAGTCACATTTCAAATGCTCTATAGTCACATGTATGTCAGTTTTCAAATTATGTGAAATTAAAACTGAAAAGCTTGTGTGCAAGTCTAGAGAGTGTGGTCTATAGTTTCATCAATTGTATTGGATAATATAGTCTCAATACTCAAGTATTGTTCTTAATTCTTTATTTATATTCAAATATAGTTTTCACTTTTTAAGACATTTTAAAGGCTGGGTGCGGTGGTGCACACCTGTGGTCCCAGCACTTTGGGAGGCCAAGGCAGGAGAATCACTTGAGGCCAGAAGTTCAAGACCAGCCTGCGCAACATAGCAAGACCCCATCTCTATTTCTTAAAAAAATAATAATAATAATTTAAAAATAAAAAGACATTTTAAAAGTACCAGTTCTATGACCTCAAAATCTAAATAGTCCTGCAATTCACAAGCAACTCTCAGATTATTTCTGATATGAGACAACCAACAAGGCCAACATTCTCCAACGTCTTTGGAATTGCTGCTTGAGATGGGGGATCACACATGGGGGATCAACAGGCCATGTGCCCGGGGGTTGGGGACACCAGTGAGATGGATGCAGAAAGGGAGAGAGACAAGGCTGCTGAGGCAGAATTTCCTCAACCATGGGTCAAAAGGGAGAGGAGCCATCCTGAGGCTATAATCCTTCCAAACTCAGCTGCCTTTTATCAGAACTCCCTTCCCACTGGAATTCAAAACACTCAGGAGATCTATAGTGCTTGGGGACAACATTGAATTTCTAACTGCTGCTTGCCGGAGATTTTAGCCCACAGGCCTTATCCATGTTCCAAATGCTTATACTCTGCAGGAAGCACTCATGTCAGAGACTTCAGTCCCCCGAGTCTCTGTTTGAGGCCTGTGGTAAATTTTCACAAGATATTTTGTGACTCTCTTAGACTAGAGTTCTTTTGGCTGGAGATAACTAAGGGAGAAGGAGGTTACAAATTAACCTAAGTCAATGTGGTTATTCATGTTTGTTATTAATAACATCTTTAAGGCAGGTATCAGTAGCCTCCAACAGTTAAGATATAGATTGAACTATGGGGCTTCTCCACAACCACGCTTCAGGTGGTATGTTTCAGAGATAGTCTTAGGCCAAATGTGTCAAACACTTATTAGCCAGCAGTCATACAACCAATTCTGCAAGCTCCATGAAGTCCCAGATCTGTCTCTCCAGAAAGCACCTTACATGTTGTCACTGAAGGCAAATGCTGCAGAGTACTTGGGTAGGAGGCAGCTAACCTGGTTAATCAGTGGAGTCAGTTCCTCTTGGTGTTATCCTAGGAAGCAACTTGTCCAACTTACCCACCATTTTCATTCCCTCTGTAAAATAAGTTACTAACTCTCACCTCTACCTCTTACTACAGCTGTGTAGGTTGTGCCTCAGTTTCCACAGCTATAATATTAGAGTAACTGTACTTCCGCATTCACGGGTTGATAGAAAGATTAAACGAGCTCTATGTGCCTGACCTTATGGTAGGCCCTCATTCTGGCACTCAGAGATGCTAAGATGTATCAGAAACAATCTCTAGTCTGAAAGAACTGATTACATTTCTGCAGGAAAAAAAAAAAAAACAAATATGTGAAAAAGTTATATTCAGTCAGCCCTCTGTATCCATGGGTTCCAAATCCATGGATTCAATCAATTGGAGATGGAAAATATTTGGTGGGGGGCTAGGTACAGTGGCTCATGCCTGTAATGCTAGCACTTTGGGAGGCCGAGGCAGGCAGATCACCTGAGGTTAGGAGTTCAAGACCAGTCTGGCCAATATGGTGAAACCCTGTCTCTACGAAAACACAAAAATTAGCTGGGTATGATGGCAGGTGCCTGTAATCCCAGCTACTTAGGAGGCTGAGACAGGAGAATTGCTTGAAGCTGGGAGATTGTGGTTGCAGTGAGCCAAGATCACACCACTGCACTCCAGCCTGGGTGGCTGAGTGAGACTCTGTCTCAAAAAAAAAATATATATATATATATATATAAAATACATATATAATGTATATATAAAATATATGTGTATATATACATATTTTGGGGGTGGGGAGTTCCACAAAATTCCAAAAAGCAAAACTTGAATTTGCTGCTCACCTAGTACTACACTGAATCTATGTGAAAGAGTGATGTGTAGGCATTGTATTAGGTATTATAAGTAATCTAGAGATGATTTAAAGCATACAGGAAGATGTGCGTAGGTTACGTGCAAATACTACATATGCCATTTTATATAAGGGACTTGAGCAACTATGCCATTTTATATAAGGGACTTGAGCAACCACAGATTTTGTTATCTGTGGAGGTGTCCTGGAACCAATATCCCACCAACAACTGTACTAAAGATGGAAGGTATTATTTTAAGTTCTACCCACCTCCCAAAAAAAAGGACCTTTGAAACTGAAAGTGCCATGCAATTGTACAAAAAAACAATTGCTGTGAGTTTAGGAAATGTTACAACTCTTAATCTTGTCCTAAGGAAAAGTTTTAACTTCCAGTCCCTAAATATTCCCTTCTTCACAGTCAAAGGAGAAAAGCTCATCTGACCTGAGTATTATTTTTCTATCAAGAGGAAATTTCCCAGAGTTAGCTTGACTTAAAATAATTACACTTAACTTTTATCCTGACACATCCCCTAAGTTCTAATTGATACTTGCAAAAGCTGACTTACATTGACTTCTTTCTGGCTGCATATTAACCACAGAACAAATAGGGCTCTGAAGGCTGAGTAGATGTCTTTTTCAAATTGTCTAGAAAGCTAAAAACTGAGGCTCCTGTTTTCAGAAGAATCAGGAGATCAAGGAAATATCAGCTTAGGAAATAGGAAGCTACCAGAGTAGAGAGAAAGCCACACATGAATTACTCAAGAGAAGCAGTGATTCTCTACCCCTCAGAACTTTCATTAAACTGATAGTAAAGGGATAACAATGTTCTTAAAAGAGCTGTAAACTCTTCAAATATAAAGACAAATACGGGTGATGACAGATGGAAAATGTCAGAATTCTGGAAGATGGAAAGCAAAGAATGGGTAACTGATGTGGAGCAGAGAAACTGAAGCTAACATCCTGCATAGGAGGAAGCCAATAGGAAAGCAAGTCCATCTGCCCTGAATTCTCCAAAGGCTAGAGGCTGGACAGCCAAGTACCTATGAAAGGGAGCCTCACAAGGTATGACTCATACATGCAAACCAAGGTCTTTGAGGTCAAAGCAGCTCAAAAGTCCACTAGGAGATCAAGGCAGAGGCAGAGATTGTTGGGAGTTAGGATAGAGCAGGGGCCAGGAGTCAGGAGTTAACTCTGGACTCTTCGATACTACCCATGTCAAAGTGCAGAAAAGACTCTGACCTCAGAAAGGCATTTGTTTGCTAAAGGCTTTTTAAAAGACCATTAGGCCAGGCACAGTGGTTCATGACTGTAATCTCAGCACTTCGGGAAGACAAGGTGGGAGAATTCCTTGGGCCCAAGAGTTGAAGACCAGCCTGGGAAACATAGGGAGACCCCGTCTCCATAAAAAAAATAAAAATAAAAAACTTGTGTTTTAATTAGCCGGGTGTGGTGGTATGTGTCTGTAGTCCCAGCTTCTTGGGAGGCTGAAGAGGGAGGATTGCTTGGACCTGGGAGATTGAGGCTGTGGTGAGCTGTGATCATGCCACTACACTCCAGCCTGGGCAAAAAGAATGAAACCCCATTTTTTTCTAAACAACAACAAAAAAAGACAGATTAGCTTCTTTAAATTGGTTGTCTAAGAAGTCAAATCATTTAGATTTTCAATAATACACCCTCTTAATGAATGCCTTATATTCATTTATTTAAAATAGAAACTCAGTTGACTAATCTTCATTTAATCCAACTTGCCCAACTTAACCACAACTCTCACTTCTTCTGTAAAATGACTAATGCCCATATACTTCTGTTCCCACTAACTGAGGTGCATATTTACTGAGAGTCAAAATGGGTTTGTTCTTAAACTTATTTATGCCAGTTGTACTTGTCATTGTAATTATACAATTTGATTAAGTATTACATAAAGCAACAAAAATCGAGTACTAAGGACAAGAGTAGTTGTTTCTGTGCAAGCTAAATTGAGACTACTGGTCATGCCCAGCAGATTGAACACCTGCATTTTCTTCTGTTTCTCCCAAAACCTTAATAAAGGAACAAAAGGCATAAATCCACAAGGGCAAAGAATGAGAGAGGAGATACATTAGAGTTGAGATGTCAGCAAAATTGTGGAATAGGCTAATTGGTAATTAATTTTAAGTTTCAACTTTTTCCATTCTGCAAGTGTCTGCAGGGGAGAAAGCCTCAAAAACAAGGTGATTCAAGCTGGGTATGGTGGTACACACCTGTAATCCTAGCTACTCGGGAGGCTGTGGTAGGAGGATCCTTGAGTCCAGGAGTTCAAGGCTTCAGTGAACCATGATCATGCCACTGTACTCCAGCCTGGGCAACAGAATGAGACCCTGTCTCAAAAAAACAAACGAAAAAGGCAAGGTAATTCCTACCACAGAATTAGCAAAAGCAGGGGAACTAGATAGCCCCCTCATCTCCTCCTCCTCTAGCCCATATGGCCATCTGACAGTCCCTCCCCGCAACCCTGGCAGGAAAGTGGATCTTTCAAAGTTGGACTAGAGAGACCATGGACTTGTGGACAACAGGCACAACTTGGCGGGTGAGAGGGAGGAAACTGAGAAAACTCAGGGATCGGGGAGAGTCTGCACACTGACCTTTGAAACTCCAGCCCTCTCCCACTGCTTGGCTGCCAGAACTCTGACTACAGGGCAAGACTGGCTACAGAATTTGCAGGGCCCAGTGCAAAATAAAAATGTAAGGCTCCTTGTTTAAAATAAAATTTTCAAGATGGCAACAGCAGAGCATTAGAACAAGCTTGAGGTCCTTCTAAGAGCAGGGCCCTGTGAGACTGCATGGGATGCTGGCCCATGAAGCCAGCCCTGCGCAGGTTATTCCTACACAGGCAAGAGATTGAAGGACTGTTCTTGGAAACTGGACAATCCAGAGAAATGACCCACATACACTGTCATGTGGGAATTTCTCAATAAAAACGTCCAATTCTCATCAAATTGTCAATGTGGGTACTTTATGCATTTAATGGTAATTATTGCACACAGAAAAATTTTTCAGAAACCATTTTGTTCTTTTTTTTTTTTTTTTTTTTGAGACGGAGTCTCGCTCTGTCGCCCAGGCTGGAGTTCAGTGGCACCATCTCGGCTCACTGCAAGCTCCGCCTCTCGGGTTCATGCCATTCTCCTGCCTCAGCCTTCCGAGTAGCTGGGACTACAGGCGCCCGCCACCTCGCCCGGCTAGTTTTTTGTATTTTTTAGTAGAGATGGGGTTTCACCGTGTTAGCCAGGATGGTCTCGATCTCCTGACCTCGTGATCCGCCCGTCTCGGCCTCCCAAAGTGCTGGGATTACAGGCTTGAGCCACCGCGCCTGGCCCATTTTGTTCTTTTTAATTCATATTTTACCTACTGCAAATTTTAAAACCCCGTTCTTCCTTAAACTTTTAAATTCAATTGGCAGATATGATTTGGTAGGTTTATAAAATCTACCAAAATGCAATATTAACTTTTAAGGGGACTTTTAGCATCTAGTTAATTAATTCCCTTAATCATTTTAAAATCATATTCATAAATGTAATAAATAACTGTAATCCTAGCTACTTGGAAGGCTGAGGTGGGAGGATTGCTTGAGGCCAGGAATGCAGTGAGCTATGTTTGTGCCACTGCACTCCAGCCTGGGCAACAGAGTGAGACTCTGTCTCAAAAAACAAACATGGCTGGGTACGGTGGTACACATCTGTAATCCCAGCACTTTTGGAGGCCGAGTTGGGCAGATCACTCGAGGTCAGGAGTTCAAGACCAGCCTGGCCAACATGGGGAAACTCCGTCTCCACAAAAAATTAAAAAATTAGCCAGCTGTGGTGGTGCGTGCCTATAATCCCAGCTACTCGGGAAGCTGAGGCAGGAAAATCTTTTGAACCCAGGAGGCGGAGGTTGTAGTGAGCTGATATGGCCTCACTGCATTCCAGCCTGGGTGACAGAGTGAGACCCTGTCTCAAAACAAACAAACAAACAAATGAAAATTATTACCAGCATATAATAATTTCCTTTTCATTTTAAATTCTTCAATTGGCTTATAACAAAACTTCCCAGGAAAAGCTCCTACAAGTAACTTCTCAAATACAATAAGTCTTATAATAATTAAATTTATAAATACAATAGGACTTAATTTCTCTTAAATGGTCCAATACTGTTATAAATTTAGTAAGTGTTAAATCTTGAATCCCAAATCTAAGTCATTTACACAATTTATATGTTAAATTGGAATCACAGGCTAATCTATTTCTCTAACATGCCTTTTTTTTTTTTTTTTTGAGCAAGGTACCGTCCAGGCTGGAATACAGTGGTGCAATCATAGCTCACTGCAGCCTCAAACTTCTGGACTCAGCCTCCCAAGTAGCTCAGGCATGTATTGCCATGCCTGTAATGAGAAAAACCTGGAATCACATAGAAAAACCTTCCCCCAAACTGGGAGGGAGCCGAGAGACCAAACAATGACTCAGACAAGTCCAGTTGAGCAAGTAGATGAGTTTGTTAGGACTTACATAGCAGGTACTCCCGGACAGCAGCAGGACAGCTTTAGAGACCCATGCTGCCTCCCATCCCTATGCTGCTTTTAAACTAATTTTCTGGCTCTTTGCCTACTGTATGTGTTATGGGACTTTCTTCCCAGGTAGGTTCTCAGATACTCTCTGGAATGTTTGGGTTCTCAGGGACAGCTGCTCCTTGACAGGACAGAGTAAGACCCCATCTTTAAAAAAAGAATAAAAAGAAGTACCTAAAATAAGGATTTTAACTAACATTTAATACCATATGTTTACTTTGTAACTTTCCTAAATTCTAAATTTTATAAAGTTAAAGAAAGTTGTTCATTTGAAGAAATATTACCTTTCCACTTAGGGGAACATCATCTTCTCAGCTGGCTGAGTTTACTCTGACCAAAGACTTCAGCTGAGCATGAGACTTGGAATTATAAGACACCCTGGAAACATTTCTTGTGACTGATTGCCAAGCTAAGTTCCTTTCTGTAGTCACTACATTTTGGACTCTAAAATCCAGTTCTTGAGTTTCAGTCCTAAATGTTCCTTTATTCCTGGAGTTTGCAACCCCAAATAAAATTGTAGCTAGGAAAGGCACAGTAATCCCAGCACTGAGAGACCAAGGCGGGTGAATCGTTTGAACCCAGCAGTTTGAGACCAGCCTGGGCAACATGGTGAAACCCTGCTTCTACCAAAAATACAAAAAAATCTGCTGCATGTGGTGGTGTGTGCCTGTAGTCTCAGTTACTCAGGAGGCTAAGGTGGGTGAATTATCTGAGCCCAGAAGGTTGACGCTGCAGTGAGACATGATCGTACCACTGCATCCAGCCTGAGTGACAGAGGGAAAACCTGTCTCAAAAAAAAAGATTGTAGGTAACATCTTTCATCACTACTTGGTTTTACATTTCTTCAGTTCTCCTTGGATATGTAATGTTTTCCAACTACCCGTAAAGATACTTACGGTCATTTCATTGGATCCTCAGGATTCTTTTTTTTTTTTTTTTTTTTTTTGAGACTGAGTCTCGCTCTGTCGCCCAGGCTGGAGTGCAGTGGCCGGATCTCAGCTCACTGCAAGCTCCGCCTCCCGGGTTTACCTCATTCTCCTGCCTCAGCCTCCGGGTAGCTGGGACTACAGGCGCCCACCACTGTGCCCCGCCAGTTTTTTGTATTTTTTTAGTAGAGACGGGGTTTCACCGTGTTAGCCAGGATGGTCTCGATCTCCTGACCTCGTGATCCGCCCGTCTCGGCCTCCCAAAGTGCTGGGATTACAGGCTTGAGCCACCGCGCCCGGCCCAGGATTCCTATTTAAGTCTCTGTGTTAGTCAGGGTTCTCTAGAGGGACAGGACTAATAGGATAAATGTGTATATGAAAGGGAGTTTATTATGGCTCACATAATCACAAGGTGAAGTCTCACAATAGGCCGTCCGCAAGCTGAGGAGCAAGGAAGCCAGTCCAAGTCCCCAAACCTCAAAAGCAGGGAAGTTGACAGTGCAGCCTTCAGTCTGTGGCCAAAGCCCCAAGAGCCCCTGGCAAACCCCTGGTGTAAGTCCAAGAGTACAAAAGCTGAAGACCTTGGAGTCTGATGTTCGAGGGCAGGAAGCATCCAGTATGGGAGAAAGATGGAGGCCAGAAGACTAAGCCAGTCTAGTCCTTCCACTTTCCTCCTCCTGCTTTTATCCTAGCCACCCTGACAGCTGATTAGATGGTGCTGGCAGCTGATTGAGGGTGGGTCTACCTCTCCCAGTCCACTGACTCAAATGTTAATCTCCTTTGGCAACACCCTCACAGACACACTCAGGAACAATACTTTGCATCCTTCAATCCAATCAAGTTGACACTCAATATTAACCATCACAGTCTGTTAAAACCTTTTTGGAGTTGGTAGAATCCCAAAATGTTTTCATGTCCTTCTTTATGGTAGGGTCACACCCCTATGGACATTAAATGACATCCAACTGAATTCTGCATTATCATGGATTTGTCAGATAGTGCTAAGATCATTCTAATGACTCTGAGCATTCTACAGCAAGGCCCACAGTAAACAGGCCCCAGCTAGTCACAGAGTTTCAGTTCTTAGTGCTTCACTCTTAACTACAGGCAAACAAGTAAATACCATCAGATATTTGAGGAAATTTTTCTAACACAAAAGACAAAGAAGACAACAAACATTAAAAAGAACTTGGAAGAAATAGAGATCATATAGGGAGGAGAGGAAAACAATAATTAATATCCTCAAAGAAATTTAAGAAAATATTATACCCAAAACCAAACAGGATGCTATACACAAAAAATAAAAATGAAAAAAATTAAAGAAGCATTCAAAGAATTAGGTTGGAAGACATAATTATAGAAATCTCCCAGGAAGAAATTCAAAAAGAGGCCAGACACAGTAGCTGACACCTGTAATCCCAGCACTTTGGGAGGCCGAGGCAGGCGGATTAATTGAGCCCAAGATTTCAAGACCAGCGTGGGCAACATAGTGAAACCCCATCTCTATAAAAAAAATTTTAAAAATTAGCCAGGTGTGGTGGCGTGTGCCTGTAGTTCCAACCACCTGGGAGGTCGAGGTTGCAGTGAACTGTGGTCGTACCACTGCACTCCAGCCTGGGTGACACAATAAGACCCTGTCTCAGAAAAAAAGGAAGAGGAGGAGGAGGAGGAAGATTAGCAGGGGGAGGAGGAGGAGGGGAAAGAGGAAGAAGAAAGAAGAAAAAGGAAGAGGAGGAGGAGGAGGAGGAGGAGGAAGAAGAAGAAGAAGAAGAAGAAGAAGAAGAAGAAGAAGAAGAAGAAGAGGAGGAGGAAGAAAGAAGAAGGGGAAGGAGGAGGAGGAGTGGGGGGGAGGAGAAGAAAAACAAGAAGACAACAATGAACAACAGGAGAGAAAAGATAAGAGAATCAGAAGAGGTCCAATGTGCAAACAACAGGACACTAGAGAGAAAAGAGAAAATGGAGCAGAAGTAGAAGTCAATATCCTACCTCACAAAATACTAATTTTCTAGATCAGTGGTTCTCAAATTGTGGTTTGGAACTCCAAGACCATTTCAGGGGGAACATGAAGTCAATACTATTTTAATAATAATGCTAACTCGTTATTTGTCTTTTTCACCCTCTTTCACCAACAAATGTAGAAGGGAGTTTTCCAGAGTCTACCCGATGTGTAACGATGTGATCATTCTGAGGGTTTATATTTTCTTGTGATCTTAAATTTTCTTAGTTCTAATTTCTAACATGGTAAATAATACATAGTTAAAAGCCACATTAGGAAAAGTTCTTTAGGATCCTTAATAACTTTTAACAGTTTGAGAACCACTGTTCTAGGTGATCATTTAATCTAAATATAGCTAAGCATGTTTGTTTGAAGCTCCTATACAACACCCAAACTGCAACCTATATTACTATTGTCTCCTCTTCATTTTCTCTGAGCTTCCCACTAAAAATTCCACTCATACAAAAACATCATAGAATTTACTGACTTTGTAAGGGATGTGGATAAAGGAGTTTATATCAAACAGCATTTCACTTCAAACCCCCGCAAGACCTGCCTCTTCTGCCAAGTTTCCGTTTTTACTTTTCCCCCATGCTCTCTCTGGTTTTGTCTGGTGCAGAGGAGTACAGTGGCCCACTCAAGGCTCACTGCAGCCTCGACCTCCTGGGCTCAAGCGATTCTCCTACCTCAGTCCCCTGAGTGGCTGGTACTACAGGCGCCCACCACCATACCTGGCAAATTTTCATATTTTTTGTAAAGATGGGGTTTCACCATGTTGCCCAGGCTAGTCTTGAATTCTTGGGCTCAAGCAGCCCACCCATCTCAGCCTCCCAAAGTGCTGAGACTACAAGTGTGAGCCACCTCGCCTGGCCTCCATCCTCTCTCTTAGTATTGTTATTTTCCTCTTACCCTTTTCTCTTCCCTCCTATAGGGAAGTTTAAGTTTATCCAAGATTTAGCTAAACTAGCAAAAAACAAAACAAAACAAAACAAAAACCCCATATTATTGATATCTACCCTTAATAGAAGACAGAAAGAAAAAGTGGAATTATAGTTTCAGATACAAAGAAAAAATTTAAGGCCAGGTGCAGTGGCTCACGCCTGTAGTCCCAGGATTTTGGGAGGCCAAGGCAGGAGGATCACTTGAGCCCAGGAGTTCAAGACCAGCTGGGCAACATACGGAGACTCTGTCTCTACAAAAAGTTTAAAAATTAGCCAGATGTGATGGTATGCACCTGTAGTTCCAGCTACTCAGGAGGCTGAGGCAGAAGGATTGCTTTAGCCTGGGAGTTCAAGGCTGCAGTGAGCTATGATTGCACCACTGTACTCCAGCCTGGGCAACAGAGTGAGATCCGGTCAAAGAAAGAAAGAAAGAGAGAGAAAGAGAGAGAGAGAAAGAAGGAAAGAAAGAAAGGAAGGGAAAGAGAGAAATTTAATCACAAAAACTGCTACATTCATTGGAGAAAAAACAAAACACATATAAACAGAAAGAACATTTTAAAACAAATGATGCTGTCTCTCAGCCAAAAATAAACGTTATTAATATATTGGTATACCCCCTTCCAGATTTTTTTCTCCATAGACAAATACTATACCTAATTGTTAAAAAATGGGATCTTACTACATGCCATGTATAATCCACTTTTTTACTTAGCATATTCTAAACAATGTCCATGTCAAATACATCTATGCAATATTATTTTCCCAAACTTAAAACTTTTTCAAAACCGGGCGTGGTGGCTCATGCCTATAATCCTAGCACTTTGAGAGGCTGAGGCTTGAGCCCAGGAGTTCAAGGCTGCAGTGAGCTGTGATCATGCCACTGTACTCTAACCTGGGCAACAGAGAAAGATCCTGTCTCTAAAAAATAGGAAATAAAAAATAAAAATCTTTTCAAACTGAGAAAAAAAATTGACAGTTTCAGAAACACTCTTATGCCCTTCACATACAATCAATGTTAGAAGAAGATTCACCCTGAACATCTCACTTTTCTGCATGGCTCAAGTCCTCTGATCAAAGGCAATTGCAAACAATTCAAGAATACTTATATAAGGAGACATCTCAGGATAGTAAAGTGTAGACATGTTTCCCTCCCTGGAGATGGACCAGGATAGTAAAGATAAAAAACTCTTCTTCCTCCCTTCCTGGAGAAGACTTGCTTACATTCCAGAGTAAACTAAGGTTTCTCTCTCCCTGGAGGGGAGGATGGGCAGGTCTCTGGCAGTTATATATAAGATCAGTGTTTCCTAATTTTTACAGGGTTCCTCTCCTGTTATGCACCCCACTGCATGTGCAGGTACCATCTCGCTCTCAGGATGAGCCTTGGAAACCAACATGGGATGTTGCTTTGGCTGCTGCTTTTGCTATGAATGATTAATTGTTTTTGTTTTTAACTCAGAAGCCTCATTTAAAAGTAAGTTTCTGCAAAATCATTTTTAATGGCTGAATATACTATTTTAAGCTTCCATCATAATTTAGTCAGTCTATACTGCTGGACATTTAGATTGTTTCCAACAGTTTGGAAATATTCATATTGTGAATAGCATTGTGATGAGCTTTTATAACTAAATATTTTTTCACATCCTAAATTCTTTCTTTAGGATAAATTCCAATGGCTAGGTGCAGTGGCGTGTGCCTGTAGTCCCAGTTATCAGCAGGCTGAGGTGAGAGAATCACTTGAGCCCAGGAGTTTGAAGCCAGCCTGGGCAATAAAGCAAGATCCTATCTCTAAAACAGATAAAAATAAAAAAGTTCCAAGAAGTGTAATTGTTGGGTCAAAGGACACACATAATTTTAAAGTTTTGGTATGAATTTATGTATTTCCAAGCTCTCTTCCAGAAAGTTTATCAATCTATACTTTCAATAGCAAAGTGTAAGAACACAACTGTTCTTATACCCCTGCCAACAGTGTTACTGACATTTTGAATAAGGAAGAAGGAGGAGGAGGAGAAAGGAGGAGGAGGAGGAGGAGGAGGAGGAGAAGGAGAAGACATCTATCTCATTGTTTTAATCAGCATTTATTCATAAATGTGATCCGACTTCATTAGTGTGTTCATTAACTATTTGTAGGAAGACTATAGCCTGCAGCTGATCATAGAAAGTCATCAAATACCAAGGCAACTATCACACAGCCTTTCACATGTTTCTCTTCTCTCTCCACATCTGCTGAGGGCTCAGTTCTTCCAAGTTCAGATTCTCAAAGAGACGAATCTGATATAGCCATTTCATATTAGATTGTATCACCAGCCAGTCTAAGTGACCGCTAACTGGAAGTATAGGGTGGAATTTAGAGTCTGAATCCTATCACCTGTCCCTCTTTTCCTCCAGGGTTTTGCATGATAGAAAAACTAGATCACCAGCCAAACAATAATCCAAATGTCAGCTGTCTTTTTTGGTTTTTTTTTTTTGAGATGGGATCTTGCTCTGTTGCCTGCCCAAGTTGGAGTGCTGTGGTGCTACCACCACCTATTGCAACTTCAATCTCCCCAGCTCAAGCCATCCTCCTGCCTCAGCCTCTCACGTAGCTGTGACTATAGACATGCACCACTACATTCAGCTAATATTTTTATGTTTTGTAGAGACAAAGTCTTACTATGTTGCCCAGGCTGGCCTCGAACTTCTGAGCTCATGTGATCCTCCCACCTCGGCTTCCCAAAGTGTTGGGATTACACGGTGCCCGGCCCAAATGTCAGTTGTCTTCATGGTTTGTCATGCACCCAAAAACATACCCTTGAAAAGTTTTCTGATGCTGGCCAGTTTGGGGATGGCAGCAGGGTCACGCCTCACTTTCCTGAATTGAAGATAGCTTCCTGGCCTGGCAGGACTGATCAAAATTCCACCCCAGTTCCCACTGCCAATCACAGGCAGAAAAACTAGAAAAGAGAAAGACTGGTGCACTGCAAAGCAGAAGGAAGAGAAAGCCTGGCTGCCTTTCAGTTTAGTGACTATGCAGAATCCCTTGTCTCCAAGTAAAAGCGTGCCCCTGTGAATTTCACAGATCTTAATTGATCCTATTAATCTTTTCTCCTCCCTGTGAATAGGCAGAGGCCAGATATGTTTATTTCTAATATTCCCTGTGATAGAAGTTTTCCATTTTTGGCCTCCCAGTATCTAAACACACTTCCTATTTGGAAAAAATTCCAATAAAGAAGCTTAAGTGTGGACAAATAACCCCTTTCCCAGATCCCTTGTCTCTAGAATTTGGGCACGGGATCTTCCAATCAGACACTCCTACCTAAGACCTTGATTCTGGAATAACAGAAAGAAGCAAATGGCACTTAGAATCTTTCCAGAGGTGGAAGAGGAAGCAATAAGGGTACTGTCCAATGTCCAGTGGTGGCTGTGCCAATGACAGACGCAGTTGGATACTAACCAGATGCTTCCTGTGTATTGATTTGGTCTCTATTTCTGGCTGCTTAATTTCCCATGGCTCCTTTCCAAGTTCCAAGCCTCATTCTTCAGCTTTTCCATCAATTTTGTGAGCTATTCAATGTCCTTTCAATAAATTCATTTTCTCTCTAACTAACCAGAGTTAGTCTCCGTTATTTAGGAACCTGGAAATTTGGTTAGTACATATGTCTTTTCGTGCCTTTTCTATGAAGACAAAAAGATAAGAAACAGGAGTGCCCACCTTCAGTTCAGAAGTATCCACTATCCTGACTTTTGTGATAAACATTCCACGGTTTTGCTTTATAGTCTTAGCATCTATGTATGTAGTCAGGGGAATGAGAATAATATGGTAGAAAATATGGCCCCTGTCTGTCAACAGGGCTTCCCTGAAAGAGATGGCAGTGACTCCAGTCTCTAACATTCTTATGATGTCCAGATTAACTATACGATAGCTTCCTGGATGACAATCCTGGTGCAAACCATCCTATTTCCTACTATCAGGATTCCTCTTTGCTTTTAATTTATTATAAAATGCTTATGCATATTTAACATGAGATGTATCTTACATATAAAGTATATGTAAGTTATGAGCATAAAAATGAAATGAACACTCATGAATCCACACCTAACTTAAGAACATCACCAACAATGGTGAAGCTACCTGTGCACTTTTCCTAGATGTCATACCTCTGCCTCTCCTTGTGCTGGTCATTCCTTTGTTTAAAACAATTATGAAATATAACTGACATAAACATAAATATACATGTTGATGAATCATCACGAAAGGAAAACCTACGGAACCACACCCACGTGAGGAAATAAAACATTTCCTACTCCCAGAACCCCTCCTCATGCCCTCTCCCAGTCCCTGCTATTTGTCCCCTCTTGGTCATAAAATCCTCTCTCTCCATCAGAGATATCCACTATCCTGACTTTTGTGATAATAATTTTCTTGGCTTTTCTATACAGTTTTACCACATGTGTCTGTATGCCTAAACAACATCATTTCATTTGGCCTCATTTTGAACTTCAGATGAATGGATCATACTGTATATATTCTTTTGTGCCTTACTTCTGTCATTCAATATTTTGTTTATGAGATTCATCCATGTTGCTCAGTAGAACTGCAGTTTGTTCATTTGCATTGCTGTAAAGTATCCCATCATAGGAATGTACCATGATGTATTTACTTATTTTACTGTGGATAGACGTTGTGTTGTATTCAGTGTGGGGTATGATGAACAATGCTGCTTTGAATATCCAGATGGATGTATCCTAGGAGATCTTTAAGGTCATCGACCTGGCAGTTGAATAATCATCACAGGATATATGTGTCTTCAACTTTACTAGATAATGGCAAATTGTTTCCCAAACTGAATGCATCAATTAACCAACAGCAGTCTGCAGAGTTTCTGCCGCATCACACCCTTGCTAACAATTGGTGTTATCAAACTGTTGAATTTTAGCCAATCTAGAGGATAATTAATGGTATCTCACTGTGGTTATACTTGCATTTCCCTAATTAATAATGAGACTGAGCATATTTGTGTATGTTTATTGACCATTTATATTTTCTTCTGTTAAAGTCTTTGCTCATTTTTTTCCAATATGATTGTCTACTATTGATTTGAAAGAGTTTTCATATATCCTGGAGGCTAATTCTTTATCAATTACACATGTGGCAAATATCTTCTACTCTCTACCTTGCTTTTTTGCTTATTTCATGCTATCTTTTGGCAAACAAAAGTTCTCTATTTTAATATAGTCAAATGTACGAATCTTCTCATTTATGGTGATATTGATAGTTTTAAAACTCTACACCTTTGAGGTCATATTCTTAGGTATTAATTTCTATTTCTTAAAAAATTAGATATGGGAGTTTTCACTATGTTGCAAATGCCAACACCCGTTCTGCGAATGAGAAGCTAAACCTGGAGCCATGGCAACTTGAGGAAGCTGAACCTCCAGGATCCTTGAAGGGCACACTAAAGATGCCTTCTGGCTTTTAGCAGAGGTATATAAAAGTCCTTCTGAAGGAAAGAATCCCAATGTAGGTCCTTGGAATTTCCGTTGATTTAAATTCAATAAAATAAACTTACAATAAAAAATTACAGGGAGATAAGCCACCATGAGTCAGTGAAAAACAACAACGACAACAACAAAATGATTTAGTCCCCTAGAAACTTCAAATATTGGAATTATCATATAGGGAAAATAAAATAAGTCTGTATAAAATATTTAAGAAAACAAAAGATGAAATACAAAACATAATTTATGTCCACATAAAAACCTGCACATGAATGTTCATAGGAACTTTATTCGTAAGTGCCAAAATTTAGAAGCAACCAAGATGTCCTTCAATTGGTGAATAGGTTAAAAAAAAAAAAGAAGGTATATCCAGACAATGGGATATTATTCAGTGATTGAAAGAAGTAAGCTATCAAGCCATGAAAGACACAGACAAACCTTAAATGCATGTTGCTAAGTGAAAAAAAAAAAAGAAAAACAACGGAAAGGCAACATCCTGTGTAATTCCAACTATATGGCATTCTGGAAAAAGCAACACTGTAGAGACAATAAAAAATCAATGGTAACTATGGGTGTGGGAGGAGGCTGGTTTGGGATGAATGGGTAAAGCACAAATTTTTAGGGCAGTGAAACTATTATGTACAACGTGCCATGACAGATACATGGTATTATATATTCATAAAAACTCATATAGGCAAGGAACAAGGGATTATTAAAAATGACCAGGCAGATTTGAAAGGTTTGTGTATTGTTTAGGAAGATAATAAAGATACTGATTAATATTAGACTTTAATGAGTTAATGATCCATGCTGTAATTTCTATCGTAACCAATAAAAGAAGAGAAGCAAGATGTACAAATTCCAGTGAGTAGAGGGGGAAGAATTAGTGATTATAAATGCAAAAAAGGAGTGATATGGTTTAGCTCTGTGTCTCTACCCAAATCTCATCTCAAATTGTAATCATCACTTGTTGAGGGAGGGACTGGTGGGAGGTGATTGGACCATGGGGATGGTTTCCCTCATGCTGTTATAGTGATAGTGAGTTCTCACAAGGTCTGATGTTTATGTGTGTGTGGCAGTTCCCTCTTTACTCTCTCTCTCTCCTGCTGCCTTGTGGAGAAGGTGCTTGCTTCTCCTTCACTGTCCACCACTGTATTTGTCCCTTCTCACACAGCTATGAAGAAATATCTGAGACTAGGTAATTTATAAAGGAAAGAGGTTTAATGGACACAGTTCTGCATGGCTGGGGAGGCCTCAGGAAACTTACAATCATGTTGGAAAGGGAAGCCAACATACCTTCTTCACATGGCAGTAGGAGAGAGAAATGCAAGCAGGGGACGTGCCAGATGCTTATAAAACCATCAGAGCTTGTGAGTTTCACTCACTATCACAAGAATAGCATAGAGGTAACCACATCCACGATTCAATTACCTCCCACTGGGTCCCTCCCACAACACATGGGGATTATGGGAACTACAATTCAAGATGAGATGTGGGTGGAAACACAGCCTAATTGTATCAGCCATGATTGTAAATTTCCTGAGGCCTCCCAAGCAATGCAGAACTGTGAGTCAATTAAACATCTTTTCTTTATAAATTACCCAGTCTCAGGTAGTTCTTTATAGAGGTGTGAAACTGGACTAATACAGAAGATTGGTACTGGGAGTGGGGCACTGCTATAAAGATACCTGAATATGTTGAAGCAAGTGTGGAACTGGGAAACAGGTAGAGGTCACAACAGTTTGGAGGGCTCAGAAGAAGACACGAAGATATGGGGAAGTTTGGAACTTCCTGAAGAATTGTTAAATGATTTTGACCAAAATGCTGATAGTGACATGGACAATAAAGTCCAGGCTGAGGTGGTCTTAGATGGAGATGAAGAACTTATTGGGAACTGGAGGAAAGGTCACTCTTGCTATGTATGCTTTAGCAAAGAGACTGACAGCATTTTGCCCCTGCCCTAGAGATCTGTGGAACTTTAAGCTTGAGACAGATGATTTAGGGTATCTGGCAAAGAAATTTCTAAGCACCAAAGCATTCAAGATGTCACATGGCTTTTTCTGAAAGCAAACAGTCATATGCGTTCACAAGGAGATGATCTGAAATTAGAACTTATGTTTAAAAGGGAAGCAGAGCATAAAAGTTTGGAAAATTTGCAGCCTGACAATGCAGTAGAAAACAAAGACCCATTTTCCAGGGAGAAATTTGAGTCAGCTGCAGGAATTTGCATAAGTAACAAGGAGCTGAATGTTAATAGCTGAGACAATGGGGAAAATGTCTCCAGGGAATCTCAGAGATCTTCACGACAGCCCCTCCCATCAAAGACCTAGAGGCCTAGGAGGGAAAAATGGTTTCCTGGGCTAGGCAGGCCCAGGGCTCTACTGCTGTGTGCAGCCTCAAGACATGGTTCCCTGTGTCCCAGCCACTCCAGCTCATGGCTAAAAGAGGCCAAGGTACAGCTTGGGCCATTGCTTCAGAGGATGCAAGCCCCAAGCTCTTGCAGCTTTTATGTGGTGTTGGGCCTACAAGTTTGCAGAAGCCAAGAGCTGAGGTTTAGAAACCCACGCCTAGATTTCAGAGGATGTATGGAAATGACTGGATGTCCAGTCAGAAGTCTGCTGCATGGGCGGAGCCCTCACAGAGAACCTCTACTAGGGCAGCAGAAAAGGGAAATGTGGGGTTGGAGTATCCATACAGAGTGCCCACTGGGGTACTACCTAGTGGATCTGTGAGAATAGGGCCACTGTCCTCCAGACCCCAGAATGGTAGATCCACCAACAGCTTGCACTCTGGACCTGGAAAAGCTGCAGGCATTCAACTCCAGCCCATGAAAGCAGCCTTGGGGGCTGTACCCTGCAGAGCTACAAGGACAGAGCTGCCCAAAGCCTTAGGAGCCCACCTCTTGAATCGGTATGCACTGGATATGAGACATGGAGTCAAAGGAGATTATTTAAGAGGTTTAATATTTAATGACTACCCAACCAGGTTTCAGACTTGCGTGGGCCCTTTGTTTTGGCCAATGTCTCCCATGTGGAAGGGGAACATTTACCCAATGCCTATACCCCCATTGTATCTTGGAAGTAACTAACTTGTTTTTGATTGTACAGGCTTGCAGGTGATAGGGACTTGCCTTGTCTCAGATCAGACTTTGAACTTGGACTTTTGAGTTAATGCTGGAATGAGTTAAAACTTTGGGGGACTATTGGGAAGGCATGACTGGAACAGCACATGCAAATTCCCTGAGGCAAAAAAGGAGTATTGCTTGATGGAAGACCTAAGATGAGGCCAGTATGACTAGGAGGGGCATGGTGAGTCTGAGGAGGCAGGTAGGCTCTAGCCTATGCAGATTTTTGCATACCACATTAAATATTATATGCTTTATCCTAAGTGTCATCAAAAGCCATTTAAATATCTTTAGGGGGTTGGGTAGAGGAAGGTAGTAGACATTAACAAGCTTGTATGTGAAAAAGATCACTCTGGCTATACTGTAGAGCATGGGTCCCCAACCCCTGGGCCACAGACTGGTACAGGTCCATGGCCTGTTAGGAATCCAGCCACACAGCAGGAGGTGAGCAGCAGGCAAGTGAGCATTACCACCTGAGCTCCACCTCCTGCCAGATCAACAGCAGCATTACATTCTCAGAGGAACACAAACCCTATCGTGAACTGTGCATGCAAGGGATCTAGGTTGCATGCTCCACTTAATGCCTGTTGATCTGAAGTGAAACAGTTTCATCCTGAAACCATTCCCTCTCCAGTACACAGAAAAATTGTCTTCCATGAAACCAGTCCCTGGTGCCAAAAAGGTTGGAGATCGCTGCTGTAAAGAACAGCCTGAAATTGGGCTGAAGTGACTGAAAGAAGATACATTGAGTTTTAAATTGACTTCCAACTGAACAGAACTGTATGCACTCCTGCCTCCTCCTACTTTCCCATTAAGTAGATTATATTGAAAAAAAATCAGTCAAATGAATGAAAGAAGCTTTCAGATGAATGATTATTTGGTTTTGTAAAATGGTTCACTTCTTTATTTCTTTTGCAAAGAAATTGTTTTGCCCTCTGATTACAGTGTGCAAGTTGGGCTCACCAACTTGCACTTTAAAAAATTCAGGAAGGTCGGGCGTGGTGGCTCATGCCTGTAATCCCAGCACTTTGGGAGGGTGAGGTGGGTGGATCACCTGAGGTCGGGACTTCGAAACCAGCCTGGCCAACATGGTGAAACCCCGTCTCTACTAAACATACAAAAATTAGCCAGGCATTGGGGCAGGCACCTGTAATCCCAGCCACTTGGAAGGCTGAGGCAGGAGAATCGTCTGAACCCGGGAGGCGGAGGTTGCAGTGAGCTGAGATTGTGCCATCGCACTCCAGTCTGGGGGACAAGAGCAAGACTCTGTCTCCAAAAAAAAGAAAAAAGAAAAAAGAAAAAAAAGAAAAAATTCAGGAAAACTGCCTTGTTTTCCTGAACAAGGAACAGAGGCAACAGAATCTCTAAACAATCTGCAACAATGGTGGAAAAGGATGGGACCCTGACAATTGTCAATTTATACCTCTCACTTCATCTCTTGAGGTCTTGAAACTGCTTTTGCAAGAATTGTAACAGTGAGAAAATTATGACTGAAAGAGATCTGATCTAACCAGCCCCCATCTTGCCTTTGCAAATCAAAGAACATGACCAAGGCAAGTCTCAATCATTTTAGGAGGTTTATTTGCCATAGTAAAGGATGCATGCCAGGGAAGCAGGTATATGCTTATCTCCAAAGATGATTTTGAGGGCTTCAGTACTTAAAGGGGAAAGGGTGGATATTGGGGGAAGATAAATTTTTTTTTTTTTTTTTTTTTGAGATGGAGTCTTGCTCTGTCACCAGGCTGGAGTGCAGCGGCGCAATCTTGGCTCACTGCAACCTCCAACTCCCTGGATCAAGCGATTCTCTTGCCTTGGTCTCCCAAGTAGCTGGGACTACAGGTGTGCATCACCACGCCCAGCTAATTTTTGTATTTTTAGTAAAGACGGGGTTTCACCATACTGGCCAGGCTGGTCTCAAACTCCTGACCTCATGATCCGCCTGCCTGGCCTCCCAAAGTGCTGGGATTACAGGCATGAGCCACTGCACCCAGCTGAAAAATATTTTAAAATTGTGTCAGTAGATAAAAAGACAAAACAGTTGCATCCTTTTGAATACACAATTTTCATGTGAGGGGGGTGTGGAGGAAATATTCATGCCTTCATCTGGCTCAGTTAATCTGTATTTTTACATAAGATAACATAGACAATAGGGCAGAGGAAGCAATCAGATATGCATTTGTCTCAGGTGAGCAGAGGGAAAACCTTGAGTTCTGTCCTATGTCTCATACCTGTGAAGACATCAACTTATATTGCCAGGTTGAAATTCAACAGAACTGTTTTAGAGTAAAGATCTTTGGGCCTAAAAGGAATTTACTTGTGAGCAAAATGTGAGGGAAGTATATAGCTTTTATCTTTGTAGCCATCTTATTTAGGAACCAAATGGGAGGCAGGTTTGTGTGACCCAGTTCCCAGCTTGACTTTTCCCTTTGGCTCAGTGAATCTGGCGTTTTCCTTTCTCACGACCTCCAATACTGCCCTTGGTCATTCCTGGGCTTGGACCAAGCTAACTTTGGGAGAAACTTAGTTTATAGTTTAAGTGATAATAGCCCCTCCCCAAAACTAAACCACTTTTGTAAAACTAATGAAAAGCCACCAGGTTAGAAGGATAAGAGGAGCTTGAATTCTGCTAAGACATAGGCTTCGTTAAGTTAAATAGATTACCAGCCACTATTGCAGAGGTCACAAGATTTGCAGCTCTCCCAATCCACTATTGTAGAACCTAAGATTGGCCTTTTGAGATAACCTTTCAGGCTTCTGCATTTCGGATGGCCAACGACCCCACTGGGACCTTTGACTCTTGGCTCAACCAGTCCTGTGGCCTCCACCCAAAAGCAGGCTCAGTGCAGGAGGACCATTTTCCACATCCCTATAATTGCATTCCCAACCAATCAGCAGCACCCATTCCTCCAGCTTCCTGTTTGCCAAACTGTTTGTGTGTGTGTGTGTTTGTTTTTTGACTATAGCTCTCAGATCTTAGCCAAACTATTCTTGGAAAACCCTACCCTCTGACTTTTGGGGGAGATTTTGAGTAATAACTCCATCTCCATGACCAATCTCATGTCAATTAAACTCTTTATTGCAATGCCATGGTCTCCATGAATTGATTTTGTCTGTGCAGTGGGCAGGAAGAACGTATTGGGTGATTACAGTGTCATGGATTTAAATACCACCCCCCCCTCAGAACTCTGAGAAAAGATAAATGGCTCTAACAGCTTTGAGCTGTCTGAGCTATGTGAGGTATGCAAAAACTTATCAGGCCCAGAGAAACAGGAGTTTGCCTGGGGGCAATTGTTTAGACATTCTGTTCCTCACCTCACCCATTCTGAGCCTCACCCATTATCTTCATGTTCCTGGAATCTGTGATACAAATAATAGTTTATAGCCAATCAATAGCTAATGTAATTTTAATGTAAATTCTTAGTAAACAACTTAGAAATTGCCTCTTTTTCCTTTAAAAACCCACTGCTGCTAATCAGAGTGTATATTTACGGTAACTTGAATCTACACTCCCAGGTAGCCATCTTCAACGTTTACGCTTGAATAAACTTCCTTTCAACTAGATTCTTACCTTTTTTATTATTTTAGGTTGACAACTCTCAAATTTATATTTCCAGCCCATTGGACTTCCTTCCCGAACCTCAGGGTCTAAATCTAATTGTCTATCCAGCCTCTCCACTTGGATGTTTAATAAGGATTTCAAATTCAACATATAAAAAACAAAATTCCTGACTTCCGCCTTAAAAACAGTTTCTTACAAGTTGCTCAAAATGCCTTTGACCTCACACTCCAAAACTAATATAGCCACAAATCTTATGATTCTACTTCTAAAATATGCCCAGAATTCATTGTTGTTGTCATCACCTTGATCTCCACCACTCTGGCCCACACCACTATCACCATAGCTGGATTATTGTAATAACTTCCTGATACCACTTCTCACCAACTAATACGAGCATTTTCGTCTGGTTCCCTCAGGGCTCCTTAAGCCCCAGGCTGCGGATAGTACCAGTCCGTGGCCTGTTAGGAACCAGGAGGCACAGCAGGAGGTGAGCAGCAAGCAAGGGAGCATTACCTCCTGAGCTCCGCCTCCCTCAGATCAGCGGTGGCATCACATTCTCAGAGGGGAGCGAACCCTATTGTGAACTGCGCATTGGAGAGATCTAAGTTGTATGCTCCTTATGAGAATCTAATGATAAATGTAATGCCTTTGAACCATCCTGAAACCATCATCCACCCCCCACCACGAAACCGGTCCCTAGTGCCCAAAAAGTTAGGGGCCGCTGCTCTATATAATCCCTGGGAGACTGATGACTTTGTCTCTTTCACTTAGTGCAATGAACTCCAGGGCAACTTTGTGGACGCTCCATAAATACTTGCTGGAATGAACCCATATATATTTTATACTACCACATATACAGTAATACATTTAAGGAGCTGCTTGGGTGTGTAAAAAATTGCAGGGGACGTTTACAAATAAAGAACCTCCTGAAACAAAGCAATGAATGGAAAGTGGGGTCAGCTGGTTGAAGCAGTGCCCACAAGCTGCTCCAGCTTCCCAAAGCAGACAGGTTTTCCACCTAAGCCAACATCCTTTTATTTTTAGTCACTATATCTATAAATCTATTCCCTTACCCCGCACCTCACTCTCAGCCGACAGCCCAATGGGCTTATCCTCTTCTCGCCCTCAGGATGAGCGAGTCCATGTGGTCTCAGGCTGGAAGATGCACTTGAACACATGCCCAAACCTCACGGACGACACTGGATTCTAGGCCTCCTGGGCTTCTCCACTGTACTAGGAATGTAAAATCAAAAGTCAGAAAGAAAACTTCGGAGGTGGAATCTCCAACCCGGCTACGGGTTGGAAGTAAAGCGCACCTAGCAAAGGGCTGGTCCATGCAGCCTCAAGGATTGATGGGAAGTGAATCCACCGTCAACCGCCCTGATTCAAAATGGCAGGATACCGGAGCGATAGTGTTTAGGTGTGAGGGTAGGGCCATTGAAGAAGGGAGAACGAAAGCACAATTGTTTTGATTCAATATGGAGGCGGTGATTACAGGAGGGCGAATAGCGAGAGACGACGCAACATCCAGCTGGCAGAGGCAGCAGGCCTGGCGAGGGTGGCCACATTGAACTAATCCAAGATGGCGCCGAGGTTGTAACCGGGAGCGCGCAAGAGGCGGGAATTACCCTGATCCAAAATGGCAGTGGCAATTGAGGCAAGCCGAGGGACGGAAGCGCCAGGAGCGTCTTTGCCCTCAGCCAAGATGGCGGCTACCGTGGACCTGTCCCGGCTCCGCCCCGCGGCCCCGGCCCCGCCTACCCCTCGTCCCTCCCTCCGCCCCCTCGCCTCGTACAGTCCGGCCAGAGCCGCTCGCGCTGCGAGAGCGGGCTTCGGGCACTTGACATGGCGGCAGCGGCGGCGACTGCAGCGGCTAAGGGGAATGGGGGCGGCGGTGGCAGGGCCGGGGCCGGGGACGCCAGCGGCACGCGGAAGAAGAAGGGCCCGGGGCCCCTGGCCACGGCGTACCTGGTTATCTACAATGTGGTGATGACAGCCGGGTGAGTCTGGGGCTCGGGGAGGCGGGGAGGCGGGGAGGCGGGGAGCCAGCGCGGCCGGGGAGGGAGCGCTGCGGCCAGCGGCGCGGCCCGCCGCAGGCAGTGCATCCCGGGCGGGCGGTGCCCGGGACCCGGCACCTGGTCGCTGAGGGCGGCCGAGCGCTGAATCGGCCCCGGTGGCTGCCCGCGAGCTCCCTCCTGCGCTGGGGGTCGAGCCAAGTTCCCAGGCACTGGGGCGCGGGGACAGCTGCCGGGCGCTGGCTCGCGAGGGCCGCGGGAGAAAAGGTGGGGCTGGCCACAGGTGCGGGGCCCGGGGCGGCGGCCGGATAACCTGCCTCGCGGAGCCCATCCCGGGCGACCAGGCTCGGATGGTGAACGGCGCCAGCCTAGGGAGTGGAGGAGCTGTGGCTGCAGGGTGACCATTTGGGCGGCTGTTTTCAAAATCTGGACTGCGCTTTAATCCGAAAGGTATTGGGAAAGAGTTCAAAGTTTTTGGCCAGCGACATAAGCAGAGCTGAGTTTTAGATGAGTTCAGACTTTCAGGATGGGTTGGGGTGGAGAAGAAGCTGGGGAGTAGAAGGCAGAGTTACTGGGGAGGGGGAGAATAGACCCTCGAAACGGTTTTACCCATCTTCTGTCTCCCTCATTTTAGTCCATCCCTTATCCCGGCGGGTTTTTAGTTCAAGCTCTGCCACTAACTAGCTGTGTGACTTTGGATAAATCATCTTATTTCTCTAGCCTCCGTGTTTTCATCTGTAAAACTGAAGGGTTGGGCTGGGTGATGAAGGTTCCTTCAGCTCTGCAATTCTTTATCTCGTCATTTTGGTGAGGAGGATCACAGGATCAGACAATTTGTTATATATTTTTAAGTTATCTTCATTTGTAATTTTTAAAGAAGTCCTAACATTTTATGAAAAATTTCAAACATACAGAAGAGTTGAAAGAATTGTATAGTGAATATCCATTTTTATTTAGTTTTAAAGTAGGTGATACATTGGCAGGGTTCAAAATGAAAAACATAAGAGAATACAGTGAAAATCTTTCCTCCCACCTTTCCCTTCTACCCAGATCCCCTCCCTCGAGGCAGTTAATTTTGTATATCCTTAAGATGCTGATGCAAGCAAATATGTTTATACATCCCCCTACCTCTTTTTAAAATAAGACAAATGCCAATATGTTATTATTTTTACAATTCAGCACCTTGCTTTTTTTTCCAAAAAAAAAAGAAAATACATCGTGGGAGGATCATACATGTATTGCTAGTATTAGAAATGGTAAGTGTTGAAACCTAGGCTCAGAGAAGTTGTGACTTGCATGAGATCATAGAACTTGTTAGTAGAAGTTCCGGATCTGGAAATCATTTCTCTTAACTCACAGGTCAATGAAGAACTAGTACAGATACAAGCTTTATATCACATCAGTGGTCACATAGATTGATTTTTAAAAGAACATCCAGGAATCTCTCTGTGTGTATTAATATTTATATATGTAATTCTTGTTGTCTTAGCAAGGGCTGGTGAGGGCATTGGACTGGAGAGGGATTTTAAGGTACATTGGTAAGAAGAAAGAAGTCTATTCCTGAGCAATGAACATAGAGAATGGGGTGGAGGGTAAGGAGTGGTGTCTTAAACCAGGAAGATAAATTGGGATTGTGAGAGCAAAGTAAGCTTTTTTTTTAAAGGCTGTTAATGGTTATACCAGTTACACCATTAAATAATTTCTTCTTTTACAAACTCTTATTTGATGTCCTTGTATGATAGTTTTTGGAAATAGCATAGACCACACACACCCCATTGCCTAGTTGATACTATACATTGATCTAAATCCTTCCAGGAGACATACCTTAATAAAAAGGTCCATTTGTTTTATTATGGAACTTAACAAAACATTATGTTTATTTTTGAGAAGGACAGTGGAACAAAAATATAACATTCACGGCTGTATGCTTAAGTGCTTTCCTGTTTTATGATTTGCATTGATCTGGCTTTCATTTCTGAGTTGATTTGGGGAAATTTGGCTAAAAAACTTTTTTTTTTTTTTTTTTTTTAACAAGAGCCCTTTATTCTTAATTTTAAAAGGATAGATTTTAAGGTATGGGTAATTGTTCCAGTGAGACAATTATAAAAATAGTTTAAAGGATCTTCTTTCTACCCTATAATTATTAAAAACCCTTTAATTGCACAGGCTGTTTAAAATTTTCCTTTAACTATTTTTTTCTCGTCTTAGATTTTCTTGGCACCTAATTTAGTGGCACAAGGACCATTTTAGCTTATTCCTTTCCTTTTGGCCTTGTTCTCAATAGCAAAGTTGCCAAAAAAAATGAGCTCCAGATGGGTGAGGTGCCACTATGCTTTCACTGAGCCCTCTTGGTAAGGTGCTGTTGGTGTTGCAACATTTCAGTGCATTACAGCTTGGCATTTGAGAGCTATCATCCATAAATCCAGATTACTGATGCTTGAGGTCACCTTTAGCAATATCTTTTATTGCCACAGCTGTCTATTAACCTAAATCCTACTTTTTTTATTTTTATTTTTTCCTGATTGCTCTTTTCTCTTTTACTAGGTGGCTGGTTATAGCGGTTGGTCTGGTCCGAGCATACCTGGCTAAGGGTAGCTACCATAGCCTTTATTATTCAATTGAAAAGCCTTTGAAATTCTTTCAAACTGGAGCCTTATTGGAGGTAGGTCCTGAGATTTATTGTTGTTATTGATTTCCATTGGTATAAAGAAAAACATGCAACTAAATTATATTGAAGTAGCATACCTCCATTGGATTCGTGTTAAATTTTGAAATTTTGCCTCCTCACGTACTAAAGTGTTGATACCTAGGGTTTTTGATGTTCTAGATTGGGTAAAATCTCATTTAACTTATATTACCTTGAATATATTTTATATTCGACTTTGGAAAATCAACTGAAACAAGCTTGTATTAGGATTTTTAAAAATTCTAGGGACATCCTGAGGAAGCACTGGCAAAATCAGATGCTTTCAGGGTTTATGTAATAGAAATAGTGAAGTTGGTGGGTGTAGGATATTGGGAGTGATAGATAGAACACATAATAGAGAGCCTGTCTAAAGGCATCCAAATTTTAAAAATTTAACAAAAATGTATTGATTTCCCTGCATTAAGGGCAATGTATATCCAGCCCTCTCTCTTGGGGTAAGTATAGATTAGCATTTTGGAATTGCAAGGGACAAAAACCAATTCAAACTATTTTAAGCAAAAAAGGAATTTTCTGGCCTCTGTAGTTGATACAGATACAGGATTAATTTACAAAGAAACTAGCTCAGGAATGAGAACCAAGGAGTTGACGCTGCCAGATTCTCTTGCTTTCTCTCATCTCTGCTTGTCTGTTTCTCTTTGAATGTTGGTCTTGGGCTCTCCACATGGTGGGAAACAGGGAGGGTGTTTATTTTTCTCAGCATTTGTGTCACATAGTTCCCAGGGAGGATTCTGGTTGGCCCTACTTAGACTGTGCCAGTGATGTGAGGTGCTTGATTAGCCAATCTTAGGACACATGCCCATTCTTCTGTCTGAGGGACTATAGACTTTGTTTATGGAAAAGAGGAATGGGGATAGCTTTGGGCTATCAATAGCCGCCGTAGTTCATTATGGTGAAAAACCTTCAGATTGCAGGGAAGATCTGGTTCATTTTGCTTAGCCTCCAGGCAAGACCATCTTGACATTTATACTTTACTGGCAACTTTTAAAACCTGAACTGTCGAATGATACTTAAGAAAAAGTCGTTTATCTCGCTGGGCATGGTGGCTCACGCCTGTAATCCCAGCACTTTGGGAGGCCGAGGCAGGCGGATAACGAGGTCAGGAGATTGAGACCATCCTGGCTAACATAGCGAAAACCCGTCTCTACTAAAAATACAAAACTTAGCAGGTATGGTGGCACACGCATGTAGTCCCAGCTACTGGGGATTCTGAGGCAGGAGAATCGCTTTGAACCGGGAGGCAGAGGTTGCAGTGAGCCGAGATCACACCACTTGTACTCCAGACTGGGCGACAGAAGCAGACTCTGTCTCAAAAAAAAAAAAAAAAAAAGAAAAAATCGTTTATCTCATGAAATGAAATGTGATACCTCTACCTTTCATTCTCACTCTTTTTTATTTTCTTGAGACAGGGTCTTGCTCTGTCGCCCAGGCTAGAGTGCAGTGGTGCAATCATGGCCATGGCTCACTGCAGCCTTGAACTCCTGGGATCAAGCAGTCCTCCCACCTCAGCTTCCAGAGTAGCTGGGCCCACAGGCGTACACCACCATACATGGCTAATTTTTAAAACTTCGTAGAGACAGAGTCTCCCTGTGTTGTCCAAGCTGGTTTCAAACTCCTCAGCTCAAGCAGTCTTCCCATCTCAGCTTCTCAAAGCACTGGGATTACAGGCGTGAACCACTGCACCCAGCCCACTCTCACTTTATTTATTTATTTTTTTGAGAGAGGGTCACTCTGTCACCCAGGCTGAAGTGCAGTGGTGTGATCACTGCTAACTGCAGCCTCGACTTCCCAGGCCCCAGCCATCCTCCCACCTTATCCTCCCAAGTAGCTGGGACCACAGGCATGCACCATTGTGCCTGGCTCATTTGTATATTTTTGGTAGAGATGAGGTTTGGCTGTGTCACCCAGGTGGGATCCACTCTCACTTTCTAAATCAGAAAGTTATCCATTTTGCTTTTGTTTTTTTCTCTTAGAAGGCAGAGGAGTTTCTTTTTTTCTTTCTTTCTTTTCTTTTCTTTTCTTTTTTTTTTTTTTCTTTGAGACAGGGCCTTACTCTGTTGCCCAGGCAGGAGTGCAGTGGTGGGATCTCGGCTCACTGCAACACAGAGGAATTTCAATAGTGTCCATACTTAGACATTTTAAGTAGGTGGTATGATGAAATGCGCTTCCAGCTGGAAGCCTGAGTACCTTTTTTATTTTAAGTATAATAGTTTTCCCAACTGACTCTAGAGATTTGGGCGAGTCTTTTCTCTCTTATCTACCTCCTTTTCATTTGTAAAATAATTAGGTTAAAGTAGATTTCTAAAGTCCCTTACTACCCTAACCATTTGAGTCTGAGGAAATTTTAACAAATCCTAATGTGAACCATTTTTTAAACTTAGAGGCTTGAACTTTTTTTGGAAGGGGACACTAGTAAATAAGTAGTACTTTCTATCTCAGAGCCTTGGCCAGTACAGTTCCCTCAAGCTACAGAGAAGCAAATTTGGAGTCAAGACCATCAGACTCCCAGTACTTGATATAGTAGGGGGTTGTCCCCAATTGGAATACTTCAATAATTTAAAGGGGTTTCTATCTCTTTAAGACATCATAATATTAGGGCTGAGCACAGTGGCTTATCCTTATCATCCCAGCAATCCCAGAGCTTTGGGAGGCCAAGGCAGCAGGATCGCTTGAGGGCAAGAGTTCGAGACCAACTTGGGCAACATAGCAAGACCTCGTCTCTACAAAAAAAAATTTTTTTTTTTTTTTAGCTGGGCTGGGTGGTGGGTACCTGTAGTCCCAGCTACTTGGGAGGCTGAAATGGGAGGCTTGAGCTTGAGCCCAGGAGTTTGAGGCTGCAGCGAACTATGATTGCATCACTACAGTCCAGCCTGGATGACAGAGTGAGACCTTGTCTCAAAAAAAAAAAAAAAAAAAAAAAACCAGCAAAAAAAACCACTTGGTAATGTTAGAAGTATAATGTTTAAAATTTAAGTATATCTTATGGAAGGTAGGGACATTAAACAGTGTCATACTTTAAAATCCACTCAGGAACCAAGTCTTAGACTTTGAAGGATTAGCCTGTTTATCCTTATAGAATTTTTAATAGGGATTTAGGAAAATATCTTGGATTTTTGGTTTTATCTCTGTTATCCCCGCTAAGAACCAATTAAGTGACAAATCCTGGATTTGATTTTGGGAAAAAGTCTGCATAAGGAAGTGACGACTCCCAGGAACATGCAGGCAATTAACATTGCAAAGGTCAGTGATGGAAGTAATCCCTTGGACTGCGCATTAGAGCAGGCTTGCTGAAACAACAGTTTCTGTGGTTGAGGAGCTTTTCATTGCCTACCCCATCTATGCTGTGTAATAATTAGATGTGTATGATATTGTTTAATTACACATAAGTTATCCCGATGGGAATTATTAGTGTTGACAGTATATCCTGTTTACAGGAGGAGAAAATGAATCCAGGGAAGGCAGCTACTCATTTATATCTCTTTATGCTAAATGTTATTCTTTATTAGGTTCTGTGGGAGTTTACTTAAAAAGGAAATCGAAATTACTTGTTCTCCAATTTCAAATCTTCTTAGGAAAATAATAACACTTTGCTTTTTAAAAGCCATAAAAACATTTACCAAGCAAGTACAAAGGAGCATGTAGTAGTGAGGTACAAAAGGAAGCCTGGCTGAGTGCCGTGGCTCACACCTGTAATCCCAGCACTTTGGGAGGCTGACATGGGGGGACTGCTTGAGGCCAGGAATTCAAGACCAACCTGGGAAACATAGCGAGACCCCATCTCTACAAAAAATTTAAAAATTAGCCAGGCATGGTAGCATATGCCTGTAGTCCCAGCTAATCAGGAGACTGAGGCCGGAGGATCACTTGTGCCCAGGAGTTCAAGGCTACAGTGAGCCATGATCGTGCCACTGCACTCCAGCCTGGGTAACAGAGCAAGACCCCATTTCCAAAAAAACAGTATATATAAATAAAATGCTACTCATGGATAAAATGGGATCTATGGATATAAACATTCATAAAATTAATAAAAGCAAATGAATTACTGATATATGTTATGCCTGGATAAATCTTGAAAAAAAGGCATGTGAAAGGAGGCAGATACAAAAAGTCACAAATAGTATGATATCATTTATATGAAATATCCAGAAAGGCAAATCCATAGCGACAGAAAGTAGAGGAATTATTAGGGGATGTGGGAAGAGAGAATGGGGAGTGACTGCTAATGGTACAGGATTTCCTGTTAAGGTGATGATATTGTTCTTGAAATAGTGGTGGTGGGTGCACAACTCTGTGAACATATTAAAAACCACTGGATTGTACAGTTTAAAATTGTGAATTTTGTGGCATGTGAAGTATATGTCAGTTTTTAAAAAACGAGTTCCTCTGTAATGAGCTGTGGATGTTTTCTACTTTATTCATTTTTTGGAGTCCGTGATATTCATTGATAAGGCAGATGTTATCTTTGCGTATTTGTCAAGTATAGTTAGATTAAAAATTAGTAGATTGATGCAGTTATGGCAGTTTAAAATTGTATCTGAGAGAATTTGGGTTTCTCAATATCCTTGGTTAACATAAGACTGTAATTAGAGCAAAGACACTTTCAAATACTCATGATTGGATATACCTCTGCGATTGACAGTGAGATTTCAAATGGGTTAAAGATTGCTCTGCAAAGAGGTTAACTGTTGAGATTGATACAGACTATCTTCAACGTATTTACATTGCTGTATATGTCATTTACCTACTATTGTGCATCTGGGACTGCCTGATGGACCACAGGAACTCCCTTTCCTTCCCATTCTCTTACAGATCTTTCTTCTACTTAAAATCCCTTATCTACAAAAATGAATAAACAACCCAATCTCATTTCTGATCGTGTTGAATTGATCTAGGACAGGGTCTGGAGAAGTGGTGAGAGACAGCAGACAGCTTTTGTTAGTCTTCTAACCCCACCACCACTTTCTGAGCCCCATCTGTGTGTTCCGGTCTCACTCTTCAGACCTCACCTCACAATGCTCTTCAGATCCTTTAATGAATAGGAAACTGATTTGGGGTATTTCTCTAAAATATATCAAAGTCTTAGGAACTTGCAGTGTCCTTAAGAAGAAAGATCCCTTCTTATCTCCCTGCCAGTTTTTCTTTCTTTATGGCTCAAACACTAACTGATTTTTGCCATGGAGGTATAGCGCTTCAGACTGCTTTTGTAAACTGGTTTGAGGACATAACCATTGTCTGTTATATTTTTCCTTCTTGTGGAAACATTCTGATTTCCCAATAATAATCTCAAAAAGGAACTTCTAAAAAGCAAGCTACATGCATATGTTAGGCTTCTTTTATTCTGGACCCATTTTGAGGAGACACATCTCTAAAAGAGGCTTTTGAAAAGCTAGCAAGAGCAAGTCATAGTGGAGATATCTAACACAAATAGGAATGACAACAAATCCCAGAAAAACCAACTTCTCAAACAGTGTGAAAACCAGAGGAAAACGCTAACTTGATTAAAATTAATAAGTGTCACAACATTAGAAGGGAATAGGGAGCCGGAAGGAAACAGGAACCCACCCACACAGAACTCACTGCTTGGTGACTCAAGCAAATAGAAGCAAATTGATGTGGTATTCAAGAGGTGCAATAGCTAACATCTGTAGAAAGGAATGTGCTGAAATTTAAAAAAAAAAAAACAACTAAAAATATCAGTGGTGGCAATGTAGGGCAGGAAGGAGCCACAGTGCAAGAAATAGGTGATACTGAAGATTCAAAAAAGGCAGGAGTTTCCAATCGCATTCTCATATAAAATCAATTGCAGAACAGAAGTCATAGGGAAATTTTCACAGTTCACCATGTAAAAGAAACGTTACAAAACATTGTAACAGAAAAACAATATGTATAGAACCAGTGTATCTAGAAAACCTGATAAGGGTGTATAAGCTTTCAAAAAGTAAGACTACCAGAAGAAGTAGAAAAGGTTGGAATATACAGCTTATAAATAATCAGGGAGAAAAGTTACAGAAAACTTTGCTGAACTGAAAGGCCACCTCACTATGGTTAGTGAGAGTTTATGGTGTTCCACAACAAAAAAATTTCTTCCCTTCCTTAAACAATTTCCAGCATAAAAGAGCAGATTTTAAAATGTAATAGTTAAAAACAACTTGGGACCTTAAACCTGAAAGAAGAAATAATCCCCGTGAAGCTAGTAGGAAACGTTAGGTTCCTGGATAACAGACCATGCAATTTCCTACAGTTGGAAACGTTTTGAAAACACTTAGAAAAACTAATGGAACTTTGTAAGCACCTTATCAAAGAGTATTTAACTTTAATCAGAGTAGTTAGCTGTTATCAAAGAATAACTGTTATATAAATAAATAAAATTAACCAAGTTTTCAAACTAGCACTGTCCAATAGGACTTTCTGCAGTGATAATGTTGGAACGCTGTTCAAAACAGTAGCCACTAGTCACTTAAAATGTGGCTAGTGGGTCTGAGGAACTGAGTTTTAAATTTTATTTACTTTTGGTCGGGAGTGGTGGCTGACACCTGTAATCCCAGCACTTTGGAAAGCCAAGGTGGGAGAATCGCTTCAGGCCAGGAGTTCAAGACCAGCTTGGGCAATATAGCAAGACCTCATCTCTGCAAAACATTTCAAAAATTAGCCAGATACAGTGGCGCACATTAGTCCTAGCTACTCGGGAGGCTAAGACAGGAGAATCGCTTGAGCCCGGGAGTTTCAGGCTGAAGTAAGTTACGGTCACTCTACTGCACTCCAGTCTAGGGGACAGAGAAAGACCCTGTTTTACAAAAAAATAAAAATGAAAATTCTTTACTCTTTATTTAAGTTTAAATAGGCACATATGGCTAGTGGCCACTGCACAGCATAAGCCTTTAGACCACAGTACAGATTGCAGTGTGATCACGTGGAATCCCATAAGATATTTCAGATTTTACCAGGATAGAATCAAGTGGTAAGGAGGACAAACATAACAACGTAAATTTTGTATCACTCCAGAGTTTATAAATTTTTAAATCGATAATAACGAGAATAGTTATATGCTGATGTTTTCAGATTAGGAAAATCAATAGGGGATAAAAGCACAATTGCAGATACTGAAAAAGGCATGGAAGAGTATATATCAAACTGTTACTTAGAGCTTACCTCTGGAGGGGCGTGGTATTTTGGGGCAAGGAGGGGAGTAAAAGATTACCACTTTTAATATACTTCAGTATGTATTTATCACTTACATGAAACGTATAATTTTTAAAAATAAAATTCTGTATTATATGTAATTGAAAACAAGATGAATGAGGAAAATAAGATTTTAAAGTTTTTTGATAAAGGAAAACAATAGGTAGCTTAGTTTATTTTTCTATTTATAGAGAAATAGAGTTTTACATCTACAAATCCTGTTAATTTTTTTAATGACAGGAGAATAATAATAAACCTATAGCATAATAGAGTATAGCAAAAATGCATCATTTTTTATGTTTATGCACATGGACTGATTAAATTTATCAACTTAAAAAGATGAAATGATGGTTACTGGTTAAAAACTAAAGTCTAACAATCTGTTGCTTATGAGGCTGACTTTTAAGTTTACTAAGGGACAAACCAGCTTGCCATGACCAAGTGTCAAGAAAAGCAGGACTACCCAGTTACAGCATGAGATAAAGTTGATTTCAGAGCAGAAGCTGAAAAGAACCTTAGTTCACAATTTGTCAGTAGCAAGAACATGGGAGACACATGTTGGTGAAATCATATGATGAATGAATGATTATCTGAACAGAGAAACAAAATATGTAAAAAGCCGGCAGAAATGCTATAGAAGTTAACAAATAGAATTGTTCTTAAGAGATGTCACAGTATATGTAAAAACACTAGAGACAAGAAATTTGGATATGAAGACTTGGTTTTGCCATTAATTAGCCCTGTGACCTTGATCTTAACCTCTCTCGCCCTCAATTCATTATGTGCAGTGAATACACTGGATTAGATGACCTTACATTTTTCCCCACTTTTAAGTTCTGTGAGACTTCAACATTTCACTATCAGAATATGAAAATTAAGCACATAATGAATTAGTAAATTATAGGGCTGGAGATAGCAAGAAAAGTGAAATTAAGTGACAAAGGAAAAATACTGGTAATTGAGGAACCTTTTTACCTATTTCCTCCTTAAAAATTAGATGTAAAAGGATTTTGAAAACATGTTTGGAGTCTGAGGGAGCCCAATGAATAACCAACACCCCTTTGCTTGTTTATGTTCTAAACATTGAGCAATAACTCAAAGGAGTTACATAAGGATCCTAAAAATCACCTTTATTAGTGATAAAGGCTGAGGACATGCTTTAGTGTGCCAGTCAAATGGGTTTGCTAACTGAACTCGACAGTTAGACTCACCACTCACCCTGTCCTGAGCAGCAGCAGACAGGCTGTCTTAGAAGAAACGATGAGAACTTAAGTTCTCTATGGAACCTCTCAGGTGGAGCTGAATTGAGCACACCCCATTTATTCTTCCCAAATTTACCCTCAAATGAGTCATCCTTTCCAGAGGTAAAGTAATTAAAGGAGACCAGTACTATGTGGTGGAAATCCATCCTCATAGAAACCAGAAGAGAGGGGAAAGGTGTTTTCTGCCAGTAATAAGTACTATATATTCATTGTAGAAAAAACTCAGATGCAGAAGAAAATGCATAGCAGTCATAATCTAAAGATAATCACTGTTAACATTTTGGTGTCTATCCTTGAAGACTATATATTATTATTATTGGTAAGTTTTAAGCAAGAATGTAATCATATATGTGTAGAATACGATAATTCCTAAAACAAATCAAATACGGGTAAATGTAACTCAGATTGGTTATGGACTTCTGCACAGTAAATAAAACGAGTGTAGTGGACACGTCTGTGGAGCTGCCCAGCTCAGCGTGCCCTCTCTGGAATTTGTCTGGTTCTCAAGGCTGGACCCTTAGCAGCTACATCTCTATTCCCTGACTCTGCATCTTAGGCCATAGCTGGCTGATCCAGGGGTGCATAACTGACCCAAAGTGGGCTAGTCAGGTTTTTTTTTTCCTCCCAAGAATTTAGAATTTTGAATTGAAAGACAGAGATGGGGAATCACTATAGCTGGATCACATTAAGTCTGTGGGCTGCAGCTGAGGTCTTGAAAGCTGCTTGGGTTTCTATTCCTTTTGAGATTTGTTAAACTTTTTGGGGCTTTGTTGTTATTGTTTTACCTTGGATTAAAAATGAAATTGAACAGAATGGTTGGTAACCTACAAAAATAATTCCCCTAGTTCAAATTTTAGAAACTTTGAAAAGATGTTTCCAAGTAACCTATTGTGCAAATGGCATTTTGACATTGAGGTTAAATTTTAAAACTAAAATCAGTTTATTGCCAATGGAAATGGAAAGGACGCAAGAGGAGAGAGGAGTTTATGGTGCATGTTTTCTTTTCTTTTTTTGAGACAGGGTCTTGCTCTGTTGCCCAGGATGGAGTGTAGTGGCATGATTGTAGCTCATTGCAGCCTCAACCTCTTGGGCTCAAGTGATCCTCCTGCCTCAGCCTTCCAAATAGCTAGGACTACAGGCACATGCCACCATGCACAGCTAGTTTTAAATATTTTTTGTAGAGATGGGGTCTCACTATGTTGCACAGGCTGGTCTTGAACTCCTGACCTCAAGTGATCCTCCTGCTTTGGCCTCCCAAAGTGTTGAGATTACAGGCATGAGCCACTGTGCCTGGTCCAACATGTATTTTCAAGGAAGATTTTGAATATGGCAAGTCATCTTAAAATTTTTTTTGATGAAATGTGCTTATTCTTGTCCAGTGATTCTTAGTGGACCTCAACAAAGCAGTGCCAGCACTTCACTTCACCACTTCAGGGTGCATTTTGGAAAATTGTGAGGGTATTTCAATTGCCACAATGACTGGAGATACTACTGGTTAGATGTCCTACGGTATGTGAGACAGTCCAACCTCAAGAAGATTTGTTCTGCATCCTCCTTGGCTTCCGCCTATCTCCCCAGGCCAACCCCTCTACAAATATAAATGGACAATTTTTTAGTACGTATTAATACTGAAAAATCTTCAGGAGAAACTAAAAAGCTTATTAAGTTAGAAGAAGGTTGTGGTCTTAGTTTTTTGTTGCTGCATAACAAAAATACCACAAACCTAGCGGCTGAAAACAACACTCATCGATTAGCTCACGGTTCTCTAAGTCAGAAGCTGGGCTTGACTGGATTCTTTGCTTGGGGGTCTCATAAGACTGAAATCAAGGTTTCAGGCAGGCTGGATGATTTCTTATCTGGAGGCTCCAGGGGAAGAATCTGCATTCAAGCTCATCCAGGTTATTGGCTGAATCTAGTTGTAGGTGTGAGGTCTGCATTTCCTTGCTAGCTGTCAGCAGGAGGTCACTCCTTACTCCTAGAGGCTGCTCTCCAGGCCTTGTACATGACCCCCCTGCAGCTTCAAAGCCAGATTGGCCTGCTGAATCCCTCTTGTTCTTTGAATATCTTTGACTTCCCCTTCTGCCACCAGCCAGAGGAAAGTGCTTTTAAAGGGCTCATCTGGTTGGTCGGGTCCACCCACATAATATCTCTATCTTCAAATCACTTGACTTGAAACTTTAATTATGCTTGCAAAGTCCCTACACTGCAGTACCTAGATTAGTGTTTGATTGAATAGCCAAGAAACAGTAATTGTGGGGGATCGCCTTAAGAATGCTGCCCTACCACCATCATTGGTATGAAGCAAGAAGCTTAAGTGAAATGAAGGTATTGTCTCAAAATAATTAAGTAATTTATTCTCTCTGCACATTCTGTTCTGTAAGCATTACAGCATTTCTAGTTTGCATATTTAGTTGAAAAGGATTTCAGCGCAGTAGTGAAAATCATTGAAAATCAGTTTTGAGATTCCTGTAGATTTCAATTATTAAATTATTGGAGACACATGAAATGCAGGGATTTCATTGGATTTCTTTAATATAGACTAATATTTCATATTATTGCCTGTGTGTGTGTGTAATGGTAGGAAATCTAGGTTGTGAAATGTAAATTTTATTTTGGGATAGCTTGTCTTCTGTTTTGTCCTAAAAGTATCCTCTGTTACACAACGGCTTTATTGCCTCTTGCATTACAGTTTTTTTACATCTAATTCCTCTTCTGTTCCTTATTGCACCATTTAAAGAATATATTTTCAAGATCTTTTTACAGACTGTACACTGATTATATGTCTCAATAGGATTTCAAGGCAGAAGGATGGATTTTCTGTGATACTCTCTTCCGACCCTATCCCATGACATAACCTAGGAGATTATTTAGATTATTTTGACACTTTATAAATAAATAAGACCTAGCTGATTTGAAATAGTATTGTACTCCTTCAATTTCTCTACTTTGACTTTTACTTACTTTAGCATATTATTCCAACTTTATATAAGGTTACTTCTTTATTTCTATTGTTATCTTAATACTCTTTTTTCCAAGTATGAGTCTGTACCTCTACCTCTGCCCTTTTATTTTCCTATACTTGCCCACAGTGGTTTCTGTTACTCTTATTTTTAAATCCAGACTTTTTTATTATAACTTACTATGTACATCTGACTGCATCATTATGTCCCCATTTACAAGTTGAAATACATATTTTGAAAAATAAATTACTTTTTATTTCTTCTTTGCATATCAATTGGGACATTGTATTTATTTGCTTTTGAAAATTTTGTATAGGTAGGTCATTTTATCTGAATTTTTTTTCAGAATGGTAGAGGAGGTGTTATAAAAATATATGTGATTAAAAAGGGGAGAGTGCATCTGAGGACTGAGACCTACTACTGCTCTGTCATGCAAAGAAGACATGCTAGCCATTCATTGCTGTGTGTCCTCTCCTGCAGTGTCCTGTTGCTAATCAGCAGCCTGGATGTCTTTTTTTTTTTGAGACAGAATCTTGCTCTGTCGCCCATGCTGGAGTGCAGTGGCGCGATCTCAGCTCCCTGCAACCTCTGTCTCCTGGGTTCAAGCGATTCTCCTGCCTCAGCCTCCCGAATAGCTGAGACTGCAGGCATGTGCCACTATGCCCAGCTGATTTTTTGTATTTTTAGTAAAGATAGGGTTTCACCATGTTGGCCAGGCTGGTCTCAAACTCCTGACCTCAGGTCATCCGCCCCCCTCGGCCTACCAAAGTGCTGAGATTGTAGGCGTGAGCCATCATGCCCGGCCAGTCTGGGCATCTTGCTGCATACATGGATAGACTAGGTTTTCTGGGCCGGGTGCGGTGGCTCATGCCTGTAATCCCAGCACTTTGGGAGGCCATGGCTGGTGGATCACTTGAGCCCAGGAGTTCAAGACCACCCTGGGCAACATGGCAAAAGCCTGTCTATACAAAAAATACAAAAATTAGCCAGGCGTGGTGGCAATTGCCTGTAGTCCCAGCTTCTCAGGAGGCTGAGGTGGGAGGATTGCTTGAGTCCAAGGAAGTTGAGGTTGCAGGGAGCTGTAAGTGCACCACTGCACTCTGCCTGGGTGGCAGAACAAGGTCCTGTGTCCAAAAAAAAAGAGCAGGTTTTCTGTCTAGGCACTGTCATCTGTCTTCTTGTTTCAAAGAATGTTTTTCATTCCTCATTTTGATCTAGATCTTTTAGTTTTCCTCAACTTTGCAGCAGGAGGTGTAGCTTATCATATTTACACTTTAGTATTTACTTAACAGTGTTTTCTATTGAAAAAGATTGTAAGATTTGCAATGTGGTAATTATTTTGTTCTCGTGTCAGTTACCAGTAACATTGTGCAGCTTGGTTTGGTTTTTTAATCCAATCTCCCCACTTCCCTCCCCCCAAAATTGAGTGAAATAGTTTTTGAGCACAGAGTCTTATCAGGCTCAGGCATGTTTTAGATAAGCTAAGTCTTGTCAAGTTCTGACTCTGTAGATCTCATAACTAATGCACAATGAAATAATGTGGTACAATGGAAATAAAACCTAAGTTCTTGGTCCTGACCATTATTTACTGCCCTGGGCAAGTTGTGTGGCTTCTCTGAGCCTTGGTTTTCTTGTCTACAAGTAGAGATTTTCTGTCCTGCCTATCTGCCAGGTAATTATTAGGATCAAACAATATAAAGACTGCTAGAGAAATGTAAAAATTCTGAAATGCCCTACAATAGCTGTTAGGTTATATCATCTAGAAAAGCTTTGGTCATTAAATCAATTTTAGAAGTGGCTTCAAATTACTTTTTTGCCACCACCACTGCCAGAGTTAAAACACTGCTATATAAAGGATGAGTTGGAAGGGGATTTAGAAGGACCTAATTTGCCAGTTTCATGGCCATTGAGATGGAGTGGAGATGGCAGTCTCACTCAAGGCACTGGAAATAAAAATGGAGCAGACAGACCCCAGAATCATCAGCAGGACTTAGAAACTGGTTGTACTTGAGGATGAGGGGAAGGAAGGACTGTTGAACCCCAAAGACCGGGAGGTTGGTTATCAAGAGGCATAATAGGCGTGATGGAAGAAAAGCGTGTGCTTCCCACTGAGGCTGTGTTTGAGTCTCTGCTGTGACTCCCAGATGGAGCTGTCCAGAGGCAGCTTGGCATGTAGGCCCAGATCCCCAGGAGACAGGATTGGATTGGACCACGGAGCCCCTCTGCAGTGAGATCATTGAATGAGGCAAGATGGGAACTGAGGGTGGAACTTAGTAGAATGAATGTCTGCATTGAAGGGCCTACAAGGCAAGAAGGGCCAACAAAGGCTCTTCTTACCCTGTGTTCCAGAGTCCATGGCCATTCTGTTCTATAGCGTATGGGACATGGAGATGCTATACACTTACTGCTCTTACAAGTTTGTGCATTTTAAAAGAGCCCTTGGTGTCTGATAAACCACTGAGTGGAAAGAGTAAATCTTCCTCAGAAAATCCTTCAAAGATGCACAAACTAAAAATGAACAAACAAAACTAGCAATAATTTACATTTTGTTAAATAGCCTGTAACCAAATTTAAAAATGGAATGTTCGTTTTTCATATTTAATACTGCTGGCAGATGCTGCTCTATTCTTACTGAAACATTAGTTTATACTAAATAAAACTTTAATACTATTGATTCTTACTAATTCTCCTCTTTTTTTCCCCTTTTTTCCTCTAGATTTTACATTGTGCTATAGGTAAGTATGGATTTTCCCCCCTACTATGTACAGTGAATTCTGCTTGTTTAAAAAGTCATAGATAATATGCTTGATTGATTTCTATTGAATATTGAAAAAATGAAATGATTTAGTCATCATATATGGAATTGCTAAAATTAGAGTGGCTTTCAGTTTCTGAAATCATAGGTACTATTTAGATGTTACGACTGAACACTTCATTAAAGGTCACAGCTATTTTGTTCTGTTAATTTAAAAGAGGTGTCTCCCACCTTCTCAGTGTAAGGGTAATAGAAACATTAGCATGTTTATGAAAATGTGGCTGGAATTCTGGTGCTGGGCTGTGTTGAAAAGTCGTTTCTGTGATCACTTAAATGGTATCATTCTCACTCCTTATCTTTCAAATGGGAGTCTTGTCTACCTCCCAGGTGAATATTACATATATGTGAGAGAGATTAGAAAAGTACTAAGTATAAAGAGTTACACAAATGTAGGGGATTTTTACTAAAAGCGAATACAGTATGTTTTTCTTTTTGTGGGGAGGGGCGAGTCATCAAATTTTGCTGTGGAATAGAGGCATAACATCTAGTTTGGGGTGGCTAGACCCTTCTAATTGAATAAAAACCAGTATTGAAAAGTTGATAGATCCCATAGAGCAAGCCCATAGTGATTGCTGTGCACTCCAGGTATGTCTGTCAAAGGGAGGATTTGAAGTTGATACTTATTCAGAAGCACTGAAGGTCTGAAAATTTGAGAACTGCAAATCTACACCATTATGGCCCATCAATTTAATCCACAACTAAAGTGGGTAGTTGCTATATTCAGGGAAACTTACAGTTCAGATGGGCACGCAGGTAGAGAACACCAAACTGTCCACTGTGGGTCTAGCAGAGGTCACTGTGGTATCTGGCTCCATTACCTTCTTTTTTTGTTATTGTTTTAGGGACAGGGTCCCAGGCTGGAGTGCATTGGTGCGATCATAGCTCAGCTTCCCAAGTAGCTGGGATTACAGGTGTGCACCACCATGCCTGGCTAATTTTTGTATTTTTAGTAGAGATGGGGTTTTTACCATGTTGGCCAGCCTGGTCTTAAACTCCTGGCCTTAAGTGATCCACCCACCTTGGCCTCCCAAAGTGCTGGGATTACAGGCATGAATCACCACGCCTGGCCAAGAACCTTGTTACAAAGAATTGCACCTTGGGCTGGGTGTAGTGGCTCATGCCTGTAATACCAGCACCTTGGGAGGCTGAGGCAGGAGGATCATTTGAGGCCAGGAGTTCGAGACCAGCCTGGGCAACACAGGGAGACTCCATCTCTACAAAAAATAAAAAATGAGCCCCGTATGGTGTTGCATGCCTGTGGTCCCAGCTACTCAGGAGGCTGAGGTGGGAGGATGGCTTGAGCCCAGGAGTTTGAGGCTTCAGTGAGCCATGATCACACCATTGCATTTTAGGTTGGGCAACAGAATGAGTCTCTGTTTAAAAAATTAAAAAAAAAAAAAAAAGATTTGAAAGAATTGCACCTCTACTGGTTTCTCACTTCTTACCTGGGATTATGGGTAGAGCGTCCAGGGACCCCCTCAAATGATGTGCAAAATTTTTTATGTGTATTTCCATGTTTGTTTGGAGGGGCAGGTAGGGAGAGAATGCATAGCTTCAATTAGATTCTCTGAGGAGTTTGTGATTCCCAAAAGGCTAAGAAATGCTGTTTTGGAACCTTTGAATGGTAGATTTGAAAGCGGCTTGGGGGCTTATCTGTCCCGTGGTCTGCTTTCCCAGGAAGACTAGTGACTGGCCCAGGTCGTATAGTTGGTAAATAGGGAAGCTCATTTGGAGACAGGTCAGTCTGACACCTGCCTGATTTCATTTTATGATGAATGGGTTTTAACTTTTGTGCAGTCTTGCACACGTTTCCTTTTTAGTCCTTTATAATTTTGAAATGAAAAATTTTATCATTTCATAAATGGTTAAATAAATCTTAAGCACAACCTAGCAGACTGGGGGATGTACTTGACCAGAGAGAGTTCTAGAACCTCTCAGGCCTTCTCCACATGACTGAACCCTGCCTCGTTCTTCCTCAACTCTCTTAACCTTCAGCTGTCTCTGTATAAAGCTCTCAGATGTATCTTTTCCAAGTATCTTAGCCGGTTCTGGCTGCTGTAACAAAATACCACAAATTGGGTAGCTTATAAATAACAAAAATTTATTTTTCACAGTTCTGGGGGCTGAGAATTCCAAGATCAAGGTGGTGCTGACAGATTCCCTGTCTGGTGAGGGTCTGTTCCTCGTAGACAGTAGCTTCTTACTGTGTCCTTGCATGGTGGAAGGAGCAAGTGAGCTCTCTTGGGCCTTTTATAAGGGCGCTAACCCTATTCATGAGATCCCTTGTAACCTAATCACCTCCTGAAGACCCCACCACTTAATACTATTGCACTGGGCATTAGGTTTCAACATAGGAATTTTGGAGGCACACAGACATTCAGGGTACAGCACCGAGCATGTGTACTATGATTTTTAGTTAATATTAGTTTTATTTTAATAACCCAAATCCTTTTATCTGTCTTAAAATATACCCTTATATGTCTTTATAAAATTTCTCTACCCCTGGAAATACAGTTTCTGACAAGTATATTTTTTCATTCACACCAAGAAAATTATCGAATGCCTAGCACGTGTGCATACCAGATGCTATTGGGCAGTGGGAGTAGAGAGGTGAGTGTACTCAGACTTAGATCCAGGAAACCCACAGTCAGATGGGCGTCCCCTAAGTTCCTCTGGTATAGTGCATCCTGAGGACTGGTGTGCACATCACACTCTGCTCAGAGGGTTGGCAGGTTTGCTTCCCCCTCAGACTCTGAGCTCCTTGAGGGCAGATTCTGTTTAATTAAGCTCTGCATCCCCAGGGCCCAGCGGCAGAATCCTTCTTACATCCTCAAGTACCTTGTTCTGTCTGTGCATCTCTTGCTCCTGCCTCACCACCCTGTGCTATCTGCCTTTTCCTTCTCAGTGCACAAAATGCTCAGAGCGCTCTGTCTTAAAAATCTTTTAACCTGACCATTGACCCTGTATTTCCCTTATACTACTATATAACTGTTCTCCATCCCTTTTCCCAGATTTATGGTAGAGTCTTTCTGCTTCCTCATGCCCATCGATGCCTGAACCCTGCAGTCGAGCATCTGTTCCCCTTGTTCTACAAAAAATCACCCTCTGGTCTCAAGTCAGCAACAATTTCTACTGGATTCTGAGTACACTGTTGGAAGTTCTTGGACTTAGCTACATGGGGCACCGCTGATGATGATTCCTGGAGATCCTGCTCCTTCAGCCTTCATTGTATTGAGCCCCCCTGGTATACCTTGTCCTCTGTGGTCCTTTTCTTTCTTTGGGTGCTTTTCTTTCTTTCCTTGTCCCTTAATCGTGAGTGTTTTTGGAGTTCTGTCCTAGCTCATTGCCCTTCTGACTGAATGTACCCTCTGTGGGTGATCCCTTCTCATGGCATAAGATATGCAGACTTCCAATTCCAAACCACACCTGCATCCCAAACACCAGCCCTGTCCACTGATTTCCTGGACGTCTGTTCCTGGGTGCACACAGGCACCTCCTCAGCATGACCCACACTCCCAGACTCGTTCTGCCTCCCTATTCTGTTTGTCAGGGCTGCCGCCAGCCACCAGCCGTTCATTCATTCATCCTAGAAGAGAGCTGGTCCCTGGTGTCTCCTCCTCTCTCACTGGCATTCCTGTAGCCAGGCAGTCATCAAGTTTTGTCAGTTCAGTTTCCTAAATGTCTTTCAGGTTGTCTTGTTTCTTCATCCCTACTTGGGACCTCAGTATGTCTCATCTGGATTCCCATGTATCTTCCTGAACTTCTGGGCTTATAGCAATAATAATAATAATAATAATAATAATAAGAGCCACCATTTCTTGAATACTTACTGTATTCTAGTGCTTTACATTCATTATCTCATTTATTTCTCATTTTCCAGCTGAGACTGAGGCTTAGAAGGTTTCCTGTCTTTGTTCTTACCACAAATAAATGTGTGAGGTGATGCATATGTTAATTAGCTTGATTTAGTCATTCCACAGTATATTCATATTTCATAACATCACGTTGTACAGCATAAGTATGTGTGTGTGTCAATTTAAAAAAGAAATGTATCATGCCTTGCCAAAGGTCACACAGCACTAAGCCCTAGCCCAGGAGTTGAACCTATGGTTGTGTGGCTCCAAGTCCATGCTCTACACTGCTCTTGTGGGTTTAGTTATAGTACCATTCTGAGCATGTCATTTGCCTACTTAAAACCTTTTGCTGGCTTAAATTTCTTCATGATCTGGGCCCTGCCCACCTCTCCAGTCTTTCCAGTGCCCACTCCCTGCCTCCCACTCCATGCTTGTCTGCACTGTGCCCAGGCTCTGCTCTCTGCCTGGAATGAGCAGCCCAGCCCCTTCAGCTGGCCAGCTCTGTGCGTCTCTTCCAGTAAACTTCCCTACCACCCACAGCCAGAGTAGGGACCCTTCCTCACTCTTCCGTAATACCTTGTACCTCACTCGGTATTATACCTTCCACATTGTATTATGTGTGGTCTGGCACGGCACCCATGTCCCCACCAGCACCGCTGAATATTTTTTAGAGTGAGAGCTGTTCCTTATTGATCTCTGTATCCTAGTACCTAACAGTAAGTACATAGTACCTAGCAGGAGTTTGGTGAACATTTGATCATTATCTTACCAAATTCTAGTGGGAATTTCCAAAACTTATTTCAAAATGATTTCAGTTCCTTAAAGGAATTAGAGAGAGCAATAATGAGTAAGCTGTTTCTAGCATTAAGCTAAAGACAGTGCTTCATTTTTACTTAGATCACTTAAGTTTTGTGGAATGATGGTTTATTTTTCTGTAGCATTCTGAAAGTTTTCATTAAAACAACTTAGTCTTTCAGAAACTTATTTTATAATAAGCCTTGAGATATCTTTAGTTTACATATTGTTGATGAAAAGTATAGACCTGAGTCAGACTTGGGTAACTCACTAGCTGTGTGATTCCAAGAAGTAACTCAATTTTTGTGCTCATTTAATTCTTCATCAGTAAAAGGGGGATAAGAATACCTACCTCACAGGTTGCTGTGAAAATTAAATGGAAAAATGCAGGAAGAACACTCGGCACAATGTCTGAAACATGGCTGTATGGAAAATTGCCCAATAAAATGGTAGCTGTTGTTATTACTTAAGCAACATAATGTCATAGAATATTAAAAGATTATTGTGCCTCTAATGTTCAATATTTAGATATATATAAGTGTAACTCTTTCATATTCTTAATTTTCTTAAATTTTGATTTCTTTGCAAGTAAGCACTTCAGGGCCCTTCATTCTTAGTGTGAGTTGGAGTTGCATCTTGCTCACGGTTGTGGCAATGCAACTTGGCAAATACGGCCTCCAGAAACAATCAACTAAAATCCATGTGAGGGGCTAATTTCTGTGAGGGGGGGTCAAGCCATTTGTAGCTGTAAATGAGTTTCCACACCTCAACTTTTTCAAAGTAGGTGGTTTGTTTTTTATTGATAATAGAAGGATGGGATTTCTGAAATGCTGTGGCTGCAGGCCTCAACCTAAGATTTGTAATGCTTTTATAGTTTTATATTCAGTGTTTTTCCTTTTAGAAATGAGAATTTTAAAAAATAGGCCAGTCATGGTGACTCACACCTGTAATCCCAGTACTTTGGGAAGCTGAGGCAGGCGGATCACCTGAGGTCAGGGGTTCGAGACCAGCCTGGCCAAGATGGTGAAACCCCGTCTCTACAAAAAGTACAAAAATTAGCTGATGTGGTGGCAGGTGCTTATAGTCCCAGCTACTTGGGAGGCTGAGGCGGGAGAATCACCTGAACCTGGGAGGCGGAGGTTGCAACGAGCCAAGATCGTGCCACTGCACTCCAGCCTGGACGACACAGTGAGACCCCATCTCAGAAAATAAACAGACACCAAAACCCACCTTGAGATATGTTCCCCCCCCCCCCCCACATAATACTGCAAAGAAGAGTTGTGGTTTTTTATTCATGTGGTGTGATTTGTGTTGAATGAAGTATTAGGAAGTATTATATCTTTTCTGTGTTGTCTTCAGGATTCGATTGTGGAAGAGGCATGGGGGCTATGGTTCTCAGCTGATTCTGCAATATGGTTCCCCTCTTTATGGATGGGAATTAGAGGTGGAGGTAGTGGAGCTGAAGATACTCTTGGTAAGATATAACACTGTGCATTTAGTAAACTTTCGTGTCAGAAATTATGCTACCAACATAAATAACTCTAGAAGTTTTCTTTTGATAGAAAATTGTAGCTCAGTCACAGCCCAGAGAGTTATATCTGAAGTTTAGTATTAGCACTTTAATTTCATCAACAGGCAGGCACAAAAGACCTTTCACTTAGGATATCCTGGATTTGTGGTTTCAGATATTTGCTATGTGTGCCAGCTTGCACTCCTCCCTCAAACAGAAGACACTTTATTAAAAATTTTTAAGTGAATTCCAAAAAAAACACAATCACCTTAATATTCATTGGTAGCGTATGGCTCCAGACTGATTTTATTAGGTAACAAAGGTTGCCAGGTAGGAAGCAGAGCAGCCGCTGGGGAGACCCACGTCACTTCCTACCAAAAAAAGGCTTATAATAAGCCTTGAGATATCTTTAGTTTACATATTGTTGATGAAAAGTATAGACCTGAGTCAGACTTGGGTAACTTCTAGCCCACTAATTAGAACTAACTAAATCCTCCCTTGAACTGTAACACTCCCTCCTCTGCCCCGCTACTTTGAGAGGGTCAGGCTTTTATCAGTCATTCACAAAGCAATATTGTAAAGGAACTGCCATCACTTATTTTTAAAACCAGACACAGAACCCACCAAATTTTAACAGAAGAGAACTCTGGAAGGAGAGCATCTTGGAGGGAACGGGTGAATTCCTCTAAATTTCTCTCACCTGGAATTCTGCTTTCACACCTGTGCCCAGCCTTCAGCAGCGTGGCTGGGCACAGAAACATTACTGCGTTGTTTCCACTTAGCTGACATTTTAAAAATGAACCTTACCAAATTGTAAGAAAGAGACAAAAGGGAATAATTACCTAAAATACAGACAGTACAGTATAATAACCACTGTCCCCAAAGAAAAGTTTCTGATCCAAAACTCTAACTCCCATTTAGTTTCTAGGGGCTGGCGCAGCTTCACGTGCCTTACTGGCTCTCTTTGTCTTTTTTTTTTTTTCCTTTTTGTGGAGAACGGGGTCTCGCTGTATTACCCAGGCAGGTCTCGAACTCCTAGGCTCAAGCTATCCTCCTGCCTCTGCCTCCCTGAGACTTACTGGCTCTCTTTAAGCCTTGTTCTTACCGGGACCCCTGTCACAAATATGGATAACAAACTTTCTTATTCAGATTTTAATACTGCTTTCTGCCTGAGGGCATATTTAGTGGTGGTGATGGCAGGGGGATGGGAGAGAAAGGGATGTAGCCAGGCAAGCAAGCCTGTCTCCCCTGCTTAGAGGCTTCTAAGGCTCACCCCTGGAGAGCCCCTGGGAAGATTGGAGGCCTGGGTGGGAGGTTGCCAAAACCAACCTTCTCCTCCTTTGCAATTAATTCTGCCTTTGTCATTTATTCAAATGTAGTAGTTTTCCAGCATCCTGACAATGGAGCGCTAAAGGTCAAGACCATAAGTGGTCATCTTCTAACTTTAATCTTTCCCAAATCAGTTGCCAGACCAGCTTAGTAGCCTCCCTTTGCCTTGGCTCTGGTTCATTCTGTTGCCTCCTGATCAAATGTTCCCTGCTCCCCTCCAGACAAGGAGAGAATAAGATGCACCTGCATCTTGTGCTCCTGACACACAAAACTTCAGCCCTGTTCTCTGAATAAATCCTGCTTTTTCACACCTCCATAATTTTGTACATATGGTTTCCTTGGCCTGGAACACCAAGCTCTGTTAGTTGTTCCCTGCTCTGTGTGAATGTAACTGAGATGAAGGAAAGAAAGAGAGAAATAGAGCATGCTCATTTGTAGCCTAAGGAGCCTGAGTAGGGAGGGTGGAAGACTTACCCAGGTATACACCACCTGGTACCTCGCACTGTGCAAGCACTCAGTGAGCAGCACCCAAGTACGAGGCAAAAACAATCCCCGAGGATTTCTGTGCCTAGTTGGAGTTCAGAAGGGAAAGCTATGAAGAGAGCCCAGATCAGGGAATTTTATCCTGTGCTGTCCCTGCAGGAACAACTAAGTGTTTCTTTTGAATGGAAACCTATTATTGAGACATTAAGTGCCTTCTCTATAAGATAATATTAACTGGCTGTCCAGTCCATCAGAAATCAACCAAGGGCACACCCTGTTGGAAACATTACTAGTTGTTTGACAAGTCAGGCATCTTCCATCTGGGCCTAGTTTCCACATGTGAAAAACAAGGGTGTTGGACTGAATACATGATGATCTCTATCATTCCTTACAGCTGCTCGTTCTGAAATTCTGTGAACCTGTAAATGTGATGTTGCTTCAGAAATGAATGTCAGTGATCTGAGTTGTAAAAGTGATCTGAGTGATGTAAAAGGAGGGTATGCTAGATGTTTAAATGTGCCGAAGTATCAGTGTTTGGAAATTTCAAGTACAGTAGTTCTACTACTTTTTTCCCTGTAGGTAAATTTTGAAAGTCCCATCAGAATGCAGAATTGAGAGAGGACGCACACACGCACGTTTTCTGTAACAGACGTTTACTATGGTCACCACTAGATGGCACCCTTGTATTAGTAAGGAGATTTTTCTCTTAGAACGGGCTTCGGGATGACTTCTAATAAAAACAGATAGTAATGAGTCAATAGCCGAAACTGAGGAATGAGCAAGTTAACCAGAGGAAATAGAAATGGGTGTTTTTCTATCACTGTCTGATGACTTGATCCATAAGATTCGAGGTAAGGAAAAGCTGGAGGTAAGGAAAAACATTGCCCTGAGGAAGATTATTTTATAAATATTTCTTAATTGTAAAGCATAAGATACCTTTAAATCCAAGATGAGTATTATTTGCTTGATGAAAAGGGGTGCCATATTTCAGCAGTTCTTTGGTGCGTTGGTTTGTGTTAGTCTGAAGTCAACCTTCCATCTATTGTTAGCTTCAAAAGCAAGGTTAGTCCTGCAAAGTTGGAAACACCAAGTAGTTACCAAGTTGAGTAAATCCCGTTGAACCAAAAAGTGAAAGCTTGAGTCATCTTTTAGCCAAGGAATCATTTGATTTATGCTTCTGTGGCAGGAGTTGAATGGTTACAATGTGTTAAAAGGGAGCAAGAAAGCTTCGGAAAATTTGTAAAAATTTGTATGACCGTGGTATGTCATTTTTATGGTTCTGGTTCCTTTTCTTGGGAGAGGATTTTTTTTCTCTTCATTCACTATAAAACATCTTTCCATTAACTTTTAAAAATGTGGTTTTGGCCGGGCGCGGTGGCTCAAGCCTGTAATCCCAGCACTTTGGGAGGCCGAGACGGGCGGATCACGAGGTCAGGAGATCGAGACCATCCTGGCTAACACGGTGAAACCCCGTCTCTACTAAAAATACAAGAAAATTAGCCGGGCGAGGTGGTGGGCGCCTGTAGTCCCAGCTACTTGGGAGGCTGAGGCAGGAGAATGGCGTGAACCCGGGGGCGCGGAGCTTGCAGTGAGCCGAGATCGCGCCACTGCACTCCAGCCTGGGGCACAGAGCAAGACTCCGTCTCAAAAAAAAAAAAAAAAAAAAAAAAAAAATGTGGTTTTTTTTTAAAGCAGTTTCAGGTTCACAGCAAAATTGAGAGGAAGGTACAGACATGTCCCATACGCCCCCTTACACCGCACATGCATAGTCCGCCATTATCAACATCCCCAACCAGAGTAGTACATTTGTTACAATTGATTAATGTACATTGACACATCATTATTGTCCAAAGCCCATAGTTCACTCTTAGCATTGTACAATCGTTGGGTTTGGACAAATTTATAGTGACATATATCTAACATTATACTGTCATACAGAGTGTTTTCACTGTCTTAAAAATCTTCTGTGCTCTACCTGTTCATCTCCCAAATCCCTGGAAGCCATTTATCTTTTCACTGTCTCTATAGTTTTGCCTTTTCCAGAATGTCATACAGTATGCAGCCTTTTCAGACTGACTTCTTTGACTTAGTAATACATGTTTAAGTTTCCTCCATGTCTTTTCATGGCTTGATAGCCCATTTCATTTTAGCACTGAATAATACTCTGTTGTCTAGATATACCACAATTTACCCATTCTCCTAGCAGAGGACATCTTGGTTGCTACCAGGTTTTGCCAATTATGAATAAAGCTGCTATGAACATTTGTGTGCAGGTTTTTATGCGGATGCAAGTTTTCAGCTCCTTTGGATAAATACTAAAGAGCACGATTGCTGGATTATATGCTAAGAGTATGTTTAGTTTTGTAAGAATCTGCCAAACAGTCTTCCAAAGTGTCTGTACAGTTTTGCTTTCCCAAGAGTAATGAATGAGTTTCTTATTCTACATCCTCTGCCGCATTTGGTGGTGTCAGTGCTCTGGATTTTTGACCCTTCTAATAGGTGTGTAGTGGTGTATTGATTATACATGACGTAGAGCATCTTTTAATATGCTTATTTGCATCTGTAGGTCTTCTTTGATGAGGTGTTTTGTTGTTGTTGTTTGTTTGTTTTTTTGAGACAGTCTCACTCTGTCACCTGGGCTGGAGTGCAGTGGAGCAATCATAGCTCACTGTAGCCTTGAACTCCTGGGCTCAAGTGATCTTCATGCCCCAGCCTCCCAAGTAGCTGGGACTACAGGTGTGAACCACCATGCCCAGCTAAATTTTTTAATTTTTTGTAGAAACAGGATCTTGCTATGTTTCTCAGGCTGGTGTTGAACTCTTGGCCTCAAGTGATCCTCCCACCTCAGCCTGGTAAAGTATCTTTTAAGGCAGCAGTCCCCAACCTCTTTGGCACCAGGGACTGGTTTCGTGGAAGACATTTTTTCCATGCACTGGGGGTAAGGGGAGGGGGTGGTTTTGGGATGAAATTGTTTCTTTTCAGATCGTCAGGCATTAATTCTCATAAGGAGCACTCAGCCTAGATCCCTTGAATGCACAGTTCGCAATAGGGTTCGAGCTCCTATGAGAATCTTAACACTGCTGCTGATCTGACAGGAGGTGGAGCTCAGGCGGTGCTGCTCACTCACCTGCTGCTCTCCTGCTGTGCAGCCCAGGGACTGGGGCACCCTATTTTAAGGTCTTTGTAAGTTTAGAATAACAGTCCTTTGTCAGATACTATCTTTTGCAGATATTTTCTCCTGGTCTGAAGCTTGTCTTTTTATTCTCTTTACAGTATCTTTTGCAGAGCAGAATTTTTTTTTTTTTTTTTTTTTTTTTTTTTTTTGAGACATAGTCTTGCTGTATCACCCAGGCTGGAGTGCAGTGGCATGATCTCAGCTCACTGCAAGCTCCGCCTCCCGGGTTCACACCATTCTCCTGCCTCAGCCTCCTGAGTAACTGGGACTACAGGCGCCTGCCACCATGCCCCGCTAATTTTGTTTGGAGTTTTTAGTAGAGATAGGGTTTCACCGTGTTAGCCAGGATGGTCTTGATCTCCTGACCTTGTGATCTGCCCGCCTCAACCTCCCAAAGTGCTGGGATTACAGGCATAAGCCACTGTGCCCGGCCAGAGCAGACATTTTTAATGTTAGTCAAGTCTAGTTTGCTGGTTTGTTGGACTTCAGATATTTCAGTAGGTGTATAGTGGTAGTTGTTGTTTTAATTTTTATTTCTCTAATGACAAATGCTATGGCACATCTTTTCATATGCTCATTTGTCATCTTTTGGGGCAAGGTGTCTATTCAAGTCTTCTCATTTTTCAGTTGGATTGTTTTCTTGTTGAGATTTAAGAATTCTTTCTATATTTTGGATACAAATTCTTTATCAGACAGGTGTTTAGCAAATATTTTATCTTGCTCTGGGGCTTGTCTTTTGATTTTCTTAATAGTGTCTTTGAGGAAGCACAGATTTTTAAATTTAATAATGTACAACTTAACCAGATTTCGCTTTCATGGATTGTGCTTTGGTATTGTGTCTAAAAACTTGTTACTGTAGATATTTCGATTACCCTGATTTGATCTTTACACATTACATGAATATATAAAAATATCACGTGTACCCTGAAAATATGCACATCTATTGTATATCAATTTTTATAAATATTTATTTAGAGACAGGGTCTCGCTTTGTCACCCAGGCTGGAGTGCAGTGTCATGATCATGGCTCACTGCAGCCTTGATCTGCAGGGCTCAAGTGATCCTCCCACCTCAGCTTCCCAAGCAGCTGGGACTACAGGTGCACACCACCACACTTGGCTACTTTTTGTGCTTTTTGTAGAGATGGGACTTCTCTGTGTCGTGGAGGATGGTCTTGAACTCCTGGGATCAATAGATCTGCCTGCCTTGGCCTCCCGAAGTGCTGGAATTACAGGCATGAGCCACTGTACCCGGCCTCAATTTATTTTTTAGAGATGGGGTCTTGCTGTGTTGCCCACACCAGTTTCAAACTCCTGGCCTCAGGTGATCCTCCCGCCTCAGTCTGTGATCCATTTTGAGTTAATTTTTGTGAAAGGTGTCAGGTCTGTGTCTAGTTTTATGGGTTTTTTTAAAACATATAGTCATCCAGTTGTTCGGCACCCTTTGTTGAAAAGTCTTATTCTTTCTCCGTTTAGTTGTCTTTATGCCATTGTCAAAGATCAGGTATTGCTGGATCTATTTCTGGCCCGTCTGTTCTATTGATGTATGTGTTTATTATTTTGCCAATACCAGGGCTACTTTGATTATAAGTCTTAAAATCTGGTAGTAGAAGTCCTCTAACTTTATTCCTTCTTTTTTCAGTTTTGTATGGGTCTTTTGCCTTTCCATATAAACTTTGGAATCTTTTTGTCAACATCTACAAAATAGCTTCCTGGGATTTTGAGTGGAATTGTGTTGAACCTATAGAGCAAGTCGGGAATAACTGACATGTTAACAATATTGAATCTTTCAATCCACAGGCATGCAATATTTCTCTACTTATTTAGATCTTGGATTTCTTTTATTGTTGTTTTGCAGTTTTTCACATAGCAATTATCTGTTTTGTTAGATTTATATGTGTTTTCATTTGGTGTTAGTATAAATGGTATTTTTTTAACTTTGAAATTTTAGTGGTTCATTGCTAGTATAGAAAAAGGCAATTGACTTTCATATATTGACCTTATCTCCTGTGACCTTGCTATACTTGCTTATTAGTTCTAGGATTTTGTGTGTGTATGTTTGTAGATTCTTTGAGATCTTCCATATAGATAATCATGTCATCTTTGAACAAAGACAGTTTTATTTCTTCCTTTTCTTTTTTTTTTTGGTTTTTTGTTTGTTTTTTGAGACGGAGTCTCGCTCTGTCGCCGGGGCTGGAGTGCAGTGGCCGGATCTCAGCTCACTGCAAGCTCCGCCTCCTGGGTTTACACCATTTTCCTGCCTCAGCCTCCCGAGTAGCTGGGACTACAGGAGCCTGCCACCGCGCCCGGCTAGTTTTTTGTATTTTTTTAGTAGAGACGGGGTTTCACCGTGTTCGCCAGGATGGTCTCGATCTCCGGACCTCGTGATCCGCCCGTCTCGGCCTCCCAAAGTGCTGGGGTTACAGGCTTGAGCCACCGCGCCCGGCCCCTTTTCAATTTAGTTACCTTTTATTTCTTTTTCTTGTCTAACTGCACTGGCTAGGACTTCCAGTATGATATTCTTCATATTCTTTACTCAATAAGATAGAATTGTTCCCAGCTCAATTTTCTCCCCAACCAATTTTGAAGGCATATACAATTTGTACTTCATTTTTACTATCAGGGTATAAAATTCAATGTCTTTTTTTTTTTTTTTTAAGTTCTTCTATATCCTTACTTATTTTTTGTCTGCTTGACCTGTCTTGCACTTAGAATGATAATGTTGTCAGCATCTCTAATTATTAATGTGTTTCTAATTTTCCTTGCATCTTCTATAGCATTTGCTTTAGCAAAAGTTGTTGCTATGTTATTTGATGCATAGATATTTATAACTGTTATTTCTTCATTGTCAGTTGTGGCTTTGGCATTTAGAAAAGTCTTTGTCAGATTTAATGCTTTTTTTGTCTTAAATCTTACTTTATCTGAATCAAAATCATGACCCCCTACTTTCTTTTGGTTTCTATTTGCCTGATATGCCATTGTACATTCTTTTATTTTGTGTCCCTAAATCATTTTAATATTAGCATAGAGTTGGGTTTTGTTTTGTGAGCCAGTTTGAAAATCTTTCATATAATAGGTGAGGTAAGCCCATTCATAGTTTTTGATATGACAGATATGTTTATCTTACTCTGTTACTTTTATGTTATAATTGCTACATACTCTGTTATGTTTGCTGTATTTGCCTACCTGATGTGTTTTCTTTATTTTCTTTTTTTTTTTTTTCAAGAGATCGGGTCTCGCTGTGTTGCCCAGGCTGGAGTGCAGTGGCTATTCACAGAAGTGATCATAGCACACTTTAGCCTTGGACTCCTGGGCTCAAGCGATTCTCCTGCCTCAGCCTCTCAAGCATCTGGAGCTACAGATGTGTACCACTATGTCCAGCTAGTGAAACGTCTCTATATCTTTTTAAATGCCCTTAGTCCTCTGTTTTCTTACTTAATTTTTTACTCTCAAGCTTGTCAGTTTTTAAAGGTTGTCTTTTAACTCCCACCTATTGCCAATACAACAGTGAGCTTATTCTACTTTCCTCTTTCCCTTCTCCCATTTTTAAACTTATGTTATTTTTAGCTTGTCAGAACATATAACATTTATATATTATTATTCTGCCCTATCCCAACCTTTGTTTTAGTCTTAAGACCACATTTAAATATATTAACTGTTCACTGTGTGTCCTTTTGCCCAAATTTCTCATCACTTTTTAGTTGGATGAAGCTCATTCTCTAGTAGTGTCAGGAACTGTGACATATTGGAGATGTTACCTTACTCACAAGCTAGTAAGTTTGCTTGTTAGCGTTTCATGGATCCTGACAGAAAACATGAGACTCTTGGGCCAGATTCAAATATATTGCCATATTACTCATGGCAGAAACAATAGCCAGAACACGCTCTTCATTTGCATCAGTTCTCTATGTCCCACAAATCCCATGGGGATGACACATGTGTGTCTAGATGAATATCTAGATCTGCAGTGGTTTGTGTTAGAACACTTGAGGAATCCAGTGTTTTTATAGTAAACAAACGCTCTTTGGGAATCAATGCTACCTTATCCCTCCAGGTTGCTCCTTGAAAACACAAGCCTACGAAATGACCTGGGAAAAGAGCAGTCAGGATCTTGCCTTTTTGGCATACGTAGTAGGAATTAGCAGGAATGCCCAGGGCCAATGGCAGAATGCCTCTCCCCAAAAGAAGATTCCCAAGAAGGGCTGTGAGCATAGTATTCTCTGAGTCCATCCATGTTTAAGATGTTTTCTATAGCCTTGATATTTAAAGGACTGATTTGCTAGATACAAAATCCTTAGTTGACTTTTTCTTCCCTTAAATTTATTGAAAATGCTGCTCCATTCTCACCTTGTTTTTTTTTTTTTTTTTTTTTTTTGAGACGGAGTCTGGCTCTGTCGCCCAGGCTGGAGTGCTGTGGCCGGATCTCAGCTCACTGCAAGCTCCGCCTCCCGGGTTTACGCCATTCTCCTGCCTCAGCCTCCGGAGTAGCTGGGACTACAGGAGCCCGCCACCTCGCCTGGCTAGTTTTTTGTATTTTTTAGTAGAGACGGGGTTTCACCGTGTTAGCCAGGATGGTCTCGATCTCCCGACCTCGTGATCCGCCCGTCTCGGCCTCCCAAAGTGCTGGGATTACAAGCTTGAGCCACCGCGCCCGGCCTCACCTTGTTTTTATGTTTCCCTTGGGGAGTCTGGTGGAGAACCTAGTTGTCTTGATTATGTGGTCTTTTTATCATAAAACTCTTTTGAGATATGTGGTCTTTTTATCATAAAACTCCAAGGTCTTCCTCTGTCTCTCTCTGTAAATACACATACTTTTTAAAGTCTAATAGTTTTACTAGGATATGCCTCAATTGAGCTTTACAGGGTGATTTTCCCAGGTACCCAGTAGGCCCTTTCAGTATGTAGATTTGGGCTTTCTTTTGTTTCTGAAAGTGTTATTAGACTATAGTTTTAAATTTTAGTTCTGTTTCATTATTTTGTTTCTCTTTTAATTTAGGGATTTCAAACATGTGTGTTGGATCTTCTTTGCCTCCTTCCCTTTCAACTACTTTATCGCTGATCCCTCTTTGTTTATCATATTTTCATTCTCATGGTTATTTTGCTTTTATTATTCAATTTTCTTTATTACATTTTTATTTGAATCTGTTCTCCTTTGGACACTTTGATATTTAGTCTTCATTTCAGATATAATTTTATCTTTTTCTTTTTTTTACTGAATTCAATCAGTTTTTCTTTCAGTTCTGCCCACTTTTAATCCACTTCTATTTTCAGTTTTTGAATTGATTAAACATATAGTTTTTCATAGCCCAAATGCCTATTTAAGGATATTTAATTCAGTTTGGGTTATTGTGTTAAAGTTTACTTTGTGATTGTTTTTTTGGAGGGCATTTTCTTTTTTTTTTTTTTTTTTTTTTTGAGACGGAGTCTTGCTCTGTCGCCCAGGCTGGAGTGCAGTGGCCGGATCTCAGCTCACTGCAAGCTCTGCCTCCCGGGTTCACGCCAGTCTCCTGCCTCAGCCTCCCAAGTAGCTGGGACTACAGGCGCCGCCACCACGCCCGGCTAGTTTTTTGTATTTTTTCAGTAGAGATGGGGTTTCACCGTGTTAGCCAGGATGGTCTCGATCTCCTGACCTGGTGATCCGCCCGTCTCGGCCTCCCAAAGTGCTGGGATTACAGGCTTGAGCCACCGTGCCCGGCCTGGAGGGCATTTTCATTAGCCGAAATGTTTGATCTTCTTTTTCTATTATCTCCTGAAAATGGTTTTGTGTAGTTGTAAACTACTTGCATCTGTTCCTTTTGTAGACAGGATTGGAAGTTTGGGTTGGTTTATAAGATCCCTAGTTTGCAAACTCTGTAATCCTTAAATGCAGTGAAGTATAGTGTCTTTAGTGGATGGCTTTTTGCTTGAAGAGGTCAGTGGGGGAGGAATTACATGCCCCTGATTGTTTTACCTCGCCTTTGTGTTACAGGAATCTGAATTTCCTCCTGCCTCTTTCTCCTTTCCCATCCAGTCACTAGAGGGCACCTCCTCTCCCTTCTTTTTTACTTCTTCCTGAGAAGCAATGCCTTTTTCAGAATGCCATAGCATCCCACAGACTCTGTCTCTTCCCTGTGGTTAGTGCTCCAAATAAGATGTTTTTCAGTGTTTTTATAATTAAGGTAGACTGTCTCTTTCAGGGATGATTTTGGCTCAGATTTAGGCCTTCTGCTCTGTTCTTCTCTCTTCCATGCCATTTTCCCAAATTCTCCTCACTTTCCACAAAGATTTGCAGTGGGACCTCAGGAGATAGCTGTGCTTAGAATTTGCTGTTTATTGTTTTTACTTATAGGTGTATTGAGTCTGTGTAGTCTGTGTCAATTAATTGTGCTGAAGATGTGGGGTTTGTATGCTTGTATTTGTTACTGTTGATCTGTATAGATTTTCAGAGGATTTCACATATTCAGCTATGTATATATATTGTGATTTTTAACCAGTGCTCTATTTGTTAAATATATTGGTGGTTTTAAAGTGTGCAGATTATAACTATACTTGTAGCTTAATATTTATACAGCTGTGATTAATCTCTGGACAAATTTCCGGAAATAGATCAAAAGTTACATATTTCAGAACTTTTACTAATATAGACTTCCCAGTGTCCCTCCAGAAAACCCACAAGTATTTATTATTGATTTTTCTTTTTTTTTCTTTTTTTTTCTTTTTTTGAGACAGAGTCTCACTCTGTCGCCCAGGCTGGAGTGCAATGGCACGATCTTGGCTTACTGTAACTTCTGCCTCTCAGGTTCAAGGGATTCTCCTGCTTCAGCCTCCCGAGTTGCTGGGATTACAGGCACCCGCCCCCAAGCCTGGCTAATTTTTGTATTTTTTTTCTAGTAGAGATGGGAATTCACCATGTTGGCCAGGCTGGTCTCGAACTCCTGACTTCCAGTGATCCACCCACCTTGGCCTCCCAAAGTGCTGGGATTACAAGTGTGAGCCACCGTGCCGGACCTATATTTATTATTTATCGGGTTTCTGCTGGGTGGCAGGTGTGGCACTGACAAAGCACTGAGGATACAAAACTCAGTCCAACCCATGCCTGCCCTTAAGCCCAGGAGGTAAACATGAAGCACAGAGGGACAGTGTAACAAATGTTTCGCCCAAAGGGTAAGTTCAAAGAGGTATACGAACACAGAAGGAAGGCCGTAGGGCTTTCTGGAACCCTTTTCCATGATAAACAAGGTCACCTCTGTCCTCCCAGAGTACGAACATCCACAGTTTCTTACCTTACTGAAAACCTGACTCTCCTTGAAGACAGTGCCACCCTTGCTGCCACTCAAGGTGAGTCAGACTGTTCACTCTGCCACCCCACCAGTCTCTCTCCCAGCTCTCATCCTGCGCCTTAGGCACCTGCATTTGTCCTGAGATTCCCTCACGGATTCTTCTTTCTCCCTGCATCCCGAAAATGGTGCTCCATGGGCTCTGGCCCATAACCTTTCTCTTCCCCTCTGCAGTCTCCCTGTGTGGTCCCACTGTACCTTCCCACGGCTTCAGTGGCTCCCACATGCCACTTCTGGGCCACATCCTTCTCCTGCATCTCTGTCCCAACTGCCCACCTGGACATCTCCACATGGTTCCTCTGCAGACACCGCAGACTCAGCATGTGCAAAAGCCACCTCATCATTGTTCCCTGACCTGCTTTTCTCTGTACTCTGGATCTGCTAGTTGCACTACCAGTTTCCACCTCGTTCCTAATCAGGAACCTAGGGCGTCAGCCTTTGTCTTCTTCACCATTTGCCCTCTGCTTCTCTGCCTATCTGTTTTCCTTTCAGGGAATATCATTTCTCTGCCACTTTGTGTTTCTATTCTTTAAAACAAAAAACAAAACCTCTTTTGCCTTCATCCCCTACTTTAAATCTCCCCCTTTTCTCTTCCCTCTTGCCTTTTCTTTCTCTGTATTTTTCTAGCCACTTCATTGTTGCTCATTTTCTCCATTTCTCTTTTTCCTCTTGCTTCTCTAGTGGTTCCTTCTCATTCCCTGTTCACACTCTCCTGAGTCCTCACTGCCCAGATACCAATCTTGATCTTGTTCCTGTTCTTTTTCCTTTAGGGGATTTGAGTTTGGATGGGACAGCTTGAGTCTGGCCATTTGTAAAGCCTGGGGCATGGGAGAATGGGGTAAGCAATGTATCAAATACTTTTTTTTTTGTAGAAATAGGGTCTCACTATGTTGCCCAGGCTGGTCTGGAACTCCTGGCCTCAATTAATTCTCCTGCGTCAGCCTCCCAAAGTGTTGGGATTACAGCCTTAAATACTTCTAAACTAAAATCCAACTTACTGTTTTCTCTTTCCCTTCTATACCAAGAGGTAGGCCAGTATTCGTCCTCTGAGCATACCTGGATTCCCAAATGACAACTCTGGGGCGCCTTGAAGACTACAGTTATAATTTTGGGGCAGACCCCCAGAAATCCTCAAACCTGATCAAAGATACCTGAATGATCAGGAAGGAGGGCTTTAGAGGTATGTCAGTGTGCAAGCAGCAGCTGATCTTTGTGGTGTTTTTGTTGCTGTTGTTGTTTTTGGAGACAGGGTCTTGCTCTGTCACCCAGGTTTGAGTGCAGTGGTGTGATCACAGCTCACTGCAGCCTCAACTTCCCAGGTTCAAGCAATCTTCCCACCTCAGCCTCCCGAGCAGATGTGACCACCAGTGCATGCCACCACGCCCAGCTAATGTTTGTATTTTTAGTAGAGACAGGGTTTCGTTATGTTGCCCAGACTGGTCTCGAACTCCTGAGCTCAAGAAATGTGCCTGCCTTGACTTCCCAAAGTACTGGGATTACAGACATGAGCCACCGCTCTCAGCCCTGATCTTGGTGCTTTTCACGGTGGCTTTTCTTCACCGCCTTCTTGAGATGCGGTTCATCTTTATCACTTATCACACTGTAGCCTTGAGAAGTATGACTAATAACTTCAGGAGGCAGTTGAGTTCAGTAAAGAGTATTTTGAACTCCTAAATTGTTCTGTTAATGACGGCTGCTCAGAAAGGAGTCAAGGTCTATAAATAATGGCAGATTAGCACCTTGAATAGACAGCTTGTTCTTATAGATTTTTGGAGGTGGAATATATTGTTTTTTTATTGACTTAATAAAACGAGTATGTGACAATTTAAGGTAGGAATAATCTTTTAACCTTAATATACTCCTTGTTTAATTTTAATAAAGTAAGTAGGGTAGAATTTCAGATATTAATTAGTTCTATTCATAATGCTTTTGAAGGGACATAAAGGATATGTTGTTCCACCCTTCTGCAATGGTCAAAATGGTATTGCTTCCAGAGAGTGAACAAACATATGAGATCATTAAGTAATTACACAATTTATAGCTTATCTAAATATGATTTGATATTGAAAATTTTGGGCTGGGCATGGTAGCTCATGCCTGTAACCCCAGCACTTTGGGAGGCCAAAGCTGGAGGATCACTTGAGCCCAGGAGTTCAAGACCAGCCTGGGCAACATAGTGAGGCCCTATATATGCAAAAAATCAAAGAATTTAGCCAGGTGTGGTGACCCACACCTGTGGTTCCAGCTGCTCAGAGAGGCTGAGTCAGGAGGATTGCTTGAGTCCAGGAAGTGGAGGCTGCAGTGAGCTGTGACTGTACCATTTTACTTTAGCCTAAGTGACACAGCGAGACCCCATCTCAAAAAGAAAAAAAAGGAAGTCTGGCTCTGATAAAAGGTTCTGCCTGTAGTAATCTATTTTTGGAGAGTAGTAGTAGTAGTAAATTTCTATTGATACATTAAAACATATCTTACAACTTAGTTGCTTAAAACAAAATGTTTCCAATCTCTCAGTTTCTGTGGGTCAGGAATTTGGGAAGGGTTTAGTTGAGTAGTTCTGGCCCCATCTCTCATGCAGTTGCAGTCAAAGTGTTGGCTAGGACTGTAGTCATCTGCAGAGTGGACTAGAACTGGGGGATGGCTGTTGATAGGGGGTCCTGGCTCCTCACGACGTGCTAGAGTGTCCCTCGTGACATAGCAGCTGGTTTTCCTCAAGGAAGAGAAGAGACCTAAGAGAGGGCAAGGAGGAAGCTGCAGTGCCTTTTATGATCCAGTCTCTTAAGTCACATACCATTACTTCGGCTTGTTTTCTATTTGTTAGAAGCAAGTTACTATGCCCACATCACGCCCTAGCGGAGAAGAATTAGGCTCTGCCTTGTGAAGGGAGGACTATCAAAGAGGTCATGGACGTATGTTAGCACCACCCACCACAGGCTTGTTTTTCCTGATTTTTTTCTTCCTAGGTTGAAGGTGGTACTGCTTAGTAGTTAAGAGCATGGTTCTGAAGCCAGACTGCCTGGCTTTGATTCTGGTTCTTCCACTTGCTTACTGTGTGCTTTAGTAAGTGAGTTGCCTTCTCTGGACCTCAGTTCCCACATGTATGCATTGAGGAAACTGGCACCTATCTCACAGAAGTGTGTGAGAAGTAAATTAATTAATATAAGTAAAGGATGTAGATCTGGGCCTGATGCATAGAATGCTCTTAATAGATGTCAACTTTTAGTATTGTTATTGTCATTTGAACAGCAATATAGGCCAGTTTGTTTCTCCCTTTATTTCTGTGTAATCTGACGTAATGCTTGGTCTAACATATCCCGCCTCATACAGGCTCTGGTCATCCTAGTAGGTTGTCCATGGTAGGAGCCAAGTGGGCTGATGACTCTCAGTGCAGACTCCACTTGTAGTGGTACAGCATGCAAGGGCTCTTAGCTTCTTGTTGATACATGATAAGGAATATCCCTTTCCCTTCCAGAACTCCCTCTTGGAAAGGGCTTCCTCCTAAACTTGACAGGAACGTGCTCTGGGACCTGTGAGCTGTGTTCAGTGTTCTTCAGGTTCAGTCACACTTTCAGTCCATAAATATTTATGAAACTTGCTTGGAATTCAAAGCAAAGTAATTCTTCACAGTACTTTATCTACTGTGAAGAATCAAGGGAAATACATATTTCCTAGCTCTTTAGAGTTTATTCACATAACATTTTATCTTAGATCTGGGACTGATTTGCTTAGTTGGTTAGAGTATAATGCTTATGGGTGGGAAATTTTTCCTTAAAATAATCTGTGTGGAGGAAGGCGGTAATCACAATTCCAACACTTTTAAAGGAAAATTATTTATTAAAGGGCAATCGACTATTTATAATAGTTAAGTACGTTCATTAAATACTGCATTTATATCTGGTAGATCTTGACCTGGCATTGAGTTGCCACATTCTTGGCTCTAGAAAGATGTTTTTAAAAGATGTTCATGAATACCACATGTCAAAATGGTAAGAGAAAGCAGATTTTTAAAATTTTTGGACATAATATACTAGTGAATTTTTTTATGAACTCTGTTTTATAGATGATTCAGAAGATTTTTTACCAGAAAAAAATTATTACACCAAATTTCCACCGTATTTTTTCTTATTGATGTCATTAGTTTCCATGACTGGAAAGTGTACTTGAAATAGCTTCTTTTAAAAGTGTTGCCTTGTCCTGCACTCTGTGATAGTTTGACTTCTTAAGTCCACCAAGATTCTCTTCAGATATTAAGTTCATTTTCTCAACAATAAAAGGATAAGTAGGATTGCATTTGGTTATGCATACCAGAATTCTGACTACTGTGGCTTTAATCAAATAGGGATTTAATTTCCCTATATAACAAGAAGTCTATCTTTCTGCTCTACTATCCTTAGTGTGGGACTTCTGTCTTTGTACTTGTAGTCTCATAGTTATAAGATGTCTATGATGAGATAATATGATGTCATGTTTACATTCCAAGCAGAAAGTGCAAGGCTTTCCAGAAACTTGGTTTATGTTTCCTTGGTCAGAACTGTGCTAGGTGGCTTCCTCAAGTTGCAAGGCATCCCAAGAAAGCTAGTGTTTTAGCAGGGTACATTGCTAACCCAAATGAGATCAGTGTTCTGTTAGTGAGGCAGAAAGGGACATTGTATAGTGGGTAAGCAACTGGTATTGTCTGCCACAAGGGTTTGGATGGTTGCTCAAGTCCTGAGCCGATAGAGCAATCCATGAGTCCATCCACTTGGCAGTAGCACATAGTGATAGTACAGTACTCAGTGTAAGTAATGAATCGGCTCTATATCTTTAGTGTTGGAATCCAGAAGCAAAAACACAGAGTAGTTTACCCCTAGGTAATATATGTGGTCATAAATCTCAGTAATGACCTTGTACGTGATCATGTTTTCCTCCCATCGAAGTCCTCATTAGTAATAAGGAGTATTGAATAAATAAACTCTTCCAAAAGCTGTTTCCATTTAGATTTTTTAATTATATCTGAGCCAGACACGGTGGTTCATGCCTGTAATCCCAGCACTTTGGGAGGCTGAGGCATGCAGATTGCTTGAGGTCAGGAGTTTGAGACCAGCCTGGGCAACATGGTGAAACTCCATCTCTACTAAAATACAAAAGTTAGCTGGGCATGGTGGTGTGCACCTGTAATCCCAACTACTTGGGAGACTGAGGCAGGAGAATCACTTGAACTCGGGAAGTGGAGGTTGCAGTGAGCTACGATCGTACCACTGCACTCCAGGATGAGCGACAAAGGGAGACTGTCTCAAAAAAAAAAAAAAAAAAAAGATATTTTTATTATATATATTTTTGGTAAAATGATTATAAATTAGTTGTGTATGAAAATGATTGTTGTATGTTGTTTCAGTGGAAATTGTACCCATTTTTATTTTTAGTGGAATTGGCAATATGGTGGCTATTAAATCAAGTTGTGCTCTTTTTGTTAAAAGTAAAAAGACTTTATTTCTATTTATTTATTTATTTATTTTTATTGAGACTGAGTCTTGCTCTGTTGCCCGTGCCGGAGTGCAGTGGCATGATCTTGGCTCACTGCAACCTCTACCTCCTGGGTTCAAGCAATTCTCCTACCTCAGCCTCCTGAGTAGCTGGGATTACAGGCATGTGCCACCATGCACATCTAATTTTTGTATTTTTAGTAGATATGGGGTTTCGCCATGTTGGCCAGGCCAGTCTTGAACTCCTGACCTCAAGTGATCCGCCGGCCTTGGCCTCCCAAAGTGCTGGGATTACAGGCGTGAGCCACTGCGCCTGGCCAAAAGACTTTCTTTCTAATATAAAGTAACACACGTTGTTTTAAAAAAAAAAAAGAAAATCAACTAGTACCAAAGTACTAAAGAAGAAGATAAAAAACACCCTTGATCCTATTACCCAGAAATAATTATATTGTTACCATCTTTTTCTTTTTTTTTTTGAGGCAGCGTCTTGCTTACTACAGCTTCGACCTCCTGGGCTCAAGCAATCCTCCCACAGAAGCCTCCCGAGTAGCTGGGACCACAAGCATGCACCACCACACGCTGCTAATTTTTGTATTTTTTGTAGAGACAGGGTTTGCCATGTTCCCCAGGCTGGTCTCAAACTCCTGAGCTCAAGCATTCCTCCTACCTCTGTTACCATCTTGAAATACATTTCTGTGCATAAAAAAAAAAATGGCATTTGAAATTTAGAAATTGTATTTGGAATTATTTGTGAACATAGTTTAGTATGAATTAGTATATTGGCTGAGATATCTCTTGACATAAAAATTTGGAAAACTTTAGATAAATAATTCAATTTAAACCTTCAAAAAGTAAATAAAAGTTTACATTTGATTTCCATTATTTATAAGTGGAAATTTTTAAAGTAGCATTTCTGGAAAAAACCTGACATTGATAAATTCTTATTTATTTTGATTTAGCTTCTAACAAGAAATAAAAGCTTTTGCTCTGAGCCTAGGATTTCCTTATTCCTTCTTGAGGCCATTTATTTATTTTGGGGCATGACAATTGAAATATCAGAATAATTGGAGATGATTGATATGAAAAAATATCTTTTTTTACAATGACCATTTAATGTTCTGTGTGGGTTGGGTCTTCTTGTACCTGAAAATTCATTTGCCTATCGCTTTCTAGCTGCAGATATATTCCACCTCTCCAGTTAAATTTAGCTGAGGAATTGTTAGGTGCGGGCTATAATTGCTCTTTCTCTTCTCTTCACTTTCCCAGCCTCTGCAGTACTTTGACAAGCTTCACTCCTCCTGCAAGCAGTGTTTTCAGTGTGTGTCTTTTATGTGCTGTCGACAGGCTCTTCCCATGTTCTGCAGGCCTCCTACTCGGGGAACGCCACCACTGCCACCACCCCCGTATTAGTACAGGGATGGGAAAGCAGAGCTGGGCAAAGTCATTTGTACTTTTAACATCTGTGTGAACAGCCCTCAAGAGGCCCTTTCTTTTATCTTTCTTGGATCTTTTGCCTACACCCAGAGTTGTTACCCCCAAACAGTTCTTGGTGCCTTGATTATGGACTCAAGATTGAAAAAGCCAAGGTTTCCTAAAAGTATGGATGACAGAAAGGGAAAAAGACTGTATTTTTCTATTTAAATACCACTTTAACATTACTTATTAGACAAATAAATTATAAATATAGCAATGGAATTCTTTTTAATAAAAAGAAAAAATGCCCCTATATTCTGCAATTCTGGTCTATAATTTTTATTTTTCTGTGTTTCCTTTTAGACCTGGTCTGTATGCATATCCAGTGTCTACATTGTTATAATTCGAGTGGCTATCATTTGGATTCTGACAGTTTTTTTCCTTTAATATAATTGTTTTTCCATTTTGTTACGTGATCCTTTATAGTGACGCTTTAAATGAGTTTATTTTTTCAATAAGCAATTCATTCACTTGGTATAAAATGCAAAAGCTATAAAAAGGTATGCAGTGGAAAGTGAGTCTCTCTCCCGCCCCAGTGCCCTAGCCATCCAGTGCCCTTCCCCAGAGGTAACAGTTTGTCCTCATTTCTTGTGATATAGTAATATTCTTTTTTTTTTTTTTTTTTTTAACTTTGATTCTTTCCCTTGATTTACCAGTTTTCGGGATAATGTGTTGGTTTCCCAGAATCCTCTAAAGAAGACCGCTGAAAGTGTGTAGGGTTTCTTTTTCCATGTAAAATGTGTTTTATTGTTTTTTCAAAAAAAAAGTTCAGGGTTTAGTTTGAAATCAGACAGCAATATCTCTCTTCCGTTGGTTGTCAAATTGGCTTCAGCTACCAATACTTCATTAACTCTAAAAGAAAATAGCTGTTTCCATTTTGAGGGGGGGAAAATCCAGTTTAAATTCGTTTTACATTGGTCTGTAATTTAAAACAGAGTGAGGGCTGGTGTCCTGTTGCTTTATAGAGCCCTCTGTTCACACAGAACCTGGAATGTAATATTCCCAACTCAGGCAGGCACTAATACTGACACATACACACACCCTCCCCCCAAACAACAAGAATCAGAGTAGGTCAAAGGGACAGTGAAGGTTTTCATTTTATTATTTTGTCGTCATAATCTCATAGATTTTAACATATTTGATGTGATTCCATCCATTTTAACGATTCTTTCTGATGCTCACATTAGCCCATTCTTGGCCAGTTGGAGCATCTTCAGATTCTCTTCTGAGTCTTTTTTGAAAGGACCCCAGTGATCTTTAATAATTTTCTGCTTTCTGGTATGACAGAATGGTTTGGCTCATCTTGTATTCACTAATACTTCTAAATTACTGCAAAATACCTAATAATGAGGTGTATCATCATGTCTCTCTTGGTGAAGAACAGTTTGTTCTCATTTTTAAAATATTAGAAGTAATTTTTCAACCAATGTCTGTGTCGATATATACATTCTTTAGTCTTTGGCTTATGGCCTTAGCATCTCTGTTGATAGATAGATGTTTTAGTCTTTGGTTTATGCCTTTAGCATCCATCTTTATGTGTAATGACTAATTCAAAACATATGAATATTCTTTTAACTCTTAAATAATGTTACCAGTTTCAATTCCCAAAGGATTGTGCCCATTTGCAAAATGTGAGTATGGTTGTTTCAACATAATACCAGCATTTGGGTATTATGATTCTTTTTCAATATTTACTAAGTTACTCATAGTAAAATGTAATAGTTTCTTTGATTTGCTTTATTCCTAATTGCGGAGTTGAATGTAATTCCATATGTTTGTTTATTCTGGCCATTTTTATGGGTAGTGTCTATGTCCTTTGCTCATTTGCCTATTAGCATCTTGATTTTTTTTAAGATAAAAACAATTTGTATTCTTTGTATACTTTAAATGTTAATCTGTTGTCATATTGGTTGCAAGCATTTTACATTGTGAACATTTCAAACATCAGTTGCAAATATTTGATTTTGTCCTATTCATATAAAGACCATTAATTTACCTTCTTAGGGAGTGACCACCAAATGTTAAACGTAAATACCCATTTGTTGTATTGAACTATCTATGTAAGCTTGGCAAGTCACTTTACCTTCTCCCAACCTCACATCTATCACGTGTTGAATTGAACTTGATCGCTTGGATCCTTTCCAACTCTGACAGCCAACATTTTCTTAGTAAAAAAGCACCATATTTAAATAACCCTAGCAGTTCCTTGCTCTCTTACATAGAGAATCTTTCCCATGGATACCTTTTTTTCACAACCTTCTAGTACAGTTAAATATTATCTCCAGTCTTCTTTCCCTGCCCACACAGTATGTTAGAACTCTGAAGAAGGAGCATTACCAATAGGAGTATATTTCTTGGTTTGCTTAAGTGAAATCCTGTGATTGCTGGTTTAGTAGAGTCAAGAGAGAATGACTTATGACTTACTCTCTCAACCTTGTTGTTTATTAGATCTTGTGTTATTTCAACAAAGTGGCTATTGGATTGGGTTTAGCTTTTTTTTTTTTTTTTTTTCCCAACAGAGTCTCACTTTGTTGCCCAGGCTGGAGTGCAGTGGCGCAATCTTGGCTCACTGCAACATCTGCCTCTCAGGCTCAAGCGATTCTCCTGCCTCAGCCTCCTGAGTAGCTGGGATTACAGGTGCATACCTCCACACCTGGCTAATTTTTGTATTTTTAGCAGAGATGGGGTTTCATCATGTTGGCCAAGCTGGTCTCAAACTCCTAACCTCAGGTGATCCACCCATCTCGGCCTCCCAAAGTGCTGGGATTACAGACATGAGCCATTGTGCCCCGCTGGGTTTAGCTTTTTGAAAAGCTTTGCATAAAAACAATTTCAAAACTATATTGAAACAGTATTTGAAATACTAATTTTGTATTGAATTATACAATATCAATTTTGTATTGAGTATATTGAAACAGTAATAGAAATACTAGTAAAGTGTTTTTTTTTAATCCAGCATTCAAGGTACTTAAGGATTATTAGTATAAGTTAGCAAAAATTGATGATATATATAATAGTTCAACTGGTTTTTAAAAGTTCAGTTTTGTTTGGCCCTGACAGTTCGACTAATTAAAAAAAAATAAAAAACTGTCTATGATGTGGTCTTGCTGGTGAAATACATATGAACCATTCATATTTCGAGGCTGCAATTAATCTGGTCTAAAACACCTGGTATTCTATAAACAATAAAAATAATAGGATGGGAATTTACTATTGGAATGCTAACTGTAATACAGAGATTTGATTGACTTATAATTGACTCACTGTGTCCTCTCGGAGAATGATGTCTGTTACCTTCACATTTTCATCTTTTTCAAAATGTGACACCCTTTTAAGTTATATTCAGAAAGGAAATATGTGTCATTTATTTCATGTCTATATTTTGCTCTCATTCTGAGGTTAGACTTTCAGAGTGGAGACCTCAAAAGTAAATAAGCGGCCGGGCGCGGTGGCTCAAGCCTGTAATCCCAGCACTTTGGGAGGCCGAGGCGGGTGGATCACGAGGTCAGGAGATCGAGACCATCCTGGCTAACATGGTGAAACCCCGTCTCTACTAAAAATACAAAAAACTAGCCAGGCGTGGTGGCAGGCGCCTGTAGTCCCAGCTACTCCGGAGGCTGAGGCAGGAGAATGGCGTGAACCTGGGAGGCGGAGCTTGCAGTGAGCCGAGATCTCGCCACTGCACTCCAGCCTGGGTGACACAGCGCGAGACTCCGTCTCAAAAAAAAAAAAAAAAAAAAAAGTAAATAAGCAAGTGAGGAGGCTCTGAATGTTTGAGAAAGTTTTCAAAAAAAGTCATTCCCTTAAGAGGTCTCTGGGCCCTCTCTTGAAACCAATTTATTATTTTTTAACCGTAAGAACTTCAATAAGTGGATGAGTAAGATGCTAGTGTGGGTATATGGACAGTTGGCCATCTGAAATGGAGGAAATAGAAGAGAAAATGAATACAGAACATCTAGTGAACTAGAAGACAGTACAGCAAATTCATTAATATATAGGAACACAGCTCAAAAAAAACAAGCACCGGGATTTTTTTCCTTTCTTTTCTTTGACAGGGTCTCTGTCCCCCAGGCTGGAGTGCAGTGGCATAATCATGGCTCACTGTAGCCTCAGACTTGGCTCAGTGATCCTCCCATCTCAGCCTCCTGAGTAGCTGGGATTACAGGTATGCACCATTATGCCTGTCTTTTTTTTTTTTTTTAAGTAGAGACAAGGTCTCGCCATGTTGCCCAGGCTGGTCTCGAACTCCTGAACTCAAGTGATCCTCCTGAAGTGTTGGGATTACAGGCGTGAGCCACTGTCTCCAGCCCAGGTTTTATTTCTTTCATGGGCACTATGAATTGTACAACTGGATTATTTTCTCTCATTGTATTGGTTGTAAAGGAGTTCAGAACCAAGTTTGTGGTCCACCTTGAACAAGTGCACAGGCCCTCTCTGCATTAGTTTAGGTATTAATTTCTCTCATGATTTTAAGTTATTGTTTCTACCATTATTTTCCCTGAGCCTAACTTCTACCATACTTGTTTTAATTTTGTTTTTCTTTGAGACCGAGTCTCGCTCTGTCACCCAGGCTGGAGTGCAGTGGCGCGATCTCGGCTCACTGCAACCTTGTCCTCCTGGGTTCAGGTGATTCTTGTGCCCCAGCCTCCTGCGTAACTGGGACTATAGGCACACACCACCATGCCCAGCTAATTTTTGTATTTTTAGTGGAAACAGGGTTTCACCATGTTGGCCAGGCTTGTCTGAAACTCCTGACCTCAAGTGATCTGCCTGCCTCGGCCTCCCAAAGTGCTGGGATTACAGGCGTGAACCACTGAGCCCGGCCCCATATGTGTTTTTTATTATGTATTATAGTGCTCTTTCAGCTTTTCTTCCCAAGTTTTCTAAATACCAATGGGGAATATAGTTTCACCCCAGAAGGTTTTGAGAGTAAAGGCAAGGTAGCATGCCATAAATGAAACACCTTTGGGTCCCCTTTTATCTATTTAATGTAAAAATGGATTTCCCCCAAAGTTTTCAGGGAAAATCAATATTCCATGAAGATATAATGATATATATCCAATGGGTATATCTTCTGAAGTAGAATTGCTTATGTAGGGGTAAAATTCCTATGAAAAAATTCCTTAAATTTAAATTACTCATACATCACAGTGCAACTTAGTATCGGCTCCTAGTAAGTCTAGCACAGCTGCTTTATTCTCCAGTTGAAAGTGTTCATTCTTCCTTCATTTGAATGCCATATGATATAATTGGCTCTCATTAAGGAACTATGTTGTATTGAAACTACATTATCCAAAGGTAGTGTAAAGAACAGTAACATCACAATCATGCTGAGAGGCCAGGGAGCTAAGACCACCATTCATTCTGGTGCACATATTCACATCGTAAAATGCTGAGTGCAGTTGCCCACACTAAGTTATTTTTCCATTCATTTTGTTTTGGTTGAGTTCATATAGCTGAGTTTGAGTAAGTTGACCACTAGTAGGATGTCACTGGATTGGACACCACTATTAACATCTTCTGGGTATGCATGCCCTAGTTCAAGAAGCACTCTGTACTTAGTTTTGTCACTTAAATGGAAAAGATTTCAGTCTAACCCCACACTTCTTACCAATGATGACACATGAAGTATCAATATACTTGATTTCTTATGTTTCTCCTTTAATATTCATTTCTGTTTCATTACAATTAAGCATGAATATATGTAGTAACACTATCCTTTTAGCACAAAGGAAGTATAATGCCCTTTTAAAGTTTTGTACATATTTCAGAAATGCCAACTTCAGGTAAATCCACAGAACTTATAAATACCATAGTTTTGCTATTGGCTTCAGTCTAAGACAAATTTCTTTTGTCAGAACCCAGTAACCTAAATGTTATGTGAAATGTATTGAATATTGCTTTCTGGGGGTGGTCGGGAGCTGCAACCCCAAGAGACATGGCCAGTTTTCTATGTGCTGGGAAAAAAGAAAAGAGAATTGCCCTCTGTCAGTCCTCTGAAAACACTAGCCATCCTCTTCCCCTGAGTCCCATGGTGTTTGAATCTGCTCTGGCTCCTGTTTTATATCCCATCCTCTATTTTGGTCAGAAATATTTTCTGTTACCCTGAGATTAGCTTGTACTGTAGCAGAAAGTAAGAAAATTCCTGTTTAAGATTAGAAGTGGTTCACTTTTAGAATTATCTTTTTGCTAGTGCCAAAAGTTTAATTTATTGTTAAGAATAATGATTTTTTTTAATTTTGAAAATTTAATTTGTGTTCTTTAAAAGTTTAGGCAATGTGGAAAAGTACAAAGTGGAGTTTAAAATTATTCTAAATTCTATCAGTAGAGCTAATCTTCATTAGTACTAGTTAAATGTCATTCCAGAGAGCATTCTCTTCACATATATATTAATATGAGAAAGAAACAGTAGACAGACATAGCTTATACTATCATGAAAAAGACATTTTTTATTAAAAACGTTGTTCATCAAAAATAAATTATAAAACTTTTTTTTACTCTGTGTGTGTGTGTGTGTGTGTGTGTGTGTGTGTGTGTGTATTTGTTGTTTTGAGGCAGGGTCTCGCTCTGTCATCCAGGCTGAAGTGCAGTTGGTGCCATCATAGCTCAATGCAGCCTCAAACTCCTGAGTTCAAGCGTTCCTCCCACCTCAACCTGAGTAGCTGGGATTACCGACACACGCTACCACGCCCGGCTATTTTTTTAAAAAAGTTTTTGTAGATGTGGAGTCTCACTGTGTTATCCAGGCTGGTCTCAAACATCTGGACTCAAGTGATTGTTTCACATCAGCTTCCCAAAGCGCCGGGATTGCCATGCTGGGCAGCACTATTTACTAAAATATCTGTCTAAGAAAAAAGTTATGAAAATTCTGGATTCCAATTGTGTTTACCTATATTTTCATTTTACATAACATCTCTTAACTCTATTAAGGATATTTAGGCAATACCTCTTAATTCTATTAAGGAAATTAGTATCTCTTCCCTCTCTCCTATTTTTAAATTGTTACTAATTTATTGTTCATAGCATTTATAATATAGTCTATGACCATAATTACCATAATTGTTTGGTCTTAATATTATATTTGAATGGATTTAGTGCCCACCATGGGCATTTTTATTATGACTTCTCCATTCCTGAGTTCTTTATTTTGATTTATTTCATTTGGCTGAGTTTCTGACAGCTTGTGTTTCTTAAGGTCACATAAACATTGTATGTAAAGTTCTTTCACATTTGGTGATGTCCACTTTTTGCCTTATTGTAATACTGAAATGACCTCTTGGGTGGGTATGATATCCTCGAACATACTCTCTTTGCCTCAGACCTTTATAGTGTTGCTTCATTGCCTTCTTACTTTGGATGTTGCTGTGGAGAAGTCTAAACTCAGGCTGAGTTTTTACTACTTTGTAGGTAATTTTTTTGGTCTGGATCTCTGAAGTATTTTTTTTGTAACCAAGCAATTTCTCAGTTTTAGTCATTCACTATCAGTTGTTATGTGGAACAACTGTGTGTTCTTTCAGTGCAGATTTAGTTTTTTCATTTCAGGTTTCTGTTCCATGTTACGTCCCCGACATTGGGGATAACAATTATCCTTATGTTGGTTTGTCTTTGTTTTCCATAATATCTTCCAGTTGCCTTAATCTTTGACTTTCCCCCTGGATGCAATGGGCAGTTTCCTTTTGTTTCCTTGTTTTCTTGTATTCCTTTTGTGTTGTTGCCATGTCTCTTCATCTTGCTGAAGTGTTAGCAGTTCTGTCCAGCAATTTTATTTGCTCTGACAGAGGTATTACCAAATTCTTCCTCCCTGCATTTCAGATTCAGTTGTTTTCCCCTCTGAGCTACAATTTAAGGATTTAAGTTTTTCTGTTTTACACATTTTTCTACACCTTGAGGACATGGGGGTACAGGTTAGGAGAGTGTATGGTTATGAAAGCATTATAAAGCCTCAGTCATTAAAATTTACATATTGATATAGGAAGATCTTCAGGATAGATTTTAAAGGAAGAAAAGCAGGGTATAGAAGAACGTGTATAAAATGCTTCATTTATACAAAAAATTGAAAAAAGAATGTATATAAATATGTCTTTATACATTCACCTACATATTTGATTTATATACTTTATCTCTGAATGCTAGACAAGGAATTAATAATCGGTGACCTGTGGAAAAGGGACCTGGGCAGTGACGGGATTGGGAGGGAGAATTTTCTCTGTGTATCTTTTTATACTTCTTGAATCTTAAGCAACATGAATGAGCTATGTATTAAATATGTGGGCACTGCTTTCTGTTCTGAGATTTAATTGCCCTGTTGTAGGATTCCTCAACCCTGAAGGAAGTGTCCCTGGTTTCCATAGAGAATTTTGTATCAGTCTCCAACTCAGTGTGGGGCCTGGAAGGCTCAGCATGGATGAGGTGGCTCCTAGTTAGTCACTTCCCCCACTTCGCCATTGCTGTTCAGCCTCCAGTTCTGTCACACTCTAGCCAGAAATTTGTATTTCTCTCCAAATATGGCTCATTAATGAACATTCAGGATTTTGTTGATTCACCAATATTACTTTTGGGGGAAGAGACTGTGCCATAATCTTTCTTTTCCTGACTAACATGTTTTAAAATACATGGCATTAAGTTGTACCTATTCCTTTTTGGTTGCTGCTGGTAATTTTTGTTGTTGTTGCTGTTGTTGTGATTTAATGTTACTACTTTTGATTCAGTATATTTTGTATTTGGTTAGGGAGATTCTGTGATCTAATTTCTCTTGTTGCCATGTTAGCCTACTACACACCTAGGCCATATGGTCTACCTTGTTGCTTCTAGGCTATAAGCCTCTACAGCAGGTTACTGGACTGTACGGCAGTTGGAGCACTGTGGTATTTGTGTATCTACACATAGAAAAGGCACAGTAAAAGTATGGTATACAAGATTTAAAATGGCACTTACCATGAATGGAGCTTGTAGGACTGGAAGTTGCTCTGGATGAATCATTGAGTAGTGAGGGAATGTGAAGGCCAGGACATTGCTGTGCTCTACTGTAGACTTTATGAACCCTGTACACTTAGGCTACTAAATTTATAAAAAATATTTTTCTTTCTTCAATCATAAATTAACCTTAGCTTATTGTAACCTTCTTACTTTATAAGCTTAATTTTTTAACTTTTTTGCTTTTTGTAAAACTCTTAGCTTAAAACACAACACATTGTATAGCTCTACAGAAATACTTTACATCCTTATTCTATAAGCTTTTTCCTATTTTTAATTTCTTTTTTTGCTCTTTAAAACTTTTTTGTTAAAAACTAAGACACACACACACACAAGCCTACGTCTACATAGGGTCAGGATCATCACTATCACTGTCTTCCGCCTCCACATCTTGTCCCACTGCAAGGTCTTCAGGGGCAATAACACACATGGAGCTGCCATCTCCTGTAACAATGCCTTCTTCTGGAATACCTCCTGAAGGACCTACCAAAATCTGTTTTACACTTACCTTTTTTTTTTAAGTAAGTAGGATTGTACTCTAAAGTAACAATAAAAATTATAGTATAGTAAATATATAAACCAGTTAGTTGCTTATTATCATTATCAAGTATTATGTACTGTATGTAATGTACTGTGCTATATTTTATATGACTATTTTTATATAATGTGCTATATTTTTATATGACTAGCAGCACAATAGATTTGTTTATACCAGCACCATCAGAAACATATGAGTAATGAGTTGCGTTATAATGTTAACAATGGACATTACTAGGCAACAGAAATTTTTCAGCTCCATTATAATCTTATGGGACCATCATCATATATGCAGTACATCATTATCCGGAATGCCATTGTGTGGTGCATGACTGTGCTCAACTGTCAACCTGGTCTTTGTCAGGTATAGCCAGTCTCCCAACTTCACTAACCTGCCCCATCTGAAGGTTGCACCAGGCAGGGAGGATTTCTAGTGCTGCCCAACTTTGCAGGGCTCAGTGGTTTGGGGAGTCCTCAGAGCACCCTCATTCTGGGGAAGCAAGCAACCAATTGCCAGATCCCCTTTATACAGCTTTTGCTTAACACACATACACACACACACACACACACACACACACACGAAGCAAGCAACCAATTGCCAGATCCCCTTTATACAGCTTTTGCTTAACACACACACACCCACACATACACACACACCCACACATACACACACACCCACACATACACACACACACACACTGCTATGTTTCTTTTATTTGCCCGTGTTTTTGCTTCAAAATTTCATTGCCCTTTCAACATAAATTCCCATAACTATTTCTCAAGTTACAACCTTGACTTGCCAAAGATTTGCACTGCTGACAGAGATACCTTTCTGAAACCAAGATGTAATCATGCCATCCTCCTGTTTACAAATGTTTGGTCACCCCTCATCACCTTCAGGAAAAAGTCTTATTTTTGAGAACTATGCTAAAACATATCAGTCATAGCCTGGGAGTGTGAGCTCACCAGGGACACTGTCTTCCCTTTGCATCCCCAGTGTGGAGAGCAGTACCTGGCACAGAGTAGGCACTCCACAAGTATTAACAAATAGTAGATGTCTGGTACATCTTTTTTGAATGAATTTTAGTCCATTGAGAGTTTACTAGTAAGATTCCAGAATCTCTCTGTCATCTGTAAACAACCAATTTAAATAGCCAACAACAAAAATGTCTGTATTTGGGTTTTAACATGTTATGCCATTGTGTTCAAATAATAAGTAATGGCATATAAATGCAAAAACAGTGGGACTGACTGCAAGAAGTGCCAGAAAGAAGGAGGATCTATCTGCCAGGCACATGCCTGTAATCCCAGCACTTTGGGATGCTGAGGCGGGCAGATCTCTTGAGCTTAGGAGTTCGAGTCCAGCCTGGGCATCATGGTGAAACCCTGTCTCTGCTAAAAATACAAAAATTAGCTGGGCGTGGTAGCACATGCCTCTAGTCCCAGCTACTTGGGAGTCTGAGGCAGGAGAATTGCTTGAGCCCAGGAGGTTGAGGCCGTAGTGAACTATGATTATGCCACTGTAGTCTGGGCAACAGAGTGAGACCCTGTCTAATAAAAAAAAAAAAGAGAATCTAGTCTGTCTTGTCTATCTATATTCCACATTCTACAAGGATTTGTGGTAGCTCATACACAAAATATCACACTATAGTATGCTTCAAATCTGGCATGAAAGTTTCTGGCTACCAAGTTAAAGAGGGTGACTGAGTTATATAATTCTTATTGGAAAGGAGCAATCTTAACATTGAGCTCTAAAACAAATTTCCTACCTGTATGAGAGGTTTGAGTGATAGGGTGGACATTATACTGTATACTATTCCTATGGCAAATAAGATAATATTAATACTTTTTGACAGTGGTTTTTTTTTTTTTTTTGAGACGGAGTCTTACTCTGTCACCCAGGCTGGAGTGCAGTGGTGCATTTTTGGCTCACTGCAAACTCCGCCTCCTGGGTTCAAGAGATCTCCTTCCTCAGCCTCTGAAGTAGCTGGGATTATAGGCGCCTGCCATCACGCCCTGCTAATTTTTGTATTTTTAGTAGAGACGGAGTTTCACCATGTTGGCCAGGTTGGTTTCAAACCCCGGACCTCAGGTGATCCGCCCACCTCAGGCCCCCAAAGTGCTGGGATGACAGGCGTGAGCCATTACACCCGGCCTTTTTTTGACATTTTCTTATGAAATTCACCTGATAATAATGATAAGCCCAAGCTGGTGATGCCATTTCTATTCAGAGCTAAGATAATAATGGCCCGTCTATGTGGCCTTCTGTTCTTTAGCTTAATTTTAAGGATAGAGCTCTTGGCCTTTTGACTGGTCCTTTTGACTGCTGGCCTTTTGACAACATTTTGAGATTGTGCTGTCACATGAGGGCCTGAACTGCTGTTTGCTGGGTGACTGGTTGAAGTAGTTGTCTATGCTACAGAGAAACTAAGTGAGAGTTGGTCTGAATGACATGATTTGGGGGAAATTAAGGTGTCTAAGTAGGCGAGTTCACTGGATAGAGATGGTAGGAGCACCTGCAGGCAAGACCAGAAACATCTTGATGTCTGCGTCAATTAGAAAGTATGATCAGCTTTTCGTTCATTACGTATTAAGATTTAAATTTACTGCCAAGGGCATGCTAAGATAGGCACTTTTGTATATTGCTGGTAGAAGTATAAATTGATAATAAACTTCTTGGAAAGCAATTTTGCAATATATTTCAAGAGCCTTAAAAACATTCATGCCATTTGACCTAGTACTTCTACTTCTGGGAAAATGTCCCAAGGAAATAATCCTTTTTTTTTTTTTTTTTTTTTTTTTGAGACGGAGTCTCGCTCTGTAGCCCAGGCTGGAGTGCAGTGGCCGGATCTCAGCTCACTGCAGGCTCCGCCTCCCGGGTTCACGCCATTCTCCGGCCTCAGCCTCCCGAGTAGCTGGGACTACAGGCGCTCGCCATCTCGCCCGGCTATTTTTTGTATTTCTTAGTAGAGACGGGGTTTCACTGTGTTCGCCAGGATGGTCTCGATCTCCTGACCTCGTGATCCGCCCGTCTCGGCCTCCCAAAGTGCTGGGATTACAGGCTTGAGCCACCGCGCCCGGCCTGGAAATAATCCTTTTTTTAAAAAAAGGTCTAAGCCTCAAATTTTGAGTGTTATTTGTAATGCTTCATTACTTCATTTATAGTATCAAGAAATTCGAGGCAATTTAAATGTCCCACAGAAGGAGAATAAACAAACATGTTCACTCAAAGGAATATCATGATTTAAGCTAAAATCTTTTGAAGAAGAGAAGATAGAAAATTCTTAAAATGTTAAATGAGAAAAGCAAAAGACAATATAAACAGTAGAAGTTAAACTGTTTTAAAATATACTTAGAAGGCTGGTGAGAAATACACTAAATAATAAATATTTTGTGTGTGTGTGTGGATACTAAAGCATTTTTAAGAAAAACACTGTTGGCCAGGTGTGGCTCACTCACACCTGTAATCCCAGCACTTTGGGAGGCCGAGGCGGATGGATGACCTGAGGTCGGTAGTTCAAGACCAGCCTGGCCAATATAGTGAAACTCCGCCTCTAACAAAAATACAAAAATTAGCCAGGCATGGTGGTACATGCCTGTAATCCCTGCTACTTAGGAGGCTGAGGCACAAGAATTGCCTAAACCTGGGAGGCAGAGGTTGCAGTGAGCCAAGGTCATGCCACTGCACTCCAGCCTGGGCAACAGAACGAGACTGTCTCATAAAAAAGGAAAAAAAGAAAAGAAAAACACTGTTAATTTATGTATGGCATTTTTGAAAGGGAGACAAATACAAATTTATATTCCCTAGAGAAGGGTGATTTATAGTAGAGAGGGAATAATTAATAAACCTGTGTTCAGCTGAATTGCAGTTTTTGCCCCTAGACCTTCTAGTTCCATTTGTTTAAAGTTACTCTTAGCACCTGTAATCCCAGCACTTTGGGAGGCTGAGGTGGGCGGATCACGAGGTTAAGAGATCGAGACCATCCTGGCCAACATGGTGAAACCCCGTCTCTGCTAAAAACACAAAAATGAGCTGGGCGTGGTGTTGCGTGCCTATAATCCCAGCTACTCGGGAGGCTGAGGTAGGAGAATCACTTGAACCCGGGAGGCAGAGATTGCAGTGAGCTAAAATCGCACCATTGCACTCCAGCCTGGGCAACAGGAGCGAAACTCTATTTAAAAATAAACAAACAAAAAGTTACTCTTGGCTGGGCATGGTGGCTCATGCCTGTAATCTTAGCATTCTGGGAGGCCAAGGCAGGAGAATTGTGTGAGCCTAGGTGTTCAAAACCAGCCTGGGCAACATAGCAAGACCTTGTCTCTACAAAACCTTTAAAAAAATTACCTGGGCATGATGGCGCACCTGTGGTCCCAGCTACTTGGGACGCTGAGGCGAGAGGATGGCCTGAGCCCAGGAGTGTGAGGCTGCAGTAAGAGATATGATGGCGTCATGTACTCCAACCTGGGTGACCTGGTCTCTTTTTTTTTTTTTTTTTTTTTTGAGACGGAGTCTCGCTCTGTCGCCCGGGCTGGAGTGCAGTGGCCGGATCTCAGCTCACTGCAAGCTCCGCCTCCCGGGTTCCCGCCATTCTCCTGCCTCAGCCTCCCGAGTAGCTGGGACTACAGGCGCCCGCCACCTCGCCCGGCTAATTTTGTATTTTTTAGTAGAGACGGGGTTTCACCGTGTTAGCCAGGATGGTCTCGATCTCCTGACCTCGTGATCCGCCCGTCTCGGCCTCCCAAAGTGCTGGGATTACAGGCTTGAGCCACCGCGCCCGGCTGGTCTCTTTTTTTAAAAAAAAAAAAAGAAATCCTTTAATTCTCAGTTCTTTTATTTTTACTTTTTTTTTTTATTGTTGTTTGAAATCAAAGAAATCAAAGGCTCCCTCTATATGGGTGCTTTCCTTACAGGTGCCTAGGTAGTTATTGCTTCAACCTCATTAGCCCCCCTCTCCCAGCAAAATGAAACTTAACATGTTAATAAGCCAAATATAATTTTCAGAATAGGTCTGTTATAATAGAAATATGGAAGAGTACAATTCTGCCATTAAACATTATTTTACAAGAATAGCTTAAAACATAAGCCTTGTTTTGCAGTGTATGAGCTTTCGATCTTCAATATATATATATATATTTTTTTTTTCTAAAAAAAAGATTGGTTTCTAGAGGAAATCCACAGCTGCATATTGTCCCATCTAAGTGTGATCTGGCTAAATATATTCACTAAATGTTTGACTTACTGATTAGCTTTGTTAGCTGTATTACACAATTATATAACCAGGTTTTGTAATTCATTTATACATTTATTTGCGTATTTATTTACTTTTACTCATTTATTTATTTTGAGACAGGACCTCGTTCTGTCACCCAGGCTGGATTGCAGTGGCACGATCACAGCTCACTGCAGCCTCAACCTCCCAAACTCAAGCAATCCTCTTGCCTTAGCCTCCCTAGATATAGGACTAGAGGTGTACGCTACCATGGTGAGGAGCAGTGGCTCACACCTGTAATCCCAGCACTTTGGGAGGCTGAAGCGGGTGGATCACCTGAGGTCAGGAGTTCAAGACCAGCCCAGCCAACATGGTGAAACCCTATTTCTACCAAAAATACAAAAACTTAGCCAGCCATGGTGGCATGTTCCCGTAGTCCTGGCTTCTTGGGAGACTGAGGCACAAGAACCACTTGAACCTGGGAGGTGGAGGTTGCAGTGAGCCGAGATTACACCACTGCACACCAGTCTGGGTGACAGAGTGAGACTCTGTCTCAAAAAACAAATAAATAAAATAATCAAAGGTGACTCCAGTGTTATAACTCGAGGACATTGGGAGGATAATTGTGCCAGGGCTTGTAATGAACAAGGTGATTTTAAAAATTAAAAAATATTTAAAAAATAGTCTTTTATATTGTTATGCTTGTTGGCAAAATATATAAAAGCTACCTAACTTAACCATTAGATAGTGTATCAAGTCTGATGTCCATGAGCTTCCAGCACTCATTAGACACGAATAGGATTGATTTCTCATCCTTTGTTGCCTATTTGTTTTTAAACCCATATTGTAAAATGAGTCTTATTTTAAAGATTAAGTAGTGCTTTTGCTTTCTCCATCTATACAGTAAGTGTAAAAAATACTGTACTTGGTCAGTGGTTTCTGAGAGGGTTAAGAAAGGCACCTGGATCCCATGGTTTTGTAATACCATTAAAAATATTATTGTTTTTAGGGAGAAAACTTTGTTTTAATACTGACTACATTGAAAACTTAGTCTGTATAGCAATATAGACACATCTTTCAGTTATTCAAGATCATTTTGGCTCTAAACATTTAAATTGTAATGTTTTAGAAAATGTATTATATATTGAAACTTAGTACAATACATTTATTTGTCCATCCTAAAATTTCTTTCAGGAATTGTTCCATCTTCTGTTGTCCTGACTTCTTTCCAGGTGATGTCAAGAGTTTTTCTAATATGGGCAGTAACACATAGCGTCAAAGAGGTAAGTGTTTATATAGACTAAAATAAAATAATGTCAACACTAACAAACACTAGTCAGCTTTTCTGATTCACATGTTTGTTATGGCTAAGGAGTTCCAGGTCAGAGTTCCAGGTCATATCAATATAGCTGAGATAAAGCTCACATTGACTGTAGGAACTGGGTTAATAGTGGAAAACATACCCCAGATATGCAGTGTTGTTAAAGAGAAGACTGATTAAATGGTGAAGTCCTATAATCCGAGTTCTCATGGAGGTTCAGATGGTGTGGATGTGGTCTGAAACTCAGTTATATTTTTCTGATATCTTGTTCGTATCTAGCACACTAAACTCTGGGCATCTGCATTTTTGTTTTGTTTTTGAGATGGCCTCTTGCTCTGTCACCCTGGCTGGAGTGCAGTGGTGCAATCACGGCTCACTGCAGCCTCAGCCTCCCAGACTTGAGCAATCCTCCCATCTCAGCCTCCTAAGTAGCTGGGACCACAGGCACGTGCCACCCCGTCCAGCTAATTTTTTTGTACTTTTTGTAGAGACAGGGTTTTATCATGTTGCCCAGGCTGCTCTCAAACTCCTGAGCTCAAGCGATCTGTCTGCCTCAGTCTCCCAAAATTCTAAGATTTCAGGCATGAGCCACCACACCTGGCCCAAGTCATCATTTTAAACCTATACAGTAGTTCCCTCTTATTCAAGGGGAATACACTCCAAAACCCCCACTGGATACCAGAAACCATGGATAGCACACAACCCGATTGCTGCTGAAATACGTTTCTGTTTATGTCTTCCACCCACAAATGTAATGCCTTTTACATATTTACTAAGCATTTATCATGCCGTGTGGCCGCAACTTTTTTTTTTTTTTTTTTTTTTGAGACGGAGTCTCGCTCTGTCAGCCAGGCTGGAGTGCAATGGCCAGATCTCAGCTCACTGCAAGCTCTGCCTCCCGGGTTCACGCCATTCTCCGGCCTCAGCCTCCTGAGTAGCTGGGACTACAGGCGCCCGCCACCTCGCCCGGCTAGTTTTTTTGTATTTCTTAATAGAGACGGGGTTTCACCGTGTTAGCCAGGATGGTCTCGATCTCCTGACCTCGTGATCCGCCCGTCTAGGCCTCCCAAAGTGCTGGGATTACAGGCTTGAGCCACTGCTCCTGGCCTGTGGCCGCAACGTTTGCAGTCTGAGGTTCACCAGCAAAACTAGCACAAATTTATTTTTCCTTCTTCACAATTTCACAGATAGAAGATTTGTTCCTACTGTAGGTCTTAGCAACTTCAGCATACAGTTTGTTTTGTTTCGTTATTAAACTGAGAACTTTTACTGTCTCGCTTCAAGGAAGTTCTTTATGGCTCCTCTTTGGCGTATCTGAATTGCCAGCATCACTACTCTTGCATTTTGGGGCCGTTTTTAAATAAGGGTTACTTGAACACAAGCACTAATAACCAAGTTAGCTACTAAGTGATTAACGGGCCAGTAGCATATACAGTATGGATACACTGGACAAAGGGAAGATTTGTGTCCTAGGTGGGATAGATTGGGACAGCATGAGATTTCATCATGCTGCTGAGAACAGTGTACAACTTAAGAATTAAGAATTGTTTCTTTCTGGAATTTTCCATTTAATATTTTTGGACTGTGGTTGACTAGATGTAACAGAAACTACAGAAAGTGAAACTCCAGATACGCAAGGACTGTGATATTTCTTCCTCCCATACTTTTGTGTAGATACCATTTCCTTTTCATTTTAACCAACAACTCATAATTTTATCTTCCAATAGTCTCCAATGACCTAAAACTTTTTCCTAGTAGTAACTCATTTACATTCTTAAATAGGTAAGTATGTACTTTCAGTAATTAAGTGCTAGGTACATGAAGTCAAAATATTGTTCACTATGAAGTATCCAATCACTTTGCCAATATAGTCAGATATTGTCTGAGTGCTAATCCACCAATTGATAGATTCTTCGTGGACTCTGCTTCCTCCGTTCCACTTAGTGACCACTCCTTGGCTTATGAGCACATCTGCCAAAGCAGGTAGACAGGTACATCAAAAATGCCGTACAACTCAAATCAAGCAATTCTATTAGTCAAGTTTTTGTTAGCAACATTTGCCAGGATTTCCTGGGTAGATCATTGAAACTGGTTGGCTTGCAAAGCTATTAAATGTCTCTGTAGGTACAGGGACCTGGTGTCATCCTCCACAGCCACACTGCCTGCCAGATGCAAAGGACTTAACACATAACCGACGGTTTCACATACATTATCACATTTGAGTTTTACAGTATTTTGTTATGTACTCATTACATTTGCGTATTCAGAATTGTTTCTCTGCAACCAGAGTGACTCAGTTTCTGCTAACATTAACATATCATTTTATTTACCTGCTTAAAAAAAAGAAAAAGAAAAGGCATATCATTTTCTGAAGAATTTAGTACAGTATATTTTATTGTCTTCCCATCGTCTCTTGGATCCTCTTGTTTTTACATATGCACTGTTGATGACTTACTCTTCCCATTGTAATTGGACTTCAGCTTTTCTGCTGTCCTAGGATCATAGTTCTTTTCTCCTCATTCTCTTTTTCTTTGCACAGAACTCCTCATTCATGGTTTTGTTTAGAGCAGTAGGTGCCCTCCATCCCTGCCCTGTGTCTTCAACAGCTAACGTGAAAAGCCTGTTGCTGTGGCCCCTCAGAGGCCAGTGCTTACTATCTGTCACCTTGAAAAGCCTGTTGCTGTGGCCCCTCAGAGGCCAGTGCTTGCTATCTGTCACCTGTTCCCTGGCCCCTTCTCTTGGCCAAATGCTATTTTTCCTGCCTTGGAGTTTCATATTAGCTATAATTCAATTTGTTCTGTACAACATCACATATGACTTCTATTCTTCGATTTCCTGAAGCATCTTAAAAATATCTTTATTTTCCTTAATATTTAGCTCTGCTTACTTTAATGGTGGGAACTGTATAATTAATGCATAAGGAAATTGACCTTAGAAATAACTGCTTAATCACATATATGTCGCTTTCTTGTAGTAATGTTCAAATTATTTTCACACTACTATCATTTCTTAGTTTCTTTTTACATCATATTCCCCTCTAAAGTGAACAAGAATTCTTCACTTTAATCACATTACATGTGAATTTGGACTCCTGCTCCACCCCGCTGCCCTGCCCACTTTCTTTGCTCATTTCCCTTGTTTTTCTGTACCTGTACATGATGTGCTAGGGTGTAGCCTATATAACCTTTTCAGACTAGACTGTACTTTTTTCACATGAGGTGTATTTCCTTTTAAGAAGCCCTATGGGCTGGGCGTGGTGGCTCACGCCTATAATCCCAGCATTTTGGGAGGCGGAGGCAGGTGGATCATGAGGTTAGGAGATCGAGACCATCCTGGCTAACACAGTGAAACCCTGTCTCTACTAAAAATACAAAAAATTAGCCGGGCGTGGTGGCGGGCGCCTGTAGTACGGCACTGGCGGGCGCCAGCTACTTGGGAGGCTGAGGCAGGAGAATGGCATGAACCCAGGAGGCGGAGCTTGCAGTGAGCCGAGACCGCACCACTGTACTCCAGCCTGGGTGACAGAGCGAGACTCCGTCTCAAAAAAAAAAAAAAAAGCTCTATGGGACATGCATCATTGATTGCCATTTTAATTCTCTACGCAGTGGAATGCTAGTCACATAAATGTCATCATGTACATTGTGAAACTAAAAAGTGATCCGATGGTGTTCTCTTATGACATATAAGGATCCACCCATCAACTAGTGTGATACCTTGATCAGCAGGATATTAATGAAAAAATTTGAATCAATACACAGAAGCAAGAAAAGAAAAAAAGAATTGTGATCTGTATGCTCAAATGCTTTTCCTTGACCTAACATAGCTAATAACCCATCCACCTTTTTCCTTTCCAAGAGACCATATAGATGAACAAACAGAAGCTCTGGCAAAACAAGTCAGCTGTGTCCCGCCCCCTTCTGGCTTGATACTGGGCTTTGTGACACTGAATTAACCATTCTTACCAACTTTTCAGCAGGATGCTTACAAAAATCTTGTAATTAGTGTTTAAGAAAGTAACCTCCAGTTTTTTATAATAGTATTGGTTTTTGTTTGATATGTTATAGTTTACAGAGGGCTTTATTAAAGTATGTTATGATCATTCTCTCTTAACAACCATGCCTTGAGATAGGTAGGTTGTAGCCTCCATTTAGAGTTTGGAAGCTACAGCAGCAAAGTGACTATTGCACACCCAACAAATGGCAGCGTCAGGATTGGATTCTAAATCCCAGGTCTTTCTGCTGCATCAGAGCTGCCACCTTCTCACCCTTTAAACACATGATGACGGCCGGGCACAGTGGCTCACACCTGTGATCTCAGCACTTTGGGAGGCTGAGGCAGGAGTTCAATGCCAGCCTGGGCAACATAGTGAGACCTCATCTCTACAAAACAAAAAAAAGAAAACCTGACGTAAACATGATGTTTTTAACTGTTGTTGTGCTGACTTCTCTTACTCCCCTATGGAGTGGAAAATGCCTGCATAAGATCCATAGGTGCTTTTCCTCCTCAGCAGTTCCACCATGCCATATTCATATTAGGATATGATTCTCCTGCTAAATTATCGGTACATCAGATGTACACATCAATTGTGGGCCCTAGGTGCTTATCTGCAACACATTGCTTCTCTGTTTTTTTACTGCTCAAGTGCTCTGAGATGAATCCTTCCAATTAGCCTTTCTCCTTAAAAGTTCTAAGACTCTTTCTCAAACTAGGATGTATGCGCTATTTGGACCAGAATTACCCAGAGAGCTTATTAAAAACGCACATTGCAGGACCCACCTTACACTTGATACAGAATGTCTGGGAGTGGGACCAGGGAATCTGAATATTTATTAGGCTTCTCAAATAATTTTAAGAATTCCAAGGTTTGAGAAATGATCTAAGATACCTATGTGTTGTGCTGTAATTTTTGTGACATTCCCTTCTTGATTTTAATTTACTTTTCTACTTAGTTGACTTGAAGCCTAACCCAATCTCAGCATCTCTTTTCTAACTCCAAGAGCCATTGTTTCATTCTTGAGGAATGAAAGCCTTAGAGTTCCCTTAAACTGCGAAGCAAAGGTACTGTGGAATTTCTGGTGCTCTGTCCAAAATCCAGCGTCTTTGCTGATGACTAGGTAAGAGGAAGCTTGAGGAGCCTGCCTTAAGGCAGAGGAAGATCTGAAATCATTGCACTGAAGAAGCATGACTGACCTTGTTTTTTTTTTTTTTTTTTTAAGAGAGAGACCCAAGGAATCAAACTGCCTCACACTGGGGTGGAGTTGCTGGGAAGGGTCTGTAGTGGGCATGTGCTTCATGCTGTGGGCCAGAGCCGTCAGGGAGATCTCCTCACAGAGCCATCAGGGAGATCTCCTCACAGAGCCGTCAGGGAGATCTCTTCACAGAGCCGTCAGGGAGATCTCCTCACAGAGCCGTCAGGGAGATCTCCTCACAGAGCCGTCAGGGAGATCTCCTCACAGAGCCGTCAGGGAGGTAGCCTCAGAGGCCGAGTTATTCCCACCTGAGGAAACAGTGCCAACATCTCTTCGTGGGATTCCTCAAAAGTATCACCTCACCTGGACAGTTTTATTCTTTTCTAGGTAATTAGGACTCAGTATTCTAGAACATGGAGGCTTAGCACCGAAAATTTAGGTGAAGAGTTGATGAGTTTGAGCTTTAATATTTACCTTGTGACTTAAGATGAAGCACTTCAACTTTCCGAGTCTTGTTTTTCTCATCTGTAAAATAGTAATACTGATATCTGCCCTGTCTGCTATACGGCAGTTTTTGTGAAGATGAAGTGAGAAGGATATATGAGAACAAGGTGGCAGTTATCGAGAGAGAACTCAAGGTCTCCAGCATGCAGGTTTTCACTGAGCAGCTCCTGAAACCCTTACAGAGCAGCCAGCAGCTGCTGTGCAGAGGAGTGCCACTTCCTTCAGAGAGAGAACAGTTTTCCTTTCTTCCTCTTTCCCTCCTCCTTTCCACTCTTGTAGAAGCCAAAACACCAGATACATAATGTCCTAATGCTCCCGCTCCCGATCGTGTTTTGGTTGTTGGGGTTTTTCCTCCCTGCTGGGTCCTCCAGCTGGGTCACAGTGTGCTCGTGTTTTTCCCGCCTCTGAGGCCGCTTCCCTGGTTGGCGTGTCTCCTGTGGCCGCACGCCTTCTGTGTTATCCCTGATGGCTGTGTTGTGGACTTCCCAGGGTGCGCCATCTGTGAACATGGTGTCATGGTGAGGCAGAAAGGCAGCTTCTTACCCCCATCATTCAGATGAGGAGATGAGATGCTGTGTCAGAGGCATGTCATTTCTTCCTTGGCCCCTGTGCTTGGATCAAAGCTGTGCCATCCTGTCGTCTAGCCCCAGTGCCCTGTCCACAGTGACATTGCAGCTCAGTTAGCAAAGGCCATTGAGTTATATTCAGTATCCTTTGTCCCCCCTAAAAGCTGAATGTCTAAAATCCTCCACCCTACTCCATCTATTTGATTACTTTCTATTTTAAATATTCTTGTGGGTGGATTTACATCACCTTCGTTTTAAAATCGGCACCTCTCTTAAAGGTAAAAAAAAAAAAAAAAAAAAAAAAAAACCAAAAAAACCTCCTTATTTGATTGTTAATCAGACACTATCAAACTTGAGGCAGCTCCTAGATAAATGCAGCAGCACTTAGTGGCATTTCCACTTAAAGATTGTGTTGCTTATCTCATAGCTAGCTGGTTCCTTTTGCCGTTACCTATATTTAGCATAGATGGTTTTGGCAAAATCAGAATGTCTATTTTTCTCTCAGTGTTTTTCTGCCTGTCCCTTTCCAACATTTTCCTTGTACTGTGTGTAAAGATTTTATTTCAAAATATTGAAAAAATATTTAGATCTTTTAGGTTCAGTGTAGATTCACTTCTCTCTCTCTCTGTTTTGGTTTTGTTTGTTTGTTTGTTTGGAGACAGGATCCCGCTCTGTCATCCTGTCATCACCCAGGCTGGAGTGCAGGGACACAATAATTTCACAGCAGTCTCAAACTCCTGGGATCAAGCTATTCTCCAGCCTCGACCTTCTGAGTAGCTGGGACTACAGGTGCACACCACCACACTGAGCTAATTTTTATTTATTTATTTATTTATTTATTTATTTATTTATTTATTTTTGTAGAGGTACAGTCTCAAACCATTGCCCAGGCTCTTTTCCAACTCCTGGCCTCACACAATCCTCCTGCCTCAGCCTCCCAGAGTGCTGGAATTACAGGCATGAGCTACCACACTGGCCAAGAGTGGGCTCACTTCTGTCATCCCATGTTGCATCTTTCCCCCGTTGTCTTAGTTCCTTTATAGCCCTTGAAAAATTCCACCAGAACTCAGTTGTTGTTTAAAATATAGTATCCTCTGATGATAATTTAGTTACGTGTAAAAGAAAGAAAGAGAGAGAAAGAAAGCAAGCAAGCATCTTCTTAAACCGCAGAAGCCAATGTTACCACCACTTTATACAGTACTTTATACAGAACCTCTTTGTCAAGTAATAGTTGGATAGGTTCCAAGCACAGCAAAACCAGGAAATTGATTTCACTTGTCTTTAATGTTAATCTTTTTCCACTCTGGGCTTGCCTCCACTGCACCTTGTGCCCTCCTCCCCATGGTGACTCTGCCCCTACAAACACCTAGACATGGGAAGCTTCTCAGGGCCTTTTTTTTTTTTTTTTTGGCTCTCTTACCACAAGGGCTAAAATCTGATATGCACCATTCCTAGTTGTCAATTCTCATGTGAGAAGGGACGTTTATACCAGAATATATCTTAATATATTCTGCACAGTTATCTTAATTTGGGGAAATCTCATTCAGGAGAGGAATGACCAGGTCCTGACCTAGTAGCCCCAGAGAAAAATGTCCCACTGTCCTGAGGTTCCCCTAAGACTCAGAGCTGTCCCTGCCCTAGCCTACCCCATTTCAGACTGTCCTGGCAGACTCCAGTCCCTTCAGGATTGAGCACTGATCAACTTCTTCCTCTCTCTCTGTCCCAGGACTTCCAGATTTTAGGTTTTTCAGTGCATTTAGCACTTTGGTTAGCCTTCTAAAATATTATACTAACCCCCTCTCATTTAATTTATCTTCTGTATGTATCCATGGGGTCTCCTACATTACTCCTATTTTTGATGGTGAAATTTTCGACAAGCTTGTTGGAATACATTCTCTTCGAGCATAAGATGTCGAGTGGTATCTTAACATATGTATTGATGCTACTTTCCAATAGTGGGAAGCCTCTTTAGAGCTAAATCTGGTTACTTGCAGTTCTGGGATTAACAAAGATGCTTGACTTTTCACTTTAGGAAACTGTCATGGAAAAGGAATGAGAGTGAAGGAAGAAAAAAATCATTACCTTGGGCTTAAAATAGTAGTTCTCCAAATAAGCACATGAGATTTCCAGGCTAGAAGCCTGTGTGCTTTTAGCTGTGGTTATATGTGATCAGCTTAAATTAATGAATAACATGGGGGAACAAGGCTCTGTGTTCAAACTATGTTGTCAAGTTGTATTATCAGTGGGCAGTCACCAGTAAGTGAATCCTGACATTCAAACCAGCTTTCATCCATGACTTCAAAGTGAAATGAATTAAGGTGCTTATTTATTTCAAGACAAAAAAGTAACTTTTTAATACCATACAGTGATGGAAAGCTGTTGGTTACCAACATGTTTCCTGTGGGTATTTCTTCTACCCCAGCACTGTCCAATAGAACTTTCTGCATTGCTGGAAATGTTCTGTGTATCTGCATTCTTCAATACAGTAGCTCTTAGCCACATGTGAACACTTGAAATACAGTTAATGTGTCTGAGGAATTGAATTTCAGTTTAATTGTATTTAAAATAGCCACATATGACTAGAAGTTGCACTATTGGACAGTGTAGCTCTGGCTATTCAGTATGACATTATTTATCATTCTCTCGATTTCAGGCAATTTGATTTTCATATATTTTATCTTACGTGTATGTAAAAGACTGTACAATTTTTCTTTTAAAGAAACAAAATTTATAAGGTATGTTTGGTATGTTGTATTCCTTAAATTAAGGGTTTTTTTAAGTACTCTAGATTAAACTGTCATAAAAAATCCTAATTGCAGGTGTGGGAAGTGGTGTTGATGGGGTTCTCTTCATGCACTGCAGAGGTAGCAGTTGGTTAAATGGTGAGTCAGGAGGCCATACAGGCCTCACCTCTCAGAGGGCTGCAGCTTGGCCTCTGCAGTGGATTCACCTGCTAAGTTTGCCTTTGTTGGAAACCATTTCACATGCCTTTTCTCTCCTGTTTCAGTTAAAATATGCCATAGGAGTACAGTCAGCATTATTATCCCACTGAGTTTGAAGATTCTCATTTCTCACTGTAAAAGTGAGGTGATTGGCATGCATCGTGAGCATGTTAAACTGTGTCAGCAAAGCCAAGAAAAGTTAGAAACTATTACCTGTAAACTACTTTTAAGCAGATGTGCTCTACAGTACAATAGGTGGCATTTTTAAAGCATTGATTAATATTCATTTGAAAACTTGCGGGAGGAGGAACTCTCTTATTACCTGCTTCTTTGCCAAAACGTCAGTCCTTTATGTAGTGTAGCTTTTTAAAAATAAATCTATTTTGAAATACTAATAGGGGATATCAGAGAATTTAATTAAAAATACATAAATATGACAAGAATACCAGTACCTACAACCCCTTGATAGTTGTCCTGGACAGTGAATTCAGTCAGGTAACTGATCTCGTTGGGAATCTTAAAGACCATAGAGGAACGTAAAAAAATTATCCCCCATCACTCCTGTGAAATATCCATACAGTGTATTTCCATTTCTTCAGGGAAGAGAGTTCAGTAACCTTTTTAAACTTACCCGTATCAAGAAGCCCTGCAGTCAAAACCTATCACTGCAAACTGAGATGCATCACAGAAAAAATAAAGCATATGACTAAGCTGTCTGCATTTTCCAGAGAGAGGACTCTTTCCAAGTCTGGAGTAAAACCCTGGTGTACTTCCGGAATTTGTAAGATGTGCCTTGGTGTACATGTGTGGATTTGTGTGTATGCACGCTAAGGGCATGCTTTGCATTTTATAGGGGAAGAAAAACTAATTATTAGGCTTGTTACACTAAAGATTTTTAACTTTTGTTTTCTTCAGAAAAACTAATTATTAGGCTTGCCACATTAAGAGTTTTAGCTTTTGTTTTCTTCAAACCATAAATGTTTGTTTTTTAGCAGGACAAGTTTTGGCACCTTCTCCCTCTCACATCTTCTTGCTCTGGCTTTTTTTTTTTTTTTTTTTTTTTTAGACGGCGTCTCACTCTGTCATCCTGGAGTGAGTGCAATGACAGGATCTCGGTTCACTGCAACCTCCACCTCCCTGGTTCAAGCGATTCTCCTGCCTCAGCCTCCCTAGTAGTTGAGACTTATAGGCACGTGCCACCACGCTGGCTAATTTTTGTATTTCTTAGTAGAGATGGGGTTTCACCACATTGGTCAGGCTGGTCTCAAACTCCTGACCTTGTGATCCGCCTGCCTTGGCCTCCCAAAGTTGCTGGGATTACAGGTGTGAGCCACCGCGCCTGGCCTTTGCTGTGGCTTGTTACCAGAACAACCCAAAACGTGAAAATCGTGAATCTCTTTTGCCTTCTGCATTGGTGCTGTCTTGTTAGGTCAGGTTTAAAGAATCTTTTGCCAAGGTCATTGCCTTAAAGGAAAGTATGTTCAGAGCCTCAAGTGTAAAAACTAATCAGACTTTTAAATAACTAAAGTTTTTAAAACTTTAGAGTTTTCGAATATGTTGCATGACATTTGTGTAGCACTTTATCATCTGTAGCAGAGGCTATCTGTTGGCGGCAGAGGTCTGTCCCACAGGATTTTAAAAGAACATGGAAGAAACGCATGGTGACTGGAGGGTGCATGCCATCTCACACAAGAAGTCAGTGTGCACCTCAGCTAGAGATTACCAGACAGATTCAGTATTGTAAAATCTAATTTTTTTAAGAAAAGGCAGAAATCTAGATATTTAAAATGAGAAATCTCCTAATTTTTAAAAACTGGTTCAAATATTTTTAAAGCACTGTACAAGCCCAAACAGAACATCTACGATCAGGGACCATAGGTCACCATTTTGATACTTCTGCTCCAAGAGATGGTGTTCATAGCCTTTTTCCCACCTTTTGAAATTTTTGCAATTATCACACTGTCATAGAACAGAAAGAACCATGACATTTCACAAAATATATTGCCAGTTTCATGTTCTTTTGACATTTCAGCTACCTTTCTGTCAGTGGCCTCCGGAGTGTTGGGTGGGCACAGTGGGACACTGCATTTGGAGATTTGGGGGCAGACTGTGGGATGAGTAGGCCCCAGCTCTTTCCTTGGGGCCACAGTCACCAATTGCTGAGAATATTGTTCTCTGGGCTGTCATTGCTGGAGTTAAAGGACTATCACTTCATAGAATATTTAGACTAGATTAGATATATGATGAAGGTTGGGATTAAATACGACTTGGAATTAAATATGACTCCATTCTGATGCAGTGTCTATGTTTGAATTGGGTTGAAGGTAATAGTTGCATGAAAGCTTTCCAGTTAATAACATGCTTTTTGGAGGTGAGCAAATCAAACAGGACTAAGGAAGAATATTGGGAAAGACTAGCAGCTGGTGAGATCCTTAGACATCTCAGAGTTGGTACACGTATGTTAACCTTCAAGTAGAGGGAGATATGGCATCTTTTAAACAATACTTAGGCAACAAAAAGCAAAACAAGAACAACACAAAGCATTTCTTCGTAATGAAGCCTAAGAGGCAGCCATCAGGTTGTATGGAGTCTCAGCAGTGACTAGCATAGATAGTAGGATCTCAATAAATTGAATTTTTCCCTTCATGGAATAATAATGGTAACTCTTAAAATGGCAAGGGCTTTGCTAAGCACTTAATATGTTTTTCTGATGTCTCCAGTTTACAAATGAGGAAGCTGAGGATCAGAGAGGATAAGTAACTTGCCTCAGGACATGCAGCCAGGAAGTCTGGAGATCTGTTTGATTCCAGAGTTGTACTCAATTGGAGTAGAGGCCAGTGGTGGTGAAGCTAGGCTAGTTGGCTAGTTGAGGTACCGACCATCCTTTCTTCATGTTTTCCAGAAAATAGGCTGAACACATAGGAACCATTAAAATTGGACTAATGGGAACATTTTAGCATTCAGATCTGCATCTCTGGCCTTGTCATAAATGCAGAATCAATCATGTATTGCTTGTTGATTGCATGCTTATATATTTTTTCATTGCATGTTCAGAAAAGCTTACTTCGTGACCAAGAGTTGTTTTGATAGGCCAGAACATTTAACTTGGCCATTATTCACATCAAAAAAGTAGTTCTCAGTTATTGGTGTTGTAATGGTAAGAACTTTTTAACGAGTTTCCTTTATCACTGTAGGATTTTCTTTTTAATCTGGTTGGGCGTGGTGGCTCACACCTGTAATCCCAGCGCTTTGGGAGGCTGAGGTGGGAGGATAATGAGGTCAGGAGATCAAGACCATCTTGACTAACATGGTGAAACCCCGTCTCTACTAAAAATACAAAAAATTGGCCAGGCAGGGTGGCAGGCGCCTGTAGTCCCAGCTACTCAGGAGGCTGAGGCAGGAGAATGACATGAACCCGGGACGTGGAGCTTGCAGTGAGCCGAGATCGCACCACTGCACTCCAGCCTGGGCGACAGAGAGAGACTCCATCTCAAAAAAAAAAAAAAACAATCTATGTTGCACATTAGTCTCTCCTTTAAAGGGGAAGAAATATTAATATTTTTATAACTCACATTTAGGAATAGTATTTTGTTTAGCAGCCACTTTATCGTGGATTTTTAATAAATTATAAAGGGCACTTTATACATAAAATTGTTGTGTCAAAAGACTAATACTAGACCCAGCGCAGTGGCTCATGGCTGTAATCCCAGCACTCTGGGAAGCCGAGGAGGGTGGATCACTTGAGGTCAGGAATTCAAGACCAGCCTGGGCAACATGGTGAAACCCCGTCTCCACCAAAAAATACAAAAATTAGCCGGGCGTGGTGGCGCATGCCTGTAGTCCCCAGCTACTCCAGAGACTGAGGCAGGATAATCACTTGAACTGGAGAAGCGGAGGTTACAGTGAGCTGACACTGTACCACTGCACTCCAGCCTGGGAGACAGAGCAAGACTCTTGTCTCAAAAAAATAAAAAGATTTAAAAACCCTACATACTCATTCAGATACCTTTTTTTTTTTTAAAAAAAAAAACCACCATGTTTGTATCTATTACTATTGCGTTTCAGTATCAAGGATGAAATTCCTTTTAGATAAATAACCAAATGACTAACATTTTTGTTCAAAAAAGCTTAATCAAGGTAAAGGACCAAGATTGCTGTCAGAACTGTCCTGTTCTCCAGCCCAAGCCCTCAGCTGTCGGACCAACTGGCACTGCAGCCCCTTAGGAGCTGCCCTCCCACCCAAGGCTGTTCCAGCCGAGTCAGAGCACATTTGCTGAGACTACAGATGGGTTGCTGTCTATTATTTCTTCATTCCTGTTCATTCAACAAATATTTATTTGGTATCTTCTGTGCCCCAGGTATTGTGCTAAGCACTAAGTAAGACACATGAGAAAAGGAGGGATGCAATTGCTGCCCTCACAGGGCTTCCAGCCTAGTATGAGTCAAGCAGAATCCAGCAGACAGCAAACACCATATAGTGGGATAACTGCTAAGGCAGAGGGATGACAGTGCTGTGACCACTGGGTCATTTCTCAGTTGCCCAGTTGAGGGCTGAGTAGGCTGTTCTGGTTCCTCAGGAGCTGTTCTAGTCTCCCAGGCCCCATGGTTCCCCTCAGGGAGTGGTCTGCAAGTTAACACATTAAAGCACTTAGAACAGTGCCTGGTGCTTAGTAGGTAAATCTTAGCTACCTACTGGGTATAATGTAACCTAATCTTTCCCCAAAAATTTAATGACAAATTTCTGTATAACTGTTTTGAATTCTGTGTCCTGAGGTTTCTAACAGAGATATAATTGGCTTTTCACACAGAACTGAGTATGTTCTTTATACATACTAAAATAATTTCACAGTTAGCTGGTGAAAATTTATGCATAATTACTTTTATCATTCTTAAGGAATAATTAGCCCTGCTAATGGGAACTATCATTATCTTAATCATCATTATTATCCCAATCTAAAGCATTTATTAAGAATTTTATTTTGCCTTATAACTAAGCTAGCCCTTCTTCAAAGCAAGTTTGTGACCTTGCCTTTGGCGTGTTTACACTCTAAGACAATACTGATGTGGAGGCAGATTGGGGCCAGTGTTCAATCTGCTGTTCCCTTTCAAGTTACCTTCCATTTGTGCACCCTTGTTGATATGTTTTCTTATAAATGTTATATCTTTGTGGTTATAAAGCCCACCTCTTCCAGCAGATCCTGAGGTCTCACACCCAAAATAATGTTTAGAAAACCACATAATAGTTATATTTCCTTCTTATTGTATCCCCAGAGTGGTTGCTTAGTATTTAGGTGATTTTTAGAAAATAATTTTCTCTGAAGTAATTTCAAACTTAGAGAAAAGTTGCCAGAGCAGTACAAAGAACTCTCATATTCTCTTCACCCAGATTCCCCAATTATTGGCATTTTACTTCATTTGTTTCGTTTCCTACTCTCTCTGTGTTTTTTGTTTTTTTGAGACAAGGTCTCACTCTAGTGCCCCAGGCTGGAGTGCAGTGGCGCAATCTTGGCTCACTGCAACCTCCGCCTCCTGGGCTCAAGCGATTCTCCCACCTCAGCTTCCTGAGTTGCTGGGACTACAGGCGCTTGCCACCAAGCTCGGCTAATTTTTTTATTTTTTGTAGTGACAGGGTTTCGCCATGTTGCCCACGCTGGTCTCGAACTGCTGGCCTCAACCAATCTGCCCGCCTCAGCTTCCCAAAGTGATGGGATTACAAGCATGAGCCACCATATTAAGCCTCTCTGTGTTTTTATATGCATTATCATTTGTTTTTTCTGAACTTTGAGAGCAACCTGTGTGTAACATCCTATCACCCATGAGTACTTGAGTATGTGTTCTAGACACTCCTATATCACCCACATAGAACTCTCCAAATCGGGAAATCAGCCTTGATACAACACTACTGTCTAATCCAGTATGCTCCATTCAAATTCCACTAACTGTCCAAACAATGTCTTTTTTCTGCATTCCAGAATGGAGAAAATATTTAATCAGTATCTTCTGTGTTCCAGGTCTTGTGCTGAGCACTGGGATTCATGGGAGGAGACACACGGTTGCTGTGGTATTCCTGCCACATCCGTGTGTTGTTTCTTTGTCAGGTCTCTTCAGACTCCTTCAGTCTGGACGATCTCCTCAGCCTTGCCCTGTCCCTCATGACCTTGTGTCAGTTTTAAAGAGTACAGGCTGTAAGTTCTCAGCCTAGGTCCATCCAGCATTCCCTCATAACCAATTCAAGCCACGCTTGCTCTTCTCGGGAGGCACACCATGACTACCCTTCCCACCCCTGGTGACATTGACCTCTGTCACCTGCTCCTGTTAGTATCTGCCGGGTTTCTCCACTTCTAGTTCACCTCCTTTTTATTAATGAATATTTTGTGGGAATGACTTCTGCCTATGTCAGCCACCTCTATGATGGTTATCAAATGGCCACTGTCTATTTCTGTCATTTCTTTTATACATAGGGGTTGGCATTCTTTAAGAAATAGCTTTCCCTTTCTCCCATTTATTTATTTTATTTATATCTGTTTGGACTCATGAATTCCTGTATAATTCAATGGATTATACTCTATTATTTATTTTGATGCTAAAACTATCTAGATTTGGCCAGTGGGAGTTCTTCCTCCTGGTCCTCTTGACTTACTTCCATCATCCATTGAGTATTTCCTTATGATCTGGCACAAAAAGATTTCCAGACTCATCTTGTACTACCCCAGCCCCAGCCCTGGAATCAGCCATTTTGCCAAAGAGCCCTGCCTGGTTCCTTTTAGTAGAGGATGGTAACTTAGGATCCAGGATCTGGGTAGATGAGGTGCTCACTGCTACTGAGATGTCATTGCTTCTAGACCCTCTCAGTAGAGAAAACTTGGGTACATATACATATACATACATATACACACACACGTACACACATATATACTCACACACATTTACATCTAAAAGTATTTATATAGCTGTGTATGTGTATAAATCATGGATTCATAGTGATCCCTCCAACCACAGTCTAATACCTCAGTGTTCTTTCTGGCATTTTCCCTTCCATGTTTGTTAGTAACCTCCTCCAACAGCAAGAAGCCAATTTTTCTTAATATATTGATTTTTTTGCTCAGTTTGCTTGTTTGCTCCATGTGACTGGTTTTCCAGCTGCACTGGCTATCTCTTCCACCTGTCACCTCTGTCTCTCCTTCACCACTCCCATCCTCAACTGCCAGGCCTCTGGTTCATACCTGTGTTAGCCCACCACCTTCCCTCACCTCTCCATGTCCTCACCACCTTGAGTTTTCAGCCACGATACTGTGTCTTCCACATGGGGAAGGGAAAGAGGTGATCTCAGGTGAATCTTATCCAAAGACATATTTGAGATGATTGGGCTGATCTCTGGAAAACCAGAAGCTTGCCTAGTGAAGTATTTCATTCTTCCTTTTTTCCTGTTTTCTTTTTTAAATTTTGGTATTTATGAGTTTCTTTTCATTTTGAATTGAAATCGTATTTTGTATTTCAATTTCTGCTTAGCAGAGATAGAAAAGAGGAACAAGCTTTTGAGATAAATTTTTAGGGGTCTTGACAATAAGTTAAATCCAGAAATAAACAGGGCTCGTCTTAGTCCATTGGTGCTGCTATTAAGGAACACCTGAGGCTGAATGATTTAAAAAGATAAGAGGTCTATTTGGCTCATGGTTCTGCAGGCTGTATAGGAAGCATGGTGCCAGCAGCTGCATCTGGTGAGAGCCTCATGCTGCTTCCACTCGTGGGGGAAGGTGAAAGGATCCAGCCTGTGCAGAGGTCACATGAAGAGAGAGGAGCCAGGGGATAGTGAGGGCTCTTCACCAGTGGTACAGAAACTAACAGTGAGAACTCACTCACCCTCTCCCCAAGTCCCACCCCCAGCATTGGGGATCAGATTTCAACATGAGGTTTGGAGGGTCAAACATCCTAACCATAGGTGGACTGAAACAAAAAAGAAATGATTGTTAGCAAAACAAGACTCAGGGAAGAAGATTCACATTAACTTTAGGTAATTCATTAGTGTTTGTTTCAAGTTCTTATGTTGTATTTTAACTTGGGTCATTGATGTACAACTAGAAGTCATTTCATGGACATATTAAAGATACCTCTGGGTGCTAGTGACCTGTAGTTTTTTATGCTTTACTCAGTCTTCTCGGTGAACCTCTTCCACTCAGTCCCTGAAGTTCAAATCATATTCTCTATTCCCTTTTCAGAGGTAGGCAACATTTGTTGGAGAACTAATGTCTTTATTGACACTAAGTAAACATCACATTTACCTTATCTGTTCTCTAGGCTCTTCTTGCATAGGGTTCCTTCCAAAAGTTACTGATTTTGAAAGATAGTTGTTACCCCATAACAACGTGTGTGTGTGCGCGCGCGTCCGTGCACACATGCATGTGAGACCCCCAAGCCCAAGAAGACAAGCCAGAGCTGCTCAGGTTTAGGAGACATACCTTGGGTTCAAATTCTGTAAACCTCAGTAACAATTAGGTATAATTTTTGCTGCTGTCACCATAAATATTAAAAAGAGACGCTAAAAAAAATTTAATGGGCAAAGGATTTGAATAGATATTTTTCCAAAGAAGATATAAAACAGCCAATAAGCACATGAAAAGATGCCCAACATCACTAGTCATTAGGGACGTGCAAATCAAAACTACCATGAGATAACACTTTATACTCATTAGGACAGCTATTATTTTAAAAAACCAAAAAAAAAAAAAATACAGCAAATAAGCAGTGGAGAAATTGGAACTCTTGTTGCGCACTGTTGGTAGGGTTGTAATGTAAAATGGTACAGCCACTGTGGACAACAGTTTGGCAGTTTCTCAAAAAGTTAAACATAAAATTACCATACGATCCAACAACTCCACTACTAAGAATATAACCAAAAGAACTGAAAGCAAGTACTTGAACTTATACACCAATGTTCATAGCAGCATGTTCATAACTGCCAAAAAGGTAGGAACAGCCCGAATGTCCATCAACAAATGATAAACAAAATGTAGTATATACATACAATGACATATTTTTCAGACAAAAAAAGGAAGGAAATTTTAATACATAGATGAACCAGACATAGAAATACACATGCTGGGCCAGGCACGGTGGCTCACACTTGTAATCCCAGCACTTTGGGAGGCCGAGGTGGGCAGATCACATGAGGTCAGGAGTTCAAGAGCAGCCTGGCCAACATGACAAAACTCTGTCTCCACTAAAATAAAAATTAGCTGGGCGTGTTGGTGGGTGGCTATAATCCCAGCTACTCAGGAGGCTGAGGCACGAGAATCATTTGAACCCGGGAGGTGGAGCCGAGATTGGACCACTGCACTCCTGCCTGGGCAACAGAGCAAAACTCCATCTCAAAAAAATAAAGGCACATACTGTATTATTCCACTTATATGAGGTACCTGGAATAAACAAATTCTTAGAGATAGAAAATAGAATAGTGGTTACCTGTGGGCGGTGAGGGGAGGATGTGGAGTGATTGTTTAATGGGTGCAGAGTTTCTATTTGGGATGATGAAATCCTTCTGGAAATGGACAGTGGTAATGGTTGCACAATATGGTGAATGTACTTAATTCCAACGAATTATACACTTAAAATTGTTAAATGATAAATTTTATTTTATATTATCCACACACACAAGAAATTACTGAGATTTTAAAATGACAATAACATGAAAAGCCTGCCTATACATGTTCTTACAAGGTTGCTTTTTCCCCCTATAGTGTCCATTGGTGATAGACGTTGACTCCCTTCTCCCCACCTCCCCACACAGTCTGTCAAAGAAATGTTGCAGGGTGACATTTGTATGCTAAAGAAGTCACAGGGGCCAGGCGAGATGGCTCACCTGTAATCCCAGCACTTTGGGAGGCCAAGGCGGGCAGATTACGAGGTCAGGAGATCGAGACCATCCTGGCTAACACGGTGAAACCCCATCTCTACTAAAAATACAAAAAAATTAGCCGGGCATGGTGGTGGGCGCCTGTAGTCCCAGCTACTCAGGAGGCTGAGGTAGGAGAATGGCGTGAACCCTGGAGGCAGAGCTTGCAGTGAACGGAGATTGCGCCACTGCAGTCCAGCCTGGGTGACAGAGCAAGACTCTTATCTCAAAAAAAAAAAAAAAAAAGTCGAAGGTTGGAGGGGTTAAATGAATCTATAATTGAAGTTGGCCTATAGGCCAAATCTAGCCTGCAATTTATAATAGTTTTTATTTTTTTTGTTGGTTGGTGGGTTTTGTTTTGTTTTTTAGAAACGGTGTCTTGCTCTGTTGCCCAGGCTGGAGTGCAATGGTGTGATCACAGCTCACTGCAGCCTTAACTTTCTAGACCCAGGTGATTCTGAGTAGCTGGGACTATAGGCACACGCCACCATGCCCAGCTAATAGTTTTTGCATTTTTTAAAGGGTTTAAAAAACAGTGATGAATATATTACAACAGCCACATGTGGTACAAACCCTCCCTAAATTATTTACTGACTAGCCTTATACAGAAGAAGTTTGCCAACACCTAGTCTAGAGCATTGCTATGGACTGAATTGTGTCTCCTCCCACAAAAAATTCATACCTTGAAACCCTAACCCCCAGTGCAATGGTATTTGACAATGGGACCTTTGGGAAATAAGTTTAGATGAGATCATGAGGAGGTGGAGCCCTCATGATGGGATTAGCACCCTTATGAAAAAAGATACCATGTGAGGACACATCTAGAAGGTGGCCGACTGCAAGTCAGGAAAAGAGCCCTCACCAGAAACCAACCATGCTGCCATCCTGATCTCAGACTTCCAACCTCCATAACTGTGAGAAAATACTTTTCTCTTGTTTAAGCCCCCCAGTCTATGGTATTCTGTTATGGCAGCCTGAGCAGACTAAGACAAACGTACGGTTTTTCCAAAAGCAAACCCTAGTCCTACCCTCTTAGATCTTACCAAATCTCTTCACAAATCAAAGGGGTTTTAAGAAGAGGAAAGAATGCTTGCCATAAAGCTTGGTTAGAGAATTTCTTTGAAATAACCAGCACAGTAAGCAGCGGGTTCCAAAATGCTAAGAAGAATAGGGTTTCTACAATAGTGGTTTTCTTATGTGGCACCATCTGTTTTTCTTTGACTGTAATAAAAATGACAGCTTTTCATGTACTGATACTCCCTGTGCCTTTTAAAGTCAAACATATGATGCTATTTGTGTGTAAAGGTTTTTCTCTTGCACCCATTTGTTTCTCCAGCTTGAATTTCTATGTAAACTCCCTTGGCTAAATTACACAAGCCGCCTACACCCAGCCGCCTCCTCCCTCGCTTTAGAGCAGGGGGTGGAAACCTTCCGTCTGCAGCGTGGAGTATCCAATACACAGCTCACTATGCCAGGCAAAAGAAGATTCCCTAACAGGAAGGGCTTCATGGTACCCACTCCCCGATTTGTGCCCATCTTTCTGAACATGCAACTTCGAAACATGGCTTTATGGCATTTTTGGCAACCTATCCTAAACCTGGCTTTTGTCTCCCTCTTCTTAGAAATCCTTGGTAAATCTTCATCATCTCCCTTCTCCCTCTTTGCTCTAAATGTCCCTTTTCTCTTAAAAGGCAATAATATGTATTAAAGAAAACTCCTTTTTTTTTCTTTTTTTAAGAGAGGGGGTCTCACTATGTTGCACAGACTGGTCTCGAACTCCTGGGCTCCAGCTATCTTCTCACCTCAACCTCCCAGTTACTTTTTTATTAAATAACTTTACAGAAGTATTATTTACAAAATTCAGCCATGTTAAGTGTGTAATTAAATGGTTTTTAGTAAATGTACTAAGCTGTGCAACCATCACCATAATCTAACTTTAGAACATTTCCATCACCCCAATATGATCCCTCATACCCTTTTTAAAATTTTTTTTTATTTTTTTAAAATTTTGTGGGTACATAGTAGGTATCTGTATTTATGGGGTGCATGAGATGTTTTGATATAGGGATGCAATGTGAAATAAGCACATCATGGAGACCTTGTGCCTTTTTATAATTAGTTCCCACTCCCAGCCCCTGGCAACCACTAATCTACTTTCTGTCTCTAGATTTGCCTTTTCTGAATATTTCATATAAATGGAATCATATAATGTATGATGATTTGCATTTGGCTTCTTTCATTCAGCATAATGTTTTAGAGGTTTGTCTATGTTGTAGCATGTGTCAATATTTCTTCCCTTTACGTTGCTGAATAGTATTCCAGTGTACAGGTATATCTATCAGATGTCATTTATCCATTCACCAGTTGATGGATATTTGGGTTGTTTTCACTTTTCAGTTATGACTAATACTCTATGAACATTTGCATTAAAATCTTTAAGCAGACTTATTAAACCTCCTTTTTTCTTATTTTAAGAGACAGGGTCTTGCTCGTCACCCAGGGTGGAGTTGAGTGGCACCATCATAGCTCACTTTAACTTCAAATTCCTGGGCTCAAGCAATCCTTCCGCCTCACCTCCCAAGTAGGTAGGACCACAGGTGTGCACCACCACCCTGGCTACTTTTTAATTTTATTGTAGAAACGGAGTCTCACTATGCTGTCCAGGCTGATCTCAGCTCCTGGCCTCAAGTGATCCTCCTGCCTCAGCCTCCCAAAGCACTGGGATTATAGGCATGAGCCCCTCAGCCATAAACCTCTTATTCTTGATAATTAATAAAATCATATGTTTATATGTTTCTAGTTATAAATTCAAAAAGCAGCTGAGTAGAACTTCTTATAATCCAAATCCTTTGCCCCTCAGAAAACCCCTCCTAAGCTAAATTAGCTTTTCTTACTCCTGTGAGGCTATTGATGACTCACTGGCACTTAATAGAAAGGAGGCTCCCCACTTACTATAAAAATGTTCCCAATTGTTGCTTTCAAAATAGAAAAGTGGCCAGGTATAGTGGCTTACACTTGTAATCTCAGCATCTTGGGAGGACGAGGAGGGAGTATCACTTGAGTCTAGGAGTTCAAGACCAGCCTGGGCAACACAGTGAAACCCCATTTCTACAAAAAAATAAGAAAAAAATTAGCTGGGTGTGGTGGCACGCACTTGTAGTCCCAGCTACTCTTGAGACTGAGGCGGGGGGATCAGTCCCAAGGAGGCTGTCCTGGGAGGTTGAAAGTTGAAGCTATGGTGAGCTGTGATTGTGCTACTGCCTTTCAGCCTGGGTAACAGAACAAGACCCAGTCTCAAAAAAAGAAAAAAAAAAATGGGGAGGAAAAGAAAAATATAAGTTATCATCCGATTTAAGGGACATTGATTCCACACATCCCTGTGTCCAGACCTGTGTCGGGACTGAGGAAGCCAAATGATGAGACCTGGGCCCTTAAAGACCTTGCCATCAAGCAGGGAGTAATAGCCAGAGAACTGTTCACATTTCACATGCTCAGCAGTCAGTAATGATGACAGGAGAGCTTGTCAGTTATTCTCTCCTCTCTGGCCTTTTGGATGAAAGAAAAATTATTTTTAAGAAGCATCAAAGCCTCTACCCATTTTTTTCACCAACTAGAAAAATTTCAGCTCATGCAAGGAAGTCAGTATTAGCCAGCGTTTCACGCCTTGCCCGTGGAGGGATCATGGGCACACACCTTTCCAAAGAACAGCAGCAGCCCTGGCCGCCCCAGGCCAGCTCAGCCCCCTGTCCTTGGTAGGACCTTCCTGGGCAGTCTTGGTTGGGATGTGTCCAGGGCCTACAAGCACACGACTTTTTTGCGGTGGCCTATGTGATTAGTCACTTGGTTTGTTACTCAGTTTTTCTTAGGTTGAACCCAGCATTTTACTCCCTGCCAGTTTTACTAGTCTCATGTCCATCTGCCTCTTGCTTATGGTATCCTTTTACATATTTTAAAGTACTTACCCTCTCTTTGTATCCTTTTACATATTTTAAAGTACTTACCCTCTCTTTCCTTTTCCAAAGTCAGCTCTGCTAGTTGAGGAGTTCTTCTAGCAGACTCTGTTCCCTAAGTGGGGTCTCATCTATTTACAGTGTAGTACTTGGGATAAGACTGTTAACGTAGCTGAATCCTGGAGTGTTGTTTGTTTGAACAGCCACTTCACACCCTGTTGGCTCCTGTGAGGCTTATGGTTCACCAAAGACTCCAGATCTCTTGATTTCATAAGGTGGGTCTTCTCCATTCTGATCTGGAGTCATTTTGTTGTTGCTAAGTCATGTAATTACATTTAGACTTATTAAATTTATGTTACTGAGGGCTGTTTGGGGGTTTTTTTCATTTATTTTTTATTGTGGTAAAATACGTATAACATTTACCATTTTACCACTTTTAAGTGTATAGTTCAGTTGCAGAAATACTTTCCCATTGTTGTACAACCATCATCACCATCCATCTCCAGAACTTTTTTAATCCTCCCAAACTGGAACTCCATACCAATTAAACAATAATTATCTATTTCCCATCTTCCCAGCTGCTGGCAACCTTCTGTCTCTACTTTTTGTCTCTGCCTCACCCTAGGTACCACATATGAGTAGAATCACACAGTATTCACCTTTTTGTGACTGGCTTATTTTACTTAGCATGATGTCTTCAGGGTTCATCCATGTTGCAGCATGTGTAAGAATTTCCTCCCTTTTAAGGCTGAATAATACTCCACTGTATGTATATAATACTACTCCATTGTATGTATAGACCACATCTTGCTTATCCATCCATCAGTACACACCTGGGTTTCTTTGCCCTTTGACTGTTGTGAATAATGCTGCTATAAACATGAGTGTACAAATATCTCTTCGAGTTTCATTGATCATACTGGTTTTAACTGTCCGTTTTGTGTTATTGGTTTATAATTATCTATAAGTCACATAATATCAATCTCTTTATCCAAATCCCTTCTTGATAACAATGTTGCATTTCCTATTGATTGGAAGATATCATTTTGCACAAAATGGTCATTTCCTGCATCCCTAGTATTTTAAAAAAGATTTATGCCATCGTCTTCACAGCTAGACTCTGGGAACAGACTGCTTTCATACTTAGTCTGAGTTTGTCATAGTTCTTTTGGCTAAGATCTAACTTGGGGATGGATGGGAGGTGAATAATAACCAACCTCTAGGCTGGGTCAAAGCAGGAGGTTTGGGGGGGTTTCAAGTTTTGTTTGTTTGTTTTTGCCTATTTGAAGGTCACTAAGACTACACAGAAACTATCAGGCACCTTAAAGAAGGCAACTGAGTCTCGGAGTAACCCAATTAGGACTGAATTCATTTACTCCGCAATTATTTATTGAGCTCTTACTTGTGAAAAGCACAAAGTGTTTTTGGAAAACAGAAGATGAACAAAACACGTTCCCTGCTTTCAAGATGTTTACAGTACAAAATATTAAAGGAACTTCCTATTATAACCCAGAGCTCTTTAGGCAAGGCTTCCACTCATAACTGTAAAAACATATCTCCTTAAGATAAGGAGGATTATAAAATACATCAAAAAGCAAAGTGTGCTTTTATATTTATATTATATTTTGTTATAGATGGATTCAAGTAAGGATTTGGAGACAGACTGAAAAATCTCTCCATGAAAGCTTTAGAGGTGTTTGGCTTTTGCTTTACTTTGGCTAATATGAGAGCACCAGGAAAACAGAAAGTACTCTTGCTCTTGACAGTATGAAATTCTTATTATTTTTAGAGAATAGTAACTGTGCATTTATGAAATTCTTTGTCAGAGCAATTTAGTTAATAGATATGTAAATGACTACTTATTTCATCGTGTAGGTGGATCGCTCCATGTACACTTTCTGAGGAAGAATGTAAGTGCTAAAAACTATTAACGTTGCAAATGGAAAGAAGCAAAAGTTAAGGCTAGAATGCCATTCCCTCGCTGTATTAGGTATTAGGAATGGGACAGAAAGTCCATCTTGTCAAGATTTGTTCGGTTTATGGGGTGGGATTTCTTATTTATGTCCGACTCTTGGACTGTTTTTTTTGTTTTTTTGGATATATGGAAACTAATATGAATTAGGGTGCAAGGGTATTTCTTGTTGATTTTCAAGCACAAAAGTTCATTACAAACCCAGCTGGGAAGGGATTGGGGGAGGTGCTGAAAGTTAAAGCCACAGCAGTAAATTTTCAATACAAGAGAAAACCTCCTTAAAAATCACCTAGGGGCTCTTTTAAACCTTTATTGTTTTTTTCAGCATAAAAGCAACTTCAGAGGAGGCTGGAGATTTCAAAGCTCTCTGGCTCTAACTGCCTCCTGGGAACAGTGTGGAAGCTTCCCTAATCATAGAGGAGTTAATGCAGGCCTCCTCTGGGGGAAGAAGTCTCTAATGGGAGGAAATAAATGGGCCCTTGCCTTGCAGATGGTCCCCAGCCCTCCCCTCACTGGAATTCTTCTGGCTCTGTGAGCTAGCCTCATCTTCAGTTGTGCTTTTTTTTTTTTTTTTTTTTTTTTTTTGAGACAGTCTCACTCTGTCACCCAGGCTGTGGTGCAGTGGCTCACTGCAGCCTCCGCCTCCCGGGTTCAAGCAATTCTCCTGCCTGAGCCTCCTGAGTAACTGGGATTACAGGCATGTGCCACCACACTTGGCTAATTTTTTGTATTTTTAGTAGAAATAGGGTGTCGCTATGTTGGCCAGGCTGGTCTCAAACTTCTGACCTCATGTGATCCACCCACCTCAGCCTCCCAAAGTGCTGGGATTACAAGCGTGAGCCATTGCACCCAGCCCAGTTGTGCTTTAATCCTTACATTCCCCTTTTCTGAAATTGTCTTGAGTTCGCAGCTGTCACGCAAATCAAGAAAAATTCTTGGTAATGGATCCCAAGCTCTCCACCACTTTGCCCTCCCACCTTCCTTACCTAACTGCTGTTGGCTCCCACTGACATCAGTCCACATTCTCCGCATGAGGCTGGCAAACCTGCAAAACTCCCACCTCTCGTGTTTGTTACCCTGCCCTGCTGCTTTCGCTCCTGGTGACTGAGGCCCTTCGCACTTGGCCCTCATCTCTGGAATGTACACAGCTGTCATCCTAGGCCCCAGCTCCTTTACACACAAGCTCTTTCTGCTGTACAGGGGCCCTGAGGATAGAGACAAGCAGCTGTGCCGACTCACTCCCTGGCTCTGCCGGGTGCTGCACACTGTCTTCATTAACGTTATCTGTGTGGTTTTTTTCTTTTGTTTTCCTCTTCCTTCAGGTACAGAGTGAAGACAGTGTCCTCCTGTTTGTTATTGCCTGGACGATCACGGAAATCATCCGTTACTCCTTTTATACATTCAGTCTGTTAAACCATCTGCCTTACCTCATCAAATGGGCCAGGTAAAAAAGCACATGGAATGAAGGCTCACTTTTGAAATGGTCTGTCATTGCATTTACCTTTTATTGCCTAAATATTGCCTCCAAGTTTCTAAAAATAAAATTGATACAGGGGTTGGGTAGAAATCTTGTCTGTAGATTTCATCAGAATAGGACTCTGTACTGAACTTTGACTAACGGAAATACTGTTTTAAGGTTTTTATATTTTACTTAAATTATTTTAATTGGACTCAGTTCTTTTCAATTAAATTATACAGTATTTTCTTTTTTAAAAAAATTTCATCACTCGCCAGGCGCGGTGGCTCAAGCCTGTAATCCCAGCACTTTGGGAGGCCGAGACAGGCGGATCACGAGGTCAGGAGATCGAGACCATCCTGGCTAACACGGTGAAACCCCGTCTCTACTAAAAAATACAAAAAAAATTAGCCGGGCGCGGTGGTGGGCACCTGTAGTCCCAGCTTCTCGGGAGGCTGAGGCAGGAGAATGGCGTAAACCCGGGAGGCGGAGCTTGCAGTGAGCTGAGATCCGGCCACTGCACTCCAGCCTGGGCGACAGAGCGAGACTCCATCTCAAAAAAAAAAAAAAAAAAAATAAAAAAAAGATTTCATCACCAAGTAGCAATCAATAGAGATTTGCTGTAACATCCCTTTTTTGTCCATATCATCACATTTTACTGATGAGCTTCTGCCATTGTGATGGGTGTTTTTGGACCGAGTCCTATTCTCCTAGTCTCAATTTTGCCAAGAAGCTGTGACTCTTAAATTAATTTTTAGGTAATAACAAGCATTACATGGCAGTTTTAGTGTATCGCTGTTATTTTGCTTTGTTTTTACAAGTAATGATGACTTTGGTAAAAGGCTAGTAGTTCATCTGCTTACCTTAATGAGTCCATGAGACAGTTGTAGGCAGTTTTCTGAGCTGGGAAAGACTTTGAGGGAGAGTGACAAAGCACAAGGATCCAGTTGTCCCTGGAGCTGAAACGCCTTATTTGGTGGAAGGAAAGCAGTGGTTCCTAGACTATTTATGAGTTCAGTAATTAAATTAGGGACATAATCCGATTGTTTCCAACATTTCGAGTATGGGAACTCCTTCGTTATTTTTATTGTTTTTCTCATTTGCAATGAACATTTTTATTAGGAAAGGGGAAGAATGGGAAACAGAGCAGTTACTAACCAACCTGGACAGCCACTGTGAAAGCTGTTTACCCTGATTGTTAGGGAAGTCTGTTGACCAAGCCCTGATTTTACTGTTGGAGAAAGATTCTTTCGTCCACTGTTCTCCACGGCCTCTGAAAGATTTTTTTCCACCATCCTACTTAGTGTGGCTAAAATTGGCAGTGGGGAATATGTCTTCCCTTCCACTTCAGAGATCTTCAACACAATTCCTGTACACAGAAGTTTGTAGTCTGTTGCACATTGTGAGCCACAAACAGCCAAAGGCTGTTGAAAGTCTGAGCTGATGATTCCTTTAGCAATACTTACAGCGGCTTACAGTTCCATAGGGCAGTGACTGCTCTCTGAATTCTTTGAGGAATGTGGAGAACTCATTTTTAAAGAGAGAAAAATTATGCAGATTCCCCTCCCATGTGACGATAATTGTAATTGTGGGGTGTTTTGATTGGAAAATTACATAGTAACCAAAAGCTATTATGAATTTTAAATTTTTTAAATTGCATAATTTAATTTTTCACAATAGCATGTACAAACATTTGAAAAATAGTAGCAGTATACAGATGTTTGTGCTATTTTTGTTGTTGTTCAGTCTTTGCGTGTGGTGTGGAATTCCTAGACCACATGTTCCAACACCTCTGCCACTACCACCCCAACCCCATCCCAAGACCCACAGGGCAGGACCCTTCAATATAAACCATGACTCAGTTCCCCTACTTTACCAGCATTTGGCATCACTTTAGTTATTTTAGAGCATAATTTTGAAGAGTTGTTTATTTCGTCAGACCAAATTTTGAGGCTGCCTGAACAGACTTTATTTTGTCGTTAGACCATTTGGAAACATATACCTGCTGTAGGCTGGTTTCAAAAACTGGCTTGTAAAACCTGAATCTGAATAGCAGGTATACAGGAAAACGTATAAACAATCATTTTCTAAAAGACCAGGACTGATTAGAAGGGTGGGAAGTGCAGCTTCCTCCTAAAGCTGACTTTGAGCCTCAGTAATGAATATTTTGTTTTGCTTTAGGTACACACTTTTCATTGTGCTGTACCCAATGGGAGTGTCAGGAGAACTGCTCACAATATACGCAGCTCTGCCCTTTGTCAGACAAGCTGGCCTGTATTCCATCAGTTTACCCAACAAATACAATTTCTCTTTTGACTACCATGCATTCCTGATTCTAATAATGATCTCCTACATTCCAAGTAAGTAAACAGCTATGCATATATTTAATTATGTTTTAAAATTTGGCTCTACAATAACTAGAGTTAAATATCTTTGACTGTTTTTGCACTATATCCAAGTAAATGTAAATCTCATTTATTGGGAATTCTTCTTGGTTTTTTTGAATGCTGACTATCAAAGGGAATTTTTTCCAGTAGTAATTGAATAAAGATGAACCCTTCTCAATACAGTTGCCAAAATGCAGCCCTTCTCAGCATGTGGGTTTGAAACTGAGTACCAGGCTAGGTTAAGTATATATTGGGGAAAGTACTGAATGGAAAACAAAAAAGCCATTAAAGGCCTTACCTTGATTATAGTTTTCTGTCTCTTAAGAACTGCTTGTTACGGTATTTGAAAAACATGGTAAAAAGACTTTTGCATTGGTTACTATATCGAAATAGACATTTAACTTCATTTTGAATTGATTGATAGTTAACTAGAAACATAACAAAATAATAATAGATTTATATTTTTCCACATTTTTCATTTTCTTGTTGAGCACTGATTGGGACACAGTGTTCTCTTCAAGATGGTTTTTAATTATTTTAATAGTACTGCTGAAGATTTAAGTATATGGATAATCAAATGTGCCTATCAGTGTATTCAGTGACAGAGAAAAAGACACATTTGATGTCTCTGTGAAGTGAGCCCTACTTTCTGAGGATGAAGAGTTTAGTCCTATGCTGGAATTCTGATGTTCAATTATAAATCCTATGATTGATTTCTACATACCAAAAGATCATCTTATAACCAAGGACATACAATGTTAGTGGTTCTTCTCATTTAGCTATTTCTATAACCATTGTAACTCTGAATCTTATTTTAATCTAGAAAAGATGCTATATTCTTCCCTAAACCCCAGGTTAAATTCAGACAGGGTTGGACTTCTCTTCATTCCACGGCATCACCAGAATGAATCATCCTAACAAAGTGACATGCTTGTGTCCCTCTGTGGAAAATTGCATTTCATGCTTTGTGAGAAAAAAACTACATCTAGATTTCATGTGAGTGTTTATCTTGCAGAAATTCTTGGATACAGTTCTGCTTCATGATTCATTTTCCACTCTTTATTCATGATCGAGTCCTCCTGTCTAGTGCTGGAATCATAGCAACCAGAGGCCATCTCTCTTTAAATGTAAAAAGTAGTTGATTTTCCAACAGACGATAAATGTGAAATCATCTAAATGTTTAAGTAATAAAAATTAACTAATAGTTTTTCACCTTTCTAATTTTGTTTTTTTTAAGAGTTTCATTTTCCAGTCTCTAGAGCAGCAGTTCACAGTTGCAGTTTTACCACACTCAGAGTAACTAACACATATTATCCCAGTGGGCACCACAGGCTTTATTTGAATTCACCATGGTCAAATGAATAGGAGACATGTACCATACTGGGTGACTGGGAGAGAGGCAGGGAGGTTTTTATGAAATCAGATCCATAACAAGCTGCTTCCACATTGACAAAAATCTAGGAGTTCCTACCTGAGAGTTCCTGCAAGACTTCCAACCTCTCTAGGAAGCAGGGCTTCCTTCCAGGAACTACTCCCCAGGGCAGCCTCCATCTGTCTGCATGTTTGTCTCTTTGTGCTCTGGTAGCCAACCAGTGCTGAGCTTTGCCTCTTCCTTCTGAGCTCTTGGTGTAGTGACAGTGCCTGGGTACCACATGCGGCCTCCATGACGATAGCGTTCCTGAGGGAAACCCACTGCTGTGAGCTTTTCATCTTGGTCTCGAAAGAGATAGAGGAAAGAGAAGACACTGACCCCAGAGCCAGTTGTCTTCTAGAGCAGCAGTCCCCACAACCTTTTTGGCACCAGGGACCAGTTTCATGGAAGACAGTTTTTCCCTGGGCAGTGCGGGGGATGGTTTCAGGATGAAACTGTTCTACCTTAGATCATCAGGCATTAGATTCTCATAAGAAACATATAACCGGCCGGGTGCGGTGGCTCAAGCCTGTAATCCCAGCACTTTGGGAGGCCGAGACGGGCGGATCACAAGGTCAGGAGATCGAGACCATCCTGGCTAACACGGTGAAACCCCATCTCTACTAAAAATTACAAAAAAACTAGCCGGGCGAGGTGGCGGGTGCCTGTAGTCCCAGCTACTCGGGAGGCTGAGGCAGGAGAATGGCATGAACCCGGGAGGCGGAGCTTGCAGTGAGCCGAGATCCGGCCACTGCACTCCAGCCTGGGTGACAGAGCAAGACTCCGTCTCAAAAAAAAAAAAAAAAAAAAAGAAACATATAACCTAGATCCCTTGACTGTGCAGTTTACAACAGGGTTCACACTTCTGTGAGAATCCAAAGCCACAGCCGGTCTGACAGGAGGCAGAACTCAGGCAGTAATGCTCATTTGCCCACCACTCACTTCCCGCTGTGCAGCTCGGTTCCAACAGGTAGGGGTTGGGTACCCCTGTTTTAGAGAGTAGGAAAGGACTCTCCTCCCAACAGAAGTCTGCTTTCTTTACCTTAAGTAATTCCCCCTTGCAGTCCCAGCCTCCTTTTGGTAAGAGAACTTGGCTCAGTAAAGTCTAACATAATTTCTTTTTCTAAGGCAGCTTACCTCTTGTAGACCAGGGAAAAAGGTGGATCTCAAATAATGATTAAAAGATTCCCTGCAAACTTCGGACTCCTCCCCCAGGTTCAAGATGGCACACAGACCACCTCTCCTGATGCGAGTCACCTGGTGCCTGCTGGCCTCACTGTGCTCTGGCCTGAGCCAGCAGCTCTGGATGTCCTCAGGGGTTCAGGTTGTTACTGTTGAGGCCAGAGTGTACAGTTCATTCTGGCCAGCTGCACGTTTCCAACTTTCCAAAGCTTTATATTTATCAGAAGAAAATGCAGAATTAGGAGGTTGCTCTTGACATGCAGTCTCCTTTAACAAATTTGGTTTTCTTTCTACAAGGTAGTGTTCTTTTAATCTTTAATAGCAAGTTGATGATACACATGTATTATATAAAGTAACACCTCCTTTTCATGGGCCTCATCCATTGTTGCATTGTTGCACACATAGCCTAAATTGTGGCTCATGAGACTTGGCCCCAGGAGTTTCCTCATATTGGGGTGCCTTGGCCAGGTGCTCCTGTCCTATTCTGCTGTAGTTGCAATATATACAGGATTAGTACAACACAGTCCCTGCAGGACTCAGTAGATGTCTACGGCCTGTTTACATTCCACCCCCAAATTGGTGAAAATTGGTTATGGGGGAGGGAGCCAAAAAAGGGCAAGATACATTGATGAGGGGTGAGGACCTGGAGAAGCTGGCACTTTCCGGGTTGTCAGTAACCGTAACCACACCTCTGATTTTTAGAGCAACCAAGGAGACCTGGCCCAGGCAGAGAGCGTATCTGGTGCTCTCGCCCTCCACAGTTCTCTCCCCAGAGGGGAAGAGAGCCCCAAGAGGGCTGGCCATCTTCTTAAAGAAAGGAGGGCCCAGCAGTACCCACACCCCGCTGACCCCCAACACACAGGGACCGACACACACACGTGCCCAGCAGTGTCCCCATTCTGTGTCCCCTGAACTGGGAGAGCAGAAGGTGGAATTCTCAATAGCCTGTTCTCAGGTTGAGGGGTTTTTTCAGTGCTATTCCTCAGTGTAGCTCATGTTGTTAAAAGTAGCAGCCATGCATCTGGAAAGCTTTCAGTGTCATGGTCGGGTTCAGTCTGAACATGTAGGTGATTCAGATGGAGACAGAATCACAGTTCTGGTCAGCCAGAAGGCCACTGCCTGAACTGTGGAGAATAGGCCAGGCACCCTAGGCCCTTGGCCTCCCATCCACATTCCTTTCTCTGGGTACTGAGGAATCTCTGGGAGATGTAAAGGAGTGAAAGCACCATCATCTGACCCCTCTGGTAGGTGGCAGGCCCTGCCCATGGAAATGAACGTCTGCATGGCCATCTTCTTCCTTGAACTGCCACCAAGGGCTTAATGCATAACTTCCAGGTCATTATTCTCCCCCGGGCCATCTGAGCCAGCTGTGAGGCTGCAGCTGCCGGTTGTGTGAACACAAATGCAACCAGTGGAAGGTTTTGAGCATGCCCAGCTCACAGTTTCCCTTCGCTACAGTAAATCTATAGAAATGGGACTGGCCCCACATTTTTAAACGATTACAATTAATATTCCTTATGGTTTAATTATATCTTGACTTCCAGTTTTTAGATTATAGAGCTTGTCAGATTTTCTGACTTGCATGCCAAAATAGTTCTCTGCCTGTTGAATTGTATGTTTAAGTGAGGTCTTTCCTGTGAACAGCGTCCTGCCTGGCAGTAGCAGTGGCGTGGACGGCAGCCCTGTTCCACATGCTGCCTCCTCTGCAGGTTGGCAGATCTTTGTCACACATGCACTGGTGTCCCGGCATGCTTTGGGAGCATCATTTGAAATTTGGCCAGCTTGGAACCCATTTAAAAAGGAAGAAACTTGTCAGGAGAGAGTTGGGAGTAGTAGAAATTATCTTCCAAAAATATGCGTGACCGTCTGAAAAAGAGAGACTGGGCTGGGCTTGGTAGCTTATGCCTATAGTCTTAGCACTTTGGGAGGCTGAGGTGGGCACATCCCTTGACCCCAGGGGTTCCAGACAAGCCTGGGCTACATAGGGAGATCCCATCTCTACAAAAAATGCAAAATTAGTCGGATGTGAAGTGGTGTGCACCTGTAGTCCCAGCTACTCAGGAGGCTGAGCCGGGAGGATTGACTGAACCCAGGAGGTCCAGGCCATGAGCCAAGATCACAGCACTGCACACCAGCCTGGGTGACAAAGCAAGACCCTGTCTAAAAAAGTAATATCAATAAAATAAAGATTGGAGCTGTTGGAGAGATGAGGAGAGGAAGGGTATTGTACAACAAAGCATTTCACCTGGAGTTGTTTACACACAGTAACCTTGTGAAGTCTGGGTGGCTCAAACTGGTACTTCCTAGAGGGACACTATAGGCATTTTGGGTGGGATACTTCTTAGTAGTGGGTACTGTCATACATTGTGGCATGTTTTAGCATCCCTGGTCTCATATGCCAACTGCCAGGACCCTTTCCCTTTCTCCCTTATTTCCAAATAGTCAAACTATCGAAATAGTTCCAAATAGTTCTGAGGGAGGCAGTACCACCCCATTCATTTGAGAACCAGTGCTTTTTGAAGTATTCTGTGAAATGACCAAGAACAGAAGAATCCCCAGTGCCTAAGACACTGGCTTGCATTTTATAAGGCCTTTTTTTTTTTTTAACATCCAAACCTGGCTTAGCTGTGTTCAAAGCAAATGTGGCATTCCTCCTCCTCCTCCTCAAGTCTTTACCCAAAACTACTTCCCAAGAGAGGTTGTTCTTCCCAAAGAACCACCTGTCCTGGGACCAGATGGGGCTAGGCTGAGGGTCAGGAGCCAAGAGCCTGGTCCCAATTCTGTCCGGGACTTACTATGAGACCCCAGGCAAGTTGCTCACCCTCTCTGGAGCTCAAATTCCTCCTCTTTGAAATAGGAATAATAACTTCATCACTAGAATTCTTCACCTGGTTGTTGTGAAGTTAGTCAGAATAAATGTGGAGATAATACATGAAAGAATATTATTTGGCTGCTGTGTGGCATCGAGATAGGTCATGATAGTGACAATAGTGTCTGTCACTGTATTCCACACCACTTTTTCCCTCAGCTAAAGCAGGAAAAGAAAGATGGTAAGTCTCTCTGTGTTTTTTCTCCCTTTCCCCAAGCCCACTTTGTTACCTTCCTTGGTTGCTGGATGAGAAATTAGTCAGAGGGTTAGAGAGGACCTCAAGTTCATATGCTTTAAATTGAGCATGGAATTTTAAACCATCCTCTTAACCAACTTTTCTTTTCTTTTCAGTTTTTCCCCAGTTGTATTTCCACATGATACACCAGAGAAGAAAGATCCTTTCTCATACTGAAGAGCACAAGAAATTTGAATAGTTCCTGCTTTCTGCACCTCCCACCAAAACAAACTTTTCAATGATCAAAAAATGCTGCAGACTTTTTGAGTTCCCAATACGTTTCATAGAAAATAAGTAAGAACTATTTTTAAAATATTCAAACAAAACTAAAACAAAAATCCAGTGTCACGTGGGCCTGAGATTTTATTTTAGAAAAAGATTGTTACATAAAACACCCTAGCCAGTTCATCTCAGCATGCTCTTTCAACCAGAAGTTCCTAATATTTATGATGGCACTAGAAAGGGATTTGACATTTTATGTCCTTCTGTGTCCTTCATGTATCTGATCAGTAAAGACCTGTAACACTAAGTACTTGAGAGTTACAGTCTGAATAATGAAGTCGTACCAACCGAATAGCCCAGCTTGCAGTATAGTTATGTTTCAGTCTGCAGTGTGTTTAGCATTCCCTTGTCAAAGTGCTTGACTGCATGCTGGAAACTATTTGTATTTTTGAAGCGGCAAACTCTGTTCTCTGGAATGCTCTGAAGTTATGGCTGGGACCTATCCCCTCATATCTAATGAATGAATTATAAAACGTATATGCCTATGAAGCTTCGGGGTAGTGCCTATAATCAGAAAACAACTTAGAACCCTTTTGTTTGTTTTAAATTGAGTCATTACTGCCTGCCACTAAGAAACGTGCTTGAATCTAATAAGTATGTGTATACGTAAAGAATATATCTTATCTGGAGCTCAGCCTCAATCATATCTTAACAAAATGACAGGTCTCAGAAAGGGGGAGCTCAATAGCTCATAAGCGACAAGTCCTTTTCACAGCACTGTTCTCAGAACACCTCTGAGTAACGTGTTTGCCAGTAGCTATTCTCACTGATGCACTGATGACCCTGAAGAAGCTGATCCAGCCACGTAGGAATGGAGGCTCTGTTACTGAAAGCACATGGAACGTGTTGCTTTAGAAAGGTAGTCAGAAAACATTCAGGAATAGGTTTATACACCATTATTGTTTTATTTTTTAATTTTCATTCGCTCTTCTGTTTGGATACTTTTGCTAATTAAGGTCCTATGTTAATTTCCACCAAACTATAAGTCCATAGGCAGCAAAACATTCCACTTGGGCCATCATGAGCTAAAAGCAGTATCATCTCCGCATGTTGGAGCAGCCAAGAAATAGTTTGGTCCTACCGACATTATCTCATCCATGTCACATCCTCATATGATTTAATTGCTCAACCATGCGTTTAAAACTCCTCAAGAAAGGGCTGGTACTGCAACTGTAGGTAAACTGAAAAAAAAAATAAGAAAGAAAGAGTTGAATGAAAATGTGAAAGCCCGAGTTTAGATGTCCATTAAGTATTAAATAGCACAGTATCTTTATGGAGCCTTTTTTCCTCCCCCACCCCCTGCAGCTTTTTTTTTTTTTTTTTTTTTTTTTTGGGGGGGGGTTGATGTTGAACTTTAAGACTTTAAAAGTTTAGCTTATTGAGTAGTTGTCATTTAAAGTATAATTGCGAATATCAGAAAACTCATACTGGAAAACTAAATTTTTTTTTTTCTCTTTTGAGATGGAGTCTCACTCTGTTGCCCAGGCTGGAGTGCAGTGGCGTGATCTCGGCTCACTGCAAGCTCCACCTCCCGGGTTCATGCCATCCTCCTGCCTCAGCCTCCCGAGTAGCTGGGACTACAGGTGTGTGCCACCACACCCGGCTAATTTTTTTTTGTATTTTTAGTAGAGACGGGGTTTCACCATGTTAGCCAGGATGGTCTCGATCTCCTGACCTCATGATCTGCCCGCCTCGGCCTCCCAAAGTGCTGGGATTACAGGCGTGAGCCATTGTGCCCGGCCCCTGGAAAACTAAATTTTTAAGTGCTTATTTTTATAGAAGTTTGAAAATTTAATGCAGGCAGGTGTGTAATAAATTATTTTTGAATTTCAGCACTCAACTTGGGCGTGTTGAGATTAGAATCTATTCTTGTATTTGATAGACAAAATATGTGGGAAAGATTTTTTCATGCCTTTTCTCTCGTTTTATTCTTCCATAATGTATTTCTACTATAAAATAGAATCAACTTGGGTTATATTTGTCATATTACTTTATTCTGTTAGATTTTTTCAGTTGTTTTTGGGAAAATTCTAGAAGTCAGGATGAAAAATGCAGCTTTTCCAGGGTTGCTGGACTGGGGGTTTTATTTGGGCCGCTTTATTATAATTTGTCACTACTTATGAAAAACATTCTGTTGCAAACAGTGCTGTTGCATTGAATTGAACTTTGGCAATGAGAACACAGCACACAGCTCCCTTTTCAAAAAGGGTCTCAACCCCAGTGTGTATTTTTGTACATCAACATTTAGAATACTTATGGCAGATAAGTAAGGCATGTCACTGTGTCCTTCAATAACCTCTCTAACTGGTTTCTTTATCCCTAACATGAATTCATTTCTCCTTTGAAGTCATTTATTCTTTTATAAATTGAAAACAACCACACCACCAAATGTCACACCTTCTTAATAAAGTGTGAACAAGGAATGTCATGTTTTTGTGGGTATTTTGTCAGACTTAGCGGTTTCATTTCAGGGCATAGTCAAAGGCATCATCTTCCCAACTACCCACTTGATTGTGTGTTTGAGATCCCCTCCGTGGGGGCCTTCTTCTGACAGAGAGAATTCTTTGAGGTCCGTAGTAGTGCTTTTGTCAGCAAAGACTGCTAATCTGCATCTTGCTGCGTTATGTTTGCTGAGGTTGGGCTCATTCATTTAACATGTACCAACCGTTACCTAGAGGCACCATGGAGAGTTAGTCATGGAATAAAGCACTGGCCTTGCAGATGAAAAACTGTCTCCAGAGCAGACTTCTGACAGGAAAGGTTTAGGTGCTGGAGAGTTGAAGAGGTATAAGAAGAGATCATGCCCTCATTTTTCACTTATTTTTTTGGTTATTCATTTATAATAAAAGGTTGGCATTGATGTGGTCCAACCTGCAAATTACTTGCAGTTCTGAGTTTCAGATAAAACATTAAATTCAATACATACTGCTCCTTTGAAATTTGGGTAAAAAATTATACAACCGTATATATAGTCATTTTTGTATTTTTTCTATGTTGTGAAAACCAAAATTGTAATTTTATAAGTCTTTGATTCACTAAAATTATATAATTTAAATGTATTTTTTGTATATTTAGAAATAAGGAGTCCAGAGACTATGCTTAACTTTCTATGCATGCATTTGAAAGCTGTTTTTACCTGATAATGTTAATGTGGTAATAAGTTGTATTCATAAAATACTGATCTGTGTTGCATTTCAAAATAAACTGATGTGTGCTCTGCCTGGATTTGAAATACCTACCAGTGAGTGCAATGATTTTTCATAGTCAGTAGGCCTGAATGTGGTGTTTCAGGAATATGGGAGAATTTCAGTTCAATTACGGACTCCAGCTCTTTAACAATTTTAAAATCTAATTCTGCTATTCATAATGGTTCTGCACTTACAGGAAAGACAGACTATATTAAGAGGTTTCCAAAAAGTCCTTCCCTGCCAGTCAGTCTTCAGGCTAAGCCAGTCTGCAAGCTGGCTGCAGAGGGACAAGGGGTTCCTCATGCAAGTGACCAGAGAATCTGAGATATTAATCAGCACAGGGTTGAGGACCCTTGTCTTATAACAAGCCGGGGTTTTGTTAGTGTAACTTTTCTTTTTTTGTTTTGAGACAGAGTTTCGCTGCTGTTGCCCAGGCTAGAGTGCAAAGGCACAATCTCGGCTCACTGCAACCTCCACCTCCCAGGTTCAAGCGGTGTTTCTTCCTCAGCCTCCCAAGTAGCTGGGATTACAGGCGCCCACCGCCAAACCCAGCTAATTTTTTGTATTTTTAGTAGAGACAGGGTTTCACCATGTTGACCATGCTGGTCTCGAACTCGTGACCTCAGGTGGTCCACCCACCTCAGCCTCCCAAAGTGCTAGGATTACAGGCATGAGCCACCATGCCCAGTCTGTTAGTGTAACTTTTCTAACAGAAGTTCAGTGGGGAGATCCTGTTGCCCAGCACTGTTCATCTTATATTAAAGCAAGATGTGGTGAAGTTCAAGTACTTCATCCTGAAAATGCTTCCAAACACAGGAATCCCAGGAACGGCCCCCCTCACTCAGGCTGGCAGTAAGAAGTGGTGGGAAGGACACTGCCTTGGGGTGTCCTCTGCTGGGTCACAGCTGATCTAGCTCTAGGCCTCCAGTGCTGGGTATGTCCTAGTTACTTTTCCCAGTGACCTCTTGATCATGGTGCCTGCAGCAGTGATGTGCTCCCCATCTGAGCCTGCCGGCTCTTTCTCAGATCATCACCACAGCCTAAGAGTGTGGTCTTTGTTCCAAAGGGGAACACTTCCCTTCTAAATGCCGTCTGATTACGGTCTAGATGTTCCCAGCATAGAGGTTAGACCACCTCTCTCCTCGTGTAGAGCCTATTCAGCTTCAGAGGTTGGCTTTTTCATTTATGAAGAAAGTATTGCAACTGAAACTGAGGAACAGATGGTAAAGTTAATAGTACAGGCTACTCAGAAAACACAACTTTTACAATGTTAGCATGGTAATGGGAGACCAGGGCTTTCCAATTTGTCATTGTCATATTTTGTGGCAATTATGTGTACTATGTTAATATAAGCCTTAGCCTGGACGAATTAGCATTGGTATAATTAAGAGACCTACTGTTACACAGCATTCCAAAAATACTGCTGTGTTTTTCTGTTCCCTTTAACAAGAATGAGGACTAGCTTTGCAATTCCTTTTATTATTGAAAGGAAAAAAAATCCCAGCCTCACAAATAGCCTGGCTCTTTGTCATACAGTTTAATGGTGAAGAAACTGTTCTAAGCAACTATTACCAAAAATAGCCATACCTATTAACATTTCTCTGCCTATAACAGAACCAGATTAGAAGAGACAGCCATGTGGTTATTTGACCAATACTTCTTTTAATTCAAAGATATATTAGTGCTATGAGGGCAAGTCTCAATACCAAAAATAATCCTTCCCACAAAAGGCAATTCACCCTAAAATCTCATTTGGTGAGCAAAAATAAGAATGTGAAAGGCTGTGTATATAAGCACCCAGTGCCCATTTCATAAATATTTTTGTTTGGAAGTCACGCTTTCTGCTCCCTAATTTCAGAGCTTCCAGACTTGTTACCATGACAGTGCTTTCACATCTATCTTTGGCTTTGGGTGGAGGCAATCCAGATGTGTTTCCAGATGCTGGCTGCACTTGGTTAAAGCCAGGATCTTTATTTCTCCCTCGGTGTTGTCGTAGCCAGACTTTCCCGCTGGGGGGCAGCACCTCACAAGTAATCAGGGCCTTAAGAGCCAAAGGAGTTTGGAAAACGGCTTCATCCCAAGGACATGGCAAGGGACAGAAGCCCTCTAATGAAAATCGGTCACGGATCTTTTATTGTCCATATAAAGCAAAGAGATTTTAAAGCATATTCTGGAGGAGTACAGGAAATAACACTTTTTTTTTAGAGCAAAGAAACCAACTTGGGTGCGTGCTTCGAGGCTCAATCTATTTTCTCCCAGCTGCAGAGCCCTCCTCCCCATCACAGACCCTGCAACTACTTGGTTTTGAAAAGCAGAGTGCTTTTGGAGCCGGCTTGCAAAGCAGGTGTCAGCCCTCCTATTTCATGGAGAGCCTGCTTGTTCGTATTTGAAACATTCGGGGAGGCCAGTTCCCACTCTCATTATGTCTCTGGATATTTTTGGAGGGTGGCCTGGGCCATGAGAAAATGTCAGGCCACCTTATAAGGCGGTGTCTGGACTGAGAATGCTTGTCTGCAGCATGTTCAGTCTATCCTGTGGATTTCAGTTAACTTGACTCTTGGACTGTGAGTTTTCTCACAGATTTAAAATGCCTCTGTTCATGCCACAGATTATCTCTCTCTTCAACAGGCTGAAAATCTTCCTCAAGAGAGAGTTGTTTAAATGACAACCACTTTGGATATACCAAATAATGTCCTTCACTAACCACAACTAGTTGATTGTGCCTGGGCTGATAGTAATGTTCAAGTGATTTGTTGATTTAATGAATATATGTTAAAGTGGAATCTACAGACTCTTAGTTCCCAGTGATCATGGGAACATGGGCATGTTAGGGAGAGGAGTCTGTGGTTTAAAACACTGAAACAAAAATTAAAGTTTTCTCTCCGCTAAATGTTTCAGATCTTTCTGTATATGAATGCAACCTCCAAGAGGAGTGCTAATGCAGGATTTTCCAAACCTGTTTTTCACCTTTATCCTTGAAACGTCTTCAGGGCTAAAGTTCTTTGAACACACTTTGAAAAATACTAATCTATCGGTGGCAGCTGTCCCCATCAGGGAATACTGACCTATCCAAGGGGAAAAATGAGAGGTGGGAGGTTTAGCCTGGGCTCTAGGAGGATTTTTCCTTGTTTCTGTTCTGTTGTTTCTAGGGATCTTTTTTCTTCTTTTGAGATAGGGTCTTGCTCTATAACCTAGGCTGGAATGCAGTGGCATGATCAGGGCTTACAGCAGCCCCAGCCTCCTGGGCTCAAGCAATCCTCCCACCTCAGCCTCCCCCATAGCTGGGACTACAGGTGTGTACCACCACACCTGAATAATTTTGGAGGTTTTTGGTAGAGCTGGGGTCTCATTATGTTGCTCAGGCTGACCCCAAACTCCTGAGCTCAAGCCATCCTCCTGCCTTGGCCTCCCAAAGTGATGGAATTACAGGCGTGAGCCACCATGCCCAGCCCCTTGGGGCTTTAAAAATATATAGAAATCACCATCCTCAAATAGGTAATTGAATTATTAGGCTGAGAACCCAGGTGTCGGCAGCACTAGCTGGAGGCTTCCACTTCATGTGAACTTGTCTGAGCAGACTAGGCTGGGATTGGCAGCAGCTGTGGTGCTGAGATCAATCTGCTGGGCCTCACCCTGGGACTGCCTGCGTAGGACACTATGATTCCCTTTAAACTTCATCTTTCAGTCTCTTACTTACTGTCAGCTCAGGATATTACCCCCAATTTCACAGAGAAAACAGAGCCATCAGATAGTAATTCCTTCAACTTTTTTTGTCACCAGATCTATAAACTTGCCCATGCTGGGATCATCCTTTCCTTTTCCTGCTGTTAGAATGGATGGGGTGACCTTTCACCAAAACTAATCCCTACCTTGTGCTCCAGATGGTTTTATCTTTCCCCTCCTCACAGACCTCACTCTGTTGATTCTCCCTCTCTCTGTACTTCCTCTTGGCCAGCAGTTCCCATGTTGGCCTTGACCCCATGTCCTCCCCTACTTCCACCTCTCTCCTGTCCTCTGGAAGAGACACCTATGAAGCACTTCTTTTTTTTTTTTTTTTTTTTTGAGACAGAGTCTTGCTCTGTCACCCAGGCTGGAGTGCAGTGGCACGATCTCGGCTTACCTCTGCCTCCCGGATTCAAGTGATTCTCCTACCTCAGCCTCCCCAGTAGCTGGGATTACAGGCATGCACCACCATGCCTGGCTAATTTTTGTATTTTTAGTAGAGACGAGGTTTCACCATGTTGGCCAGGCTGGTCTTGAACTCCTGACCTTGAGGGATCCACCCGCCTCAGCCTCCCAAAGTGCTGGGATTACAGGTGTGAGCCACCGTGCCCGGCCCACTTCTGTCTTTCTTATCTGGCGCTCTTGCTGTCTCACTCTAGCCTGGCTTTTCCTATCTACCCTCTCTGTTCAAGGTCACTAATGACCTTGTTATGAAAGCCAGTGCACACTTTTTAGTCCCTGTCTTATGGTTGAAGTTGGGGTGCAGTCCTGCTGGATGTTAGAAATAATGATACGGTTTTGGAGTAGACTGAGGGGCCCAACAATGCCCAGTCCCAGCCCAGAACTCTCATTTCTCCTCGATGCATTCCCAGTGGAGTTGTATACAAAAGAATCAATGGAAAGCAAGCAGACTAGTGTTGCAATTAACTGGCTTGAGCCCTAGGGTAGGATTATGCTAGTCTGGGCAGAACCTCATAGAACACTTCTGCTTCCTAAACCAGTGAGAGGTAGTGGCTTAGGCACAGGAAACTGTGAGACCTGCTCAATTCACCTCTCACCCAATCCCATCCCATTCTCCATCCCAGCACTTAGCTCTTATCCACTGAAATGGGGAGAAAGGCTGCTCCGACACACCCTCAGCTCCAGGACAGAAAGTCATAAAGATTGAGTGCATGTGCCACCATGCTCGGCTGGTGGGGCCTGGGCCAGGAAGGACAGGAAAGCACCCAAGAAGACAGCCGATCCTGCTCCACTTACCACTTAGGAAGAGAGAGAGAAGAGGGAACCAAAGCCCTGTGCACAGACCTCTTAGTGCCCATTGGCTCCATCACTCCCACTAGCAAATACAGCTCTATCACAATCTCAGAACTGAACATTAAGATCCACATTCCTCTTCCTTGGGGAGGAAAAAGATGTGTCGGAGAAGAATGAAGATGGACTTTGGAATCCTTCCCAGGAAGCCGACATCTTTCCTTCCCATCAACCGGCCATCTTTCCTGAAATGACCTTTTCTTTTGAGAGCCTGATCTTTTGGTTTTCTCCTGCCTAAACCAACCTTTCTCTGTCTCCCCTGCCAACCCCCAACTCAGAGGTTCTCAGACTTGAGTGTGCACCTATGGCACTAGTTAAAATCAGATTCCTGGACCTTCCCCAGGTCTTCTGAATCTGAATCGCTGGAGACAGAGCTTAGGGTTCCATTTTTAGGCACACTTCATGGGTGATTCTGATGCAGGGGCTTATGGGTTAATTTGGGGGAACATTGCCTTAAAGGCGCCTGATCCTGAGGGTTTTGTTCAGCATCTCCTCTCACTTCGAAAGCCAGGCCCCTGACCAGTGGTCCCCACAGCAGATCTGGCCCGTAGATGTATTCTATTCTGCCCACATTGTATTAAAATGGAATCAGTTATAAACCCTTTAAAACTGAGAGACATCCTGTAACCATCTAAGAAAAATCAGAAAGCGAGGCTGCAGGAGTCCACACTCCTACCTGTCAGGCATCCACAAGGACCAGGGGGAGCTGCCGCACTGGATGGAGCACTAGGGAAAGGGTTGAGCTCAGGCCCCAGTGCTTCCTGTCCAGAGAGTCTGGTTCAGCCCTGTCCTTGCCCAGCCGGCCTTGCAGACTTCTGAAGCAGGAGCTGGAGAGGAGCAGCAAGGCTCCCGTGGCTTCCAGCTGCATCTCCATGCTGGTGGTTCAGGCCTCGGTCTACACCTGCATCATTTCAGACTTCTGCTGGCCATTGCCACTGAGGTATTCCATGAGCACCTAAGGCTCAACCTATCCAAAATGAAGCACCCTCCTCTTCCTCTGCCACCAATCTTTTCTTCCTCTTCCTCTTCCTCCCCTCCTCCTGTCTCCCCCACCTCACTGAATGGCATCCCACCCTCCAGTTGCTCAAGAACTTGGGAGTCACTTTTTCTCTTCCACTCCCTGATTGGCCCCCAGCCCCCTTCACTTTGAATCAGTAGCTAAATCCTATTGATTCTTTCTCCTGAGGATGGACTGAATCTATCAAATCTATCAACTTCCCTCCTCCACTGCCTCCTTTCTTGTCCAAGCCACCATCATCTCTCAGCTGGATGGTAGCTAAAGCCTCCTAACCAGCCTCTCGCCTTCCACTTCTGGTCTCCCAAATTCATATTCCATAGAGCAGCCAGAATCAACTGTTAAAAACGCAAGATGTAGCCAGGCGTGGTGGCTTACGCCTGTAATCCCAGCACTTTGAGAGGCCAAGGCTTGAGGTCAGGAGTTTGAGACCAGCTTGACCAATATGGTGAAACCCCATCTCTACTAAAAGTACAAAAATTAGCCAGACATGGTGGCACATGCCCATAGTTCCAGCTACTTGGGAGGCTGAGGCAGGAGAATTGCTCAAATCCGGGAAGCAGAGGTTGCAGTGAGCAGAGATTGTACCATGGCACTCCAGCCTGGGCATCACAGCAAGACTCTGTCTCAAAATTTAAAAACCCAAACAAAACAAAATGTGAGATGATCATGTTTTTTTCTACTTAAAAGCCTTCAGTAAATGTGTTGTTCTTGGGGTAAAGTCCAGACTCCTGAACATGACCCAAGACCTTCATCGAACTGTGCCTGCCTGTGTCCCCAGCCCCTCCACTCCCCATCCTGAGAAAGCCTATCAGGCTCTCAGGGTGCTTGGCTCTCACGTCCTGGCCTTTGTACACCACATTCCCTCCACTTGGAAGACTCACTCCCCCTCCACCTTGCTAATTCCTTCTCATCCTTCAGGTGTGGCTGGGGCCCCCGTCTCCAGGAAATACCTGCTCCAGGTCCCAGGACTGGCTATGGTGCTCCTCCTAGACGCTCCCACAGTGCCAGGGTTGTCAAAACAAATATGCCCAGCTAAATTAGAATTTCAGACAACAATGAAGAATTTTTTAGCATAAGTGTTGTCCAGCAACCTGTTTAATAATTTGCTGGGTGCAGTGACCTGTAATCCCAGCACTTTGGGAGGCTGAGGTAGGAGGACTACTTAAGCCCAGGAGTTCAAGACCAGCCTGGGCAACACAGTGAGACCTTGCCTCTACAAAAACATAATAATGTTTTTAAAAACCACTTTAGGCCAGGCGCGGTGGCTCACGCCTGTAATCCCAGCACTTTGGGAGGCTGAGGTGGGCGGATCACGAGGTCGGAAGATCAAGACCATCCTGGCTAACATGGTGAAACCCCGTCTCCACTAAAAAAATACAAAAAATTAGTGGGGCATGGTGACGGGCGCCTGTAGTCCCAGTTACACGCTGAGGCAGGAGAATGGCGTGAACCCGGGAGGTGGAGCTTGCAGTGAGCTGAGATCGCACCACTGCACTCCAGCCTGGGCGACAGAGCGAGACTCTGTCTCAAAAAAAAAAAAAAAAAAAAAAAAAAAAAAAAAAAAAAAAAAAAAAA